>NC_143060.1:33637500-33983750 GCF_052426305.1 Pelodiscus sinensis | reverse complement strand
TTGCTAAACTAATATGGGATAAAATGTCCTTTTTTTACAGTGTTACTCATTCATTATATAAAAATGAAAGAAACGATTTTAGAGTGTATATAGAACTATTCACTATTTTAATGACAAAAAGGAGGTGATGATACATATCCCTTAGGCACCCAAGGGTATTATGTCAGAGTCATTAGTGTAATTGATATCCATATAAAGTGTTGTATCAAACATGATTAAAATGTGCAATATATTATGGAGGTTCCAGAGTTCCAGCTGCTTTGTTGTAATCTTTCTTCAGACAGATATTTCTCAGCTTCCGTTGTGAAAAAAAATCATTTCAAGTAGAAAGCATCATCTTTTCTTTACTAATTTAAGGCTCCATTTGTCAAAGACATATTGTCCTATCTGTGATTTTTCCCATATACTTTGACATGCAGGTATACTGTAACTGTACTCATGCAACAACAAATTACCCAGAGAATTCCAAGTTTTATGAATCAGCTGTGCAGTGGGCTGCCCCTTTAAAATGCCGCCTCTGTGCATTTCAAAGTGGCAGCTGCTGTGGAGCCCGGAGTCATCTGGGGATTCCCCTCGATACCCCGGGCTCCTAGCAGCATGCAGTGTAGCATGGAGCCCAGGGTCAGCAGGGAACTGTGAGTCCTTTGCTGACCTCAGGCTCCATGGCTTTGAAACTCCCGCTGGGGACTCTTGTGCACTTCAAAGCAGGCACTCCCGGAGCCAGAGGGACTTCCCACTGGCTCCAGGCTGTACGCGGAGTTCCGCATTCCTCCAGCAGGGGTTCTTGTACATTTCAAAGGAGGAATGTGGAAGTGCCTATCGACTAGTCAACTAGCTGATGAAAATTCCTAGTCAATTAACTGCATTTTAACATCCTTAATCTGTACCAGATTAGTAACATCTGTCTGCAGCCCATACTGTGATAATTTCACTGCTGTTGTTACCAAATTACCTGGATTCTAGTGGGCTCTAATATGCTAGACCATGCACAGTAGCTTTTGCTGTGGAGAGACACGATTTTAGTGCATGTTCAGGACTGCTGATGGGGGTAGGGGGAAGAAGTGGACAATTTGAGAGTTGCTACTGCAGTGGCATCTGGAACCCTTGGGCCTTTAAATTGCCACCGGGGCCCCGGGTGGTGCACTTCAGGCGATGCTGCAGTCTGGCTGGGGGAGGTTAGCCCCACCCCTTCTGCTCAAGGCCTCGCCCCTTCCAGGGACACAGAGATGGCTCCTGCATCTGTGCCCTGGGCATGTCCCTCTTTTTCTGAGTATACTACATGAGACACCTGAGATTCACACAAACGCTGACATTACCTACAACTGTAGCTATGATGAGATACTGTAGAAACATCCCTGAGGATACTCATTTTCTTTTTGGTTTAGGGTTTGGATGGTATGTGTTAAATAAGGCCTAAGGATGGATGGTTACATGCTGAATGAGGAGGACAAAATAACTAGGCAGTGGTTTTATGGGAAAAAAAATCATACGTGGTCTGGAATTATTAACTGTTTATAATGCATACATACAAAGGGGCAAATGGAGGCTGCCATATTGATCCTGACACTTTCAGACTTTTGTGAGCTTGGTTTTGCAACTCTTTATTTTGATGAAAGTCATTTTGGATGTAACTTGATATAAACGCTGGAAACATTCCTTCACTCTGCCTGCAAGGAAAACTTTCCCCTTATCATATGTTTTCCTTTCTGTTTTCAACAGACCCGAAGTCAGTTGAAACCTGTATGGTTTCAACTTTGTTTTCCTCTGAAATCCCTAAACTAGCTCCTTTACTGTGTAAGATTAAGGCTCTGGCAAAGAGGTGTCACGATCACTGCTTAGTGTTAAGCACATCTGCCAATCCAGCACAGCACAGCACTTGGCCCTCTGCACTGGTCCACAGGTTTGGGCCAGCCAGGTAATGCTGATGCTGAAGTTAGGCCCATACGTTCTTATATGATGCTCCTTCATTTAGGAGAAAGAAATCTGATATAAAAAACAGGAGATAATTCTCACTTTGAGCAGGAAGGTGGGAGCTGTTTGCTTCATTTTGGTTGGCAATACCCCCAAATTGCATTTGAAGAATATTTGGAATGGCTTGAATCATAAGGGGAGATGCAATCTATACAAGGGTTAGAGCTTCAACCATGAGTGCCTGATGAGTGCCCAGGCTACTTCAGAGAGGATTGCTCGCCTGCTGGATGATTACCTTGTCTTATTGGGGGTGGAGAGAGGTTTTTCCAGGCCTGAAAGGGAAGGGAGTCTGGCTGTCTCATTTCGCCCTCCTCAGCAATCCAACAAGTTCTTAAACAGCATTTTTCTTTCTTTGCCTATCTGTAAATTGCTATTTCACTGACTGTCAATGGAAATATTTTTCATTGGCTGGCTGTGTACAGTGAAATCGATTTTTACCAACACTTGTCACTGATAAAAATTGGATCCTTCCTGACCGAAATATAAGTCTGCTGGCTGAAGAGCAGAGTCTTGCTGCTTCTGCTCTCCTGCTTCCTATTCTGTGTGATGCCACCATGTGTGAGCCCCCTGGTAGGCATTAACTGTCCAACATTTGCCTTTTTGTTTCTTACCTTGCTAGTAATGCTGTTAAATGCTATAATCATTCTTTCATTTGATTGTACTTTAGAATGGATCCTGACAGAAACTCGTTTTGGAACATGTCCAAGTTACGCTAGCTCTGAATGGATGTAGCATTCTGTGGGACAAGAGCGGAGTCCGTGTCAATAAGTGACGTGTTAAAAAGAAAACAGTTAATCCACATTAATAGACCTGATTGAAAAATGTTGGTAAAACAAAAGTAAAATGTCTCAGAATGTTAGTTTTGTTTTCCATTTTCCAAACACGGGAACCACCTTCCATGGCAGCATTATATACTTACCATTTACAAATGATGACCCATTCTGTGGTAGAAATTAATATTCTCTTAGAAACCAGGCTCCTGTGGGTGAGATGATGATGTGGCCAACAAAAATGTAGAGAATAAGAATGAAGAGAAAGTGGAGGAAGGGAACACCGCATACAGCACATAATGTTAAGCAGTAGGGACTTTTGGCATCACTCTATGGTGCAGCATGACATTTTAGCCCCTATTTAGATGATTGAATGATGTCTTGATTGAATGTGGCTTCATGGTGAGATGGTTAAAGATACTGTTATCTACTATATATTTGAGAGAATGAGTTAGTGAGCAAGTGTCTGTCCATCTGCCCATTTAGAACACCTCCTAAACAGAAAGGGTATGTCTACACTACAAAGTTAATTCGAACTAACAGACGTTAGTTCGAATTGACTTTCATGGGCGCTACACTAGTGCTCCACTAGTTCGAACTTAATTCGAACTAGCGGAGCGCTTAGTTCGAACTAGGTAAATCTCATTGCACGAGGACTAAGCCTAGTTCGAACTTACTAGTTCGAATTAAGGGGTGTGTAGCCCCTTAATTCGAACTAGTGGGAGGCTAGCCCTACCCAGCTTTCCCTGGTGGCCACTCTGGGCACCACCAGGGAAACTCGTAGGCCCCTCTCCCGGCCCCGGAGCACTTAAAGGGGCACGGGCTGGCTACGGTGCCCATGCCAGGTGCAAGCCTGCCAGCACCCAGCCAGCAGACCCTGCACCTGGCACGCCATGAGCCAGCCACCCGATGTCCCCCAGCCCTCCGCCTCTTCCCGGGACCAGGCTGGCGGCTCTCGCGAGCCTGGCCAGGACCGCAAGAGGCGGGCACCCGCCTGGTCTAGTGCAGACATCGTGGACCTTGTCCACGAACTCCACACTAGGCACAGGAGAGTGGCCGTCTAGGGCAGGAGAGCTGCCAGCCTGGCCACCCAGGAGCAGTTTTGCATGAAAATCAAGGTGGTCCACTGAGACCCCCGACCCTGAGCCCTGAGCTTAGAATGGCCATACTGGGTCAGACCAAAGGTCCATCTAGCCCAGTAGCCTGTCTGTCGACAGTGGCCAAAACTAGGGACCCTGGAGGGGATGGACCAAAGACAGTGACCAAGCCATTTGTCTCGTGCCATCCATCTCCAGCCTTCCACAAACTTTGGGCAGGGACACCATTTCTACCCACTGGCTAATACCACTCAATGGACCCAACCTCCATGACTTGATCTAACTTCTCTTTAAACTCTGTTCTAGTTCTAGCCTTCACAGCCTCCTGCAGCAAGGAGTTCCACAGGTTGACTCTTTGCTTTGTGAAGAAGAACTTTCTGTTACTAGCTTGAAGCCTGCTACCCATTCCTTTCCTTTGGTGTCCTCTAGTCCTTCTATTATGGGAACTAATGGAGAACTTTTCTTTATGCACCCTCTCCACACCACTCTTGCTTTTATAGACCTCTATCATATCCCCCCTCCATCTCCTCTTCTGTAAGCTGAAAAGTCCCAGTCTCTTTAGCCTCTCTTCATATGGGACCTCTTTCAAACCCCTGATCATTTTAGTTGCCCTCCCCTCTCCCATCCTCTCTCTTCCCCTCTCCCACCTCTTTTTCCCAGTCTCCCCCAGTTTTGTTCAATAAAGAGAGATTTTATTTTTGAACACACGTTTTCTTTATTTTGTACATCAGGAAGGGGGGCTAGGGAAGGGTAAGTGGAAGGAGGTGAGGGAGGAATGGGGTTCGCGCCCCCGATGGGAAGGACTGGGCTGGCTCTGCGGGCTTCTCGGGGTGGAAGTTCTCCTGCAGCCCCCCGATTGCACCCTCCCTCCGGATGGCAGCCTGCGGCAGGTGCAGCCGGGCTGATGGCCGAGTGCTGTGATGTTCCGTGTGTGGGCACTCAGGGCACTCCAAGCCAGGACTGCTTTGCAAGCGGGGAACCCTGAGAACTGTCTGTCCGGGGTGGGGGTCGGGTCCCTTTAAGCACAGCCCTCGGCTAGCCTGAGACAGCAGCTCCACTCTCTAAGTCCTCATCTGATGCCCTGCCGGCACTGCTTCCGGCCATCCTTAACCTCTGTTCAGGGTCCACTCTGTGTGGATGCGCTAGTTCGAATTAGCAAAACGCTAATTCGAACTAGTTTTTAAGTCTATCTGCGCTAGTTCGAATTAGCTTAGTTCGAATTAAATAATTCAAATTAAGTTAGTTCGAATTAGCGCTGTAGTGTAGACATACCCTAAGAGCTAGGACTCCCAAATGTGGTATGCCTCTTCCTCTTATCATAACTCCAAGCAAGGTAAGGATTTGGTTGTGTTGGTTGTATGTGTGAAGCTTCGCCCCTCTCCTGATTTGTATAGGGATGCTTAAAAAGAACTTCTCCTAAACAGTAGAAGTTAGGCTCACCAAATTTGGTATGCAGCTTCTTCTTATCATAACTTAAAGCAAGGTCAGAGTTTGGTAGTGTGTGTGTGGGAGAGAGTTAAGCTCCCCCCCACCTCAATTCATAGGGGACACATAACAAGAACTCCTAAAGAGCTAGGACCAGGGCTGAAAATGGTTAACCGGTTAACCAGTAAGCCTCACCATTAGCAGATGGAGCCTCAGCCCACTCTGCCCCAGTTAACCAGTAGGGGCTGGAGCAGCTCCCTGCCCATCCCAGGCAGGGGGCTGCTCCAACCCCGCAGGGCATACCTGTCTGTGGTGGGACTCGCCCAGCCTCCCGCCCCACACTCCCTGCCACAGGTTCCATGTTGTCTCCTGGGGAGTGGGGCCAGCAGGAACTGCCAGTCCCACTCCCAGGGAGCAAGCTGCATGCCGGCCTGCTCCTATGGAGGTTTCACTGCGGGCTCAGCAGTATAAAAGAAAGCTTTATATTGCAGAGCCTGCAGTACGTGTAACGTGTAACTGTGAGGATTTTAGCAGTTACATGGTTACATTTTTAAACAATATTTTTCATCTGTATCTAGGATCATCAAATTTGATATGCAGCTTCCTCTTATCATAACTTAAAGCAAGGCAAGGATTTAGTTGTGTCTGCATGGGCGGGGGGGAAGGGGGACGGAAAACTGAAGCTTCCTCTCCAATACATTCGGTGATGCATAAAGTCATACAGAAAAAGAGACTTATCATCAGGCAGGTGAAAGGAGCTGGTAGGGGTGTGTGTGGGGAGGTGCCCCATCCCATCTGGGCCTGAGACTCCTGCTCTCAGACACCCTTTAGGAGGGCAGGTTGGGCTAAGACTCCTCCCCCATTCTACGGGAACATTGCTGGCTGTTCCCCTTTGTCAGGGAGTGAGGGGATAGTGCACAGTTTGCTCCATTCCTCTCTGACTGGGGAACATGGGACGGAAGAATCTGGACCTGCTCCCGGCTATGCCTGCTGGAACTGCAGTAGCCATAGACAGGAGCATCTGATCTGTCCCCAAGCAGGTGGGGTGAGAGTGGGCTGGAGAAGTCCTCTCTCTGTGGTGTAGCCTACATACTGAACCCCTCGTCCCCAGCCTCACCACAGAACAATGATTTACATGAAGAAAAACAAACAAATAAAAGAGGTAAGGACCTGAGCTACACTGGGTGAATCTTCTAGTAAATATCTATTTAAATTGTTTTGCAGTTGTGGCGGGGTGAGGCAACTCCGCCACGATGGTCAACGGCAGGGAGTCGGGATGCCGGAGGGCCTCGCACCCGTGCTGCTAGGGAAGCGGCGGAGCAAGCGCCGACAAGGACGCACGGGGAGGAGGCCGGCACGCAGAGCGAGTGAGGCTGGCAGGAGGTGCACGGGGAAACGCCCAGTCAGAGCTCCCCGCCGGGCGCAGCAGGTGATGTCACCCGTGCGACAAGGGGCGGGGGCAGAAAGCATGGCGGGGAGGTGGGGGACGGTGATGTCACCCGCCGTGCCCAGGTGGGGGAGGAGGATAAAAGCTTGGGCGAGAAAACGGGAGGAGGGGAGAGGGCGGAGGAGACAGGGAGAGCTGGGAGTGCTTAAGGGCCCTCTTGAGGGGGTGCCGTGAGGGTCCCTGGCGGCAGGGTTGAACATTGGCCCAGGGCGGGATCGCGAAGCTCGTGAGCGGGCGAGTTTAGGGGTAACCCCCCCGTCTGCTATCGCAGGGAGCACTGTTCCCCTGCATCAGGACTCTGCGCTGGAGTCTGGGAGAGTGGGTGGGCCCGGACCCCCCTCTCCGCCGCTGGCGGGCGATCCAGCAACTGCGACCGGGTGTAAGCCCCCCGCTCCGGTCGGCCTCTATAGCGTAGGTGTAGAGGGCGGGGTGGGTGGCGCAAAGGGGCACGGGTGCCCTAGGTGAATAAAATGACTGGGAAAACCGGACAAAAGTATGCAGACTCCTAACAGCAGTGCTATATGAATGCTGAGTTTCTATGAGATGACAATAGCAGTGTTGAAAGTGTGAATTTGCTCTTTATACGACTCAAGTTATTAATTCTGGACAACCTCTTTCCAGTGACTTTCCCACTCGTATAGTGAATGTCTGTATACAGCAGTTTACTAAAAGATGCGTGGTTGTCTGAGAACAGTATAGTCCTCTGCTCAATTAGGCCACCCTGTCTCCTATCTGAGGCTTCTGATTTGTTATGAATAAAGTAGTGCAAGTCTGTGCAAGACTGTATTGGAAAAAGGATGGTTTATTTGCAATGGTGGTGGTATTTATTGTGTACAGTAAGTACGTGGATACATCCCTATTTCTTTTTCACCTAAGTCCTAATCAAATTTATAGCACCACTTGTGTAGGTGGAAAAAGCAATCTGCAGGTCAGGTTCAATGGAAAAAGAATTGCGTAAGTGCACTTATGCTCATACAAGTCTTTGTTATGAAGTCTTTGTTTTTAAGAAAGAAAAATCTGTACCACACAGCTTCATTACAAATTCTGGAGCTTACAGTTTTTAAAAGATTATCAAGCAGAACATTTCCATTGGCCAAGGTAATTAACAGTTATCTTTCAGCTGTATCCTTCATTCAACTGATTTTTTTAAAATTTATTTTCAGCCTCTGGACTAATTCACAAATGTATGATCTCCAAGGAAAAAATTATTTTTAAAGAATAGTGTTTTTTTGCGTATCCAGATTCTACTGCATGCCCCTCTCAGGATTCAGATAGTTTTGCACACACAATAGCAATGGAATGTCCAGTTGGGAGCTTAGGAAAACAACCTGTCTCTGTGTTAGCAGACATACCTTTCCTATCCAGGTGATAACCTGAATTTCACAAATATGAAAAAATACATTCAAAGTGCACTTTGAAATAAGGGCTTAAAAATAAAACTTATTTGATTATGTTGGTTTCATTTTAAAAAGTCAAACCCCAAAAGGCTTTAATACTTGCGTGTGTGCTGATGAAATATCAAGACTTGAAAGAGTATTTAATATTCATAGGAAGTCTGGAATAATTCATGACTTTATAGAGTAACGTTAGATGATGTATGGTAGTAAACAGTATCATTTACATTGAACCTTAAAAATTATTGACAAAGACAAGTTCTTAAACACTGACTGAACCTTGTATTTGTTGTTATGATTTCTTGGTTTTATACTTCAAGCAGACTTTCAATTAACTACACTGTATTCAGAGTAATTATTCATTTATTATAGTCAGTTTAGATATGGTAAAGATTAGACGAGTAAAACAAATCATTCCAATGACATAGGCTAGTGATACATTGTTGTTCCGATTTCTTTGCCTCTTGAATAAGGAAGATTTATAGCATCCACTTATGAATGCGAAGACTGATTCCTTGTTAGTCTGTATTTTTATAGGTGCATATTTGCTAATAGAAAGTGTTCTGGTTTAGGGATGTTAAATTGTGTTTAATCAGCTAATTGAGTAGTCAATGGAATTTCCATTGACTACTCGATTAGTCGATAAGGAGGAGGTGGGGTGCACCTCAGGTTTTTAAATATAGTACTACATTTAAAAAGTAGAAGAGTAGTGGGGAACATGGGGCAAATGTGTTCTGAACCTTATGGGGTTCTTGCTACATTTCAAAAGCAGAAATGCAGCAGGGAGCATGGAGTAAGCGGGCATTGAAGTGTTCCGACTATGGTGCTTCAGCCTTTGCAATGCAGCAGACGGAACCTAGCATGAGTGGGGACTGCTTCAGTCCCTGCTCACTCTGTTTCCCTGCCGTGCCTCCGCCTCCCCTACTCCCTGAGGAGATGGTGCTGGTGGAACCGGCTTTTAAGCTGGCTCCCCTCTGCTCCCTATTGCCGGTAAGAGTAAGTCTGAGGTCTGACACTGGGTTCTCAAAGTACAAAGACATGCTACACAGGTATCTGTCAAACACAAGCAGTTTATTTCCTGACAGCTATCAGCTGTGCCCCTTAACTAAAAGAACAACATGATAGGAAAAGCGGCATTTCTTACATCCCTTCTGCTAGCCGGGGAACCTGTTTCAGCTGCGGATGAAGTGGGAGACTGTCTCAGTTTCTGAGGCGCTGGTACCCAAAGCCCATCGGTGAGGTCCAAATTGCTGTGCTCTGGTGCAGCTTTAAATACTGTGTCTTTACCTTGTTTGTGGCAGTTTGGAAATATCCGGGGGTTACTCATTGCTTGTTACAGTATGGCTCAGCTGTACTGCTTGTCCTTTGACTTTGTTTACATGATCAGTACATTTAGGTAAACAAGATTGTTACGATCCCGCCCTTATCTACAATTCGTTCTTGCTACAATGGCGTATGTTCCTAGAGGCTTGCTTCTGGCTCATCAGTAGTAGGGAAAAGGGGGAGGGGGAATGGGAAAGGGGGGGGGGAATGCAGGCCTTTATACCCCTATACTTCACATGTACAGAGTTCTTCCGCAATTGAGCCCTACATCCCCCGCCCCCCGCTGCCTCTCTCTGATAGAGGCAACAAGCAAGGGGGAAATGACTAGTCAATCTTATGCTTATCAGATAGTCAACTAGCCACTTACATCTCTATTCTGAAGCTTCAGAGGGGTAGCTGAGTTAGTCTGTAACAGGAAAAACTTAAAAAACAACAAAGTGTGTAACATTTTAAAGACTAACAAAACATGTAAATGGTATCATGAGCTTTCATGGGCACAACCCACTTCTTCAGATGACCGGAGTGTTGGCAGTCCAGATCCAAGACTAAATAAGGAAGGAACGGAGGGGGAGGGGGAATTGAAGGGGAGGAAGAAAAAAAGACAGTGAGTAGATAGCTACAGAGTGATAGCCTAGTGAGTCTGTAACAGGAAAAACTTAAAAAAGAACTAACAGTCTAGTAGCATCTTAAAGACTGAATAGTTATAAGAGGCTGATAAGAACCATTAGTTAGCACTTGAAAAGGAAGATTCTGGTTAACTAAGAGGCTACCTATATTAGGTAAAGTCATAGGGTATGTCTACACTAGCCCCCTATTTCGAAATAGGGAGGCTAATGTAGGCATTTGAAATTGCAAATCAAGCCTGGGATTTAAATATCCCGCGCTTGATTTGCATCTTCCTGACCGGTCGCCATTTTTAAAATTTACAAGTCCGCATCTACACGCGGCAGGGACCCGGTATTTCGAATTAAAGCCCTAAATTGAACTACCTGTTAAACCTCCTTGCAGGAGGAATAACAGGTAGTTCGATTTAGGGCTTTAATTCAAAATACCGAGTCCCTGCCTACATTAGCCTCCCTATTTCGAAATAGGGGGCTAGTGTAGACATACCCATATTTCCTCCCTCTCCCCCCAAGTATAATCATTCCTAGGATTCAAGCCAAGAGAATGGAGATTTGCCTGGCGTACATACTGTATATGTCTATTAATGAAAGAAAGATTAGATAATATAATGCACACCTATACTGACATAACATCTATTGGTTGGTGGGAAATTAATGACATGTAGAAAAGCAAAATGCTTTGTCAACTGAGAAGTATGGTTTTCCCAGTGTACTGTGACTGCACACCCTGCAGTGTGTCATCTCACTTATAAAAGGGTTTACGTGCTTATAAAAGTGTGTAAAATATCGGTGAAGTTTATTTTATGCATTATGCATAAAAGTTGTCATTAGGATTTAACAAAGCGGCTTGCAGAGAAAGATTAGAAATAAAATCTCTGTATACAAAAACTATTTGGATGGTTTAGCTAGATGGTACTGACTTTTTAAAAATTAACATTTCACTTACTGTTCTCAAACATTCAGAAAAAAATGAAAAACATTGCTAACTGAACTGAGTGAAATAAATATTGTTATAGTCATGTCTAGTAGGATTCCTATTATAGAGGTTCTTCTAGCATTTACATTATAAATCCTATTTATTTGGCATAACACTGATCATTTCAAATCACATTTGGCTGAAACGTGGCAAAGTCTTAAAAAAAAATTCAGTTTAGGTGTGTGTATTCATATATATATTTAGATTGTATTGAATACATACACGTCTATATGCACAAACTGATGAGAAATATATTCAATAATTGTAAAAAAATCTTGCTTTTTTTGTTCCATTGTCCTAATCATGAGTTTTAAAGGAATTAGTGATGGGATTTTCAAAAGATTCAGCACTGGCCTAACGGCTCCCCTTTCATATTAAATGAAGGTATACATATGTAAACACCCATTACTATGACAAGTAGTGGTGAATAGTGTTAATTTAAGTACACAGGTAGATATGTTGATAAGAATGCAGAAAAAAATCAGTTCTTTCGACAGTATTACTTTTATTTCTGTTGGATGATTTTCTTTGAGGTCCTGTGCCTGTTCTTGATAGTATCTTAAAATAAATATTAGTAAAAAGTAGAAGTAAACTTTTAATTGTATCATTTTACAATGTAATGTTAGGCTGAATCAAATCAGTAATTCGGGTCTTGCTTATTTGATCCTAGACTGATTTTGTATTTTATTTTTAAATTTGCTTTTGGAGGTAAATATGAGTTCACCAAGAAGCATCAGACAAGAAAGTCTTTCAGGTATTCAGTAAAATGCTTCTTGGCAGCATATATGACGTGTAATATTACTGCCTAGAGCAGGAGTCTCAAACTCCCAGCCTGCAGGAAATCCCCAGCCAAAGCAATTGCGCAATCCAGCCTGGGAGATGGAGTGGGCTGGGAGGTGCCTGTCCATTAAAGTTTCCCAAGCTCCGCCCCTTCCTACCATTGCTTGGCCCTCTTCCTCCCCATCCTCCGGCACCTCATTTCCCGAGGATGTGGCTTCGGGGATTACAGAAGGGAGAGGGCTTGGGGATTATGTGGCAGCAGTGGATGGGGCTCCTGCACACTCCCTGTAGGGGTAGGTGCTGCAGAGAAGCAGAGTGCTCTCATTGGGAGACTTGCTCTGCTTCCCCAGGCTTCTGCTGCTATGGAGCATGCAGGGAGGCTAGACTGCAGCTGCTGTCCTGCATCATGCTTCCCCCCAGTGTTCTCTGAAGCTGTGTCCTTGGGAATAAGTTATCATGAGCAGGACAGGGCAGAACAATGATAGGAAGGGCTGGAGTTTACAGGATGGAAAAGGATGCTATTCCTCCCACAGGATGCCAGGACTCCTGGGCTGGATTGCACAATTGCTTCGGTGGTCCACAGGTTGGGAGTTTGAGATCCCTGGTGTAGAAAGAAAAGGCAGGGTAGTTGGAAATTATTTTCCCAAGTATAAAATATCACTCGTTACTCCCCAGTTTGTTCCCTACAATTACAACAGTGTCTATGTCACAGAAATATCACCCTATAAAGTGGAACTTCTAGTAATGGCATCACCATTCTGTCAATGTTGTAATGTTAGCTCAAAGCTGAGAATCTACAGGGCATTGAATCAAAAGTGATTCCTTATTGAGACTGTTAGGTACTACTGAGAGCCTGCAGTCCTCTCAGGTTCCCAAACTAATACAGCCTGCAGTTCTACTGTTATTGCACAAGATTCTTCCAAAGTCCTGGCCTGGACTGAGAAAACATAAAATGGTCTGCTGACTGTGTCATAAATACCACTGTCAGAATCACAGGCTAGTGCTGCACTATGTCTCAGGATGTTGATCTGGAAATCTATGCTGCTTTTGGTATGAGATTTCACTTAGACTAGGGATGTTAATCATAGAATCATAGAATACTAGGACTGGAAGAGACCTCGAGAAGTCATCGAGTCCAGTCCCCTGCCCTCATGGCAGGACCAAGTCCTGTTTAGACCATCCCTGATAGACATTTATCTAACCTACTCTTAAATATCTCCACAGACGGAGATTCCACAACCTCCCTGGGAAATTTATTCCAGTGTTTGACTACCCTGACAGTTAGGAACTTTTTCCTAACATCCAACCTAAACCTCCCTTGCTGCAGTTTAAGCCCATTATTTCTTGTTCTATCCTCAGAGGTCAAGATGAACAAGTTTTCTCCCTCCTCCTTATGACACCCTTTTAGATACCTGAAAACTGCTATCATGTCTCCCCTCAATCTTCTCTTTTCCAAACTAAACAAACCCCATTCTTTCAGCCTCCCTTCATAAGTCATGTTCTCTAGACCTTTAATCATTCTTGTTGCTCTTCTCTGTACCCTCTCCAATTTCTCCATATCTTTCTTGAAATGCAGTGCCCAGAACTGGACACAATACTCCAACTGAGGCCTAACCAGTGCAGAGTAGAGCGGAAGAATGACTTCTCGTGTCTTGCTCACAACACACCTGTTAATGCATCCCAGAATCATGTTTGCTTTTTTTTCAACAGTATCACACTGGTGACTCATATTTAACTTGTGGTCTACTATAACCCCTAGATCCCTTTCTGCCATACTCCTTCCTAGACAGTCGCTTTCCATTCTATATGTGTGAAACTGATTGTTCCTTCCTAAGTGGAGCACTTTGCATTTGTCCTTATTAAACTTCATCCTGTTTACCTCAGACCATTTCTCCAATTTGTCCAGATTGTTTTGAATTATGATCCTATCTTCCAAAGCAGTTGCAACCCCTCCCAGCTTGGTATCATCTGCAAACTTAATAAGTGTACTTTCAATGCCAGTATCTAAATTGTTGATGAAGATATTGAACACAGCCGGTCTCAAAACAGACCCCTGCGGAACCCCACTTGTTATACATTTCCAGCAGGATTGAAAACCATTAATAACTACTCTCTGAGGGTATGTCTACACTACCACCCTAGTTCGAACTAGGGGTGGTAATTGTAGGCATACCGCACTTGCAAATGAAGCCCGGGATTTGAATTTCCCGGGCTTCATTTGTATAAAGCCGGCCGGCGCCATTTTTAAATGCCGGCTTGTTCGAACCCCGTGCTGTGTGGCTACACGCGGCACGAGCTAGATACTTCGAACTAGCAAGCCATTCCGAGGTGTACAGATAGTTCGGAACAAGGTGTACAGATAGTTCGGAATGGCTTGCTAGTTCGAACTATCTAGCCCGTGCCGCGGGTAACCGCGCGGCACGGGGTTCGAACAAGCTGGCATTTAAAAATGGCGCCAGCCGGCATTATGCAAATGAAGCCCAGGGAAATTCAAATCCCGGGCTTCATTTGCACGTTCGGTATGCATACATTACCATCCTAGTTTGAACTAGCGGGGTAGTGTAGACATACCCCCAGAGATTCTCAACAATTCCGTCTCCTATGTCCATCTCCACCTCAGTCCAAGTGTGTACATTTTTAATATATAAGGCAATGCCTCCTCCCTTTTTTCCCTGTCTATCCTTCCTGAGCAAGCTGTACCCTTCCATCCCAACATTCCAATCATGTATATTATCCCGCCAAGTTTCAGTGATGCCAACAATGTCATAGTTGTATTTATTTATTAGCACTTACAGTTCTTCCTGCTTATTACCCATACTTCTTGCATTTGTATATAGGCATCTAAGTTACTGATTTGGTCTTGCCTCCCAGTTTTGCCCTGACCCTCTCTCTTTCTGCCATTATAGCCCACACTCCCTCCCATTTCTGATCCGTCTCCCAGGTCTCCATGTTCTTCACTTACCTGTGGGGCTTTGCTCACCTGTCCCCGTCGAACCTAATTTAATGCCCTCCTCACTAGGCTAGCCAATCTGTGTCCAAATAGGGTTTTCCCCCTCCTTGAAAGGTGAACACCATCTCTGCCCAGCAGTCCTTCCTGGAATAGCATCCCGTGGTCGAGGAGGACAAAGCCCTCCTGGTGACACCATCTTCGCAGCCAGGCATTCACCTCCAGGATGCAACTGTCTCTGCCCGGGCCCCTACGTTTGAGAGGAAGGATCGAAGAGAATACTACCTGCATTCCAAACTCATTCACCCATACTCCCAGAGCCCTGTAGTCACTCTTGATCCGCTCAGTGTCACACCTCGCAGTATCATTTGTGCCTACATGAATGAGTAGCATGCGGTAGAAGTCAGAGGGCTGGATAATCCTCAACAATGCCTCCATAACATCTCGGATATGGGCCCCCGGCAGGCAGCATACCTTCTGAGATGAAAGGTCAGGGCGACAGGTGGGCGCCTCTGTGCCCCTCAGAAGAGAGTCTCCGACCACCACTACCCTGTTTCCTATTTGCAGTGGTGTCAGCAGACCTCCCAGTCTTGGGGGTACGAGGCTTCCCCTCCTCTGTTATAGGGGGTGATTCCTTATCTCCTGTATCAAGAAGAGAATAACGGTTTCCTAGTACCATGGTGGGAGGGCTTGGAGCAGGGGTGGAGCACTGCCTGCTGCTAGAAGTAACCAGTTGCCAGTGTTCACCCTGAGCCATCTCCTTCTCCACCAGTGATGTGTCAGCAGTCTTGTGTACTGGGACACTTACCTCAGCTGCCTTCACATGAGCATTGTCCAGGAATTGCTCGTGGATTCGGATGCTCCTCAACCTAGCCACCGGTAATTAAATATCGGTTAATTGAATAGTTGATTAACCTTGTGAATTCTTATTGGTTAGTCGACTATTCTGTAGTCCCCAGGGGTGGGTCTGGAAGCCAGTGTGCTCCAGCCCCACTTTTAGGGAGCCCCCTGCCACCACGTGCTGCTGCCTCTCTATCAGAGGCAGCAGCGTGGGGTGTCAGGATGGCGCTAGTTCATGAAAAGAGCCAGTTTTAAAACCAGCTCACCTCATGGACCAGCTGCTTGCCACCCTGTGCTGCTGACTCTGATATAGAGGCAGCAGCACAGAGTGGCAGCAGGCCCTGCTTGGAGGTGGGGGTGGGGGGCCGGTCTGAGCTCCTGGACGTGGCGTGAGCCAGAACTGAGCTGGCCTGCCTGCCTGTGTGGTTGCTAATACTCTTGAAATGCAGAGCCACAATGGGGGTAGATCCTGGACCTGGCACAAGCTTTTTAGCGGAAGCTGCTAAAAAATTGACTGCAGGGGAGGAGGGTAGAAGAATTCGTGTAGTCTGTTGCATTATCCTATAAACTTTTGCTTATCGGTTAATCGGTTAATCAACTACACTATTACATTCTTGACTGAGACCCCAATTCAGCAGCCCATCTCTCTTTATCAATGTTCAAAATCTCTTTGACCTAAATGGAATGTAGGCTGTGCTTAAACTTCACGATGCGCTTAAAAGCTTTGCTGTATAAGGAGAGACTTTAGCACATGCTTAAATACTTGGCTGGAATGACGTGTTGGCTTTGAGCGAGAGTGGGGAGAGAGGCTGTAAAACTTAGATTCTACATTCAGGGTATGTCTACACTACTCCGCTAGTTCGAACTAGCGGGGTAATGTAGGCATACCGCACTTGCAAATGAAGCCCGGGATTTGAATTTCCCGGGCTTCATTTGCATAAGCCGGGCGCCGCCATTTTTAAATCCCGGCTGGTTCGAACCCCGTGCCGCGCGGCTACACGCGGCACGAACTAGGTAGTTTGAACTAGGCTTCCTAGTTCGAACTACCGTTACTCCTCGTGGAATGAGGAGTAACGGTAGTTCGAACTAGAAAGCCTAGTTCGAACTACCTAGTTTGTGCCACGTGTAGCCGCACGGCACGGGGTTCGAACCAGCCGGGATTTAAAAATGGCGGCGCCCGGCTTATGCAAATGAAGCCCGGGAAATTCAAATCCCGGGCTTCATTTGCAAGTGCGGTATGCCTACAGTACCCTCCTAGTTCGAATTAGGAGGGTAGTGTAGACATACTCTCAGACATTAGATTTGGGATTCTGTTTCAGGGGGTATGTCCTGTGGAAGCAGTTTCCAATGATATGTTAGGACTTGAGCAGTTTTATGGAAATACCTTCAATTAACTTCAGGTTGTTAAGTATTGTCAGGAATCATTGCTATACAAAGCCTGGTGGTTTACTCAGACCTTACTCTGGTTTTGCTTCCTTGTTTTTCCGAATATTAACAAATACTTATTATTCGCAGACTTATGTGGTACCACCAAATTTGCTATTGGGAGGATGAGGGGAGGTAAAAATCTGTGGATCCCAGCTACTCAGCTATATAGCCTATTGTCCCCATAGAAGGGGAGTGTCATAGAGAGGGAGTCTACTGTAGTGCCAATTGACAGAGCCTGCTACTCCTTTGCAGCCTGAAAGGGAATGGGAGGCTTCCCTTTCCCCCTTCCTCACTGCGTGGAACGTCCCTACACACAGCTCAATGTTTGGGTTATGTAAGGGGGGGGGCTGGTGCTGCAGTATGTCTCAGGATATTGATCTGGAAATCAACATCCTGAGACAGCAGGTGAGGGTTTGCCCAACCATTAATTTAACCATTTATATTGAAAAGCCAGATCACTAGGTGAACCACAGCAGCACTGAGGAGAGAGGGGGAGTGTAGGTGGCTTTCTGGTCCTATTGAAACTAAAGACTTGTAGGGGACATAACACAAATTGAGGCAGCTTCAAACTTTTCTAACTGCACTAGTGGGTAACAGCTGCCAAAGAGCTGCCATGATTACTCTTTGGCCACAACTCTCCCTGGCCCTGGTTTTTCCAGAATTTTCCTGATGATGCAGTGTGTGTGTGTGGAAAAGATGGTGGAGGGGTAGCTATGCCAGCAGAAGATTCTTTTGCAATAGGGGAATCTCCTCTCCCAGCTGTGCATTCAGATAGCTTTAAATCCCCTTTGCACTGCTAGAATAGCATAAAGGGGACTTCACAAGATTTTTAAAGCAATTTAGTTATTTCTATAGGGTTTTCATAATTATTTTAACAGAATTGCTTTGCTCTGCTTGAACCATTTATTTTTATTTTTTGTCTTCCTTTCATTTCTTTTGCTAATCAGACATTTTTTGTGTTCTGCGAAAGAGAGAAACTTGCAGCAATCAGTGGTATGCCTTGCAATGTCTCTTTTTGTGAAGTGGAATTGTTGCCTAACAAAAAGCGGAGATTATCCTCAGCTGCAGTATATTTACCAGGATATAGTTGGTCAAAAAAGGTCTTAACAGCTGTTGCTTTTGCCCCGAGGCAGTGCCCCAATTGCATGTGTCATGAAAGGGCTTGCAATCCCCACCCCCCACCTCCTTCCATGCCCCACATAGCATAAGTAAGTAGGATGGTAAAAACAGCTTTGAGTAAATTATGCAATTGTTGGTGTTAATTTTCATAGTATTATAATCACCTTTCTGATTGCACGATAATAAATAAAGACTCAGAGTCAAAAATAGCAAAATCTATTTTTCCTTGTTTTGTGTGTGAGTGAGAGACACAGATTGAGGGAGGGGGGATTTTTTATAAAAATCAAGTAATAAGGGAAGGAAGTGATGGAAGTTCAATAGAAGGAACTCTTTAACCAATAAAGTTACTCATCTTTTACTTCAGGACAGAATGGTTCATGTTGGCCCTGGTGCTATACCACTGAAGTCAACAGAAATAAAGTCATTGATTTCTAAAGTTGTATTCACAAAGCAGTGTATTCACCAAGCTTATATCAGCTGGAGTGGCTGCATTTGTTCAAGATGAAGGAGAGAGGGCCTTAGAACATTAGCCCTTAGGTAAGGGGTGAAGATAAAGGGGCCAGGTGGGAAGAGGCTCATGGAAGAAGCAACAAATTATTGAAGGGATTGGTATGTGTCTGCTGTGTACAGGATTCCTGGGTTGGAACCTAGAGAAGTATGTTGCCTGGGATTCTCCCACTGGCAAAGTGCTTTAAACTCTGAGAAAGGAACAAGGTTTGTTTAGAAGTCCAAGCAAAGGGCTGAATTTAAAGAGCCCAGAGCTGGGGCTGAAGGCTGGTGAGCTCAAATGGACAATTTTGTTGAATTTGTTGCTGCCCTGGAAAGTGGTCACTTTGTGTGACCCAACTGGAGGTACGAACCACTGAAAATCTGCCAAGTGAGGTTGACAACCTGGCAGTGCCAGGAGTGGGAAAAGACCAGCGGTATTACACACAGTAGCAGGAGGTGATCAAGAGATGTGTCTTCCATCAGAACTTTCCATACAGTTCCTTTGCTAGGACCTTGTGCATTGGTATAGAGTAGTGTGAATGAATTTCAATTAGAAGCAGATAGGTGTGCAAGCAGAAAATTCTCCTCCATGCAAATACAAAATAAGTTTGGGCTTAATACTCAGTGCTTTGACTTCACCTACCAAAGCATCTAAGTATGGAGTAGTTTTGTTGGATTAGGTTAGAGTGTTAAGCATCTGGCAAGATCAAGCCCCTGTGTACAAAGCACTTCAAGTTTATAAGGTCATTACTAAACTATTTGTTGAATTAAATGATACATGCGTTTTTAATGGATGATGCACATCTGCACATCAGATACTAAAGCACAAAGGTAGGAAGCAGCATGATTGACTCAGTGAACAAAAATTGCTATTGAAATGGTTGCGTATTAACACTTTCTATCTGATCTGTATTGCATGATGATGAGAAAAGTGAGATGAAATAGAAGATAAATGAAAACAATCCATTTCCTAAATAAGAGTCAATTTATGGTTTGTGTTGGAATCTAAATAGTGTTTCAGGATCCTTGGTATTGGAAAGGAGCTCCATGCATGTGAGCCTTTGAATCTACGCAGAACTCCTTGCAAGACTGGGGCCTTGGTCTAAATAGGAAAGTTCTGGATTTGTAATGGTTTCCTATAGACAAATCTTAGTTTTTGTATGGCTCTTGCAGCTAGTAAATACCATTTTTCTAAACTCAAAATCTGCAGTAAGATGTTCCTATCATTTAGTAAAAATGCTGCAGAAATATATTTCTTATTTAATTTCTACTATTCTTTGAAATAGCAGTTTGCAGAATGCATCTGGGTTTACAGCTAATGACCCATGAGTAATAAGCAACTGTTTAAGTAAAATGCACCATGAAAAAGCTTTTACCAAACAGCATTTTAATATTTTAAATAGATTTTCCATTGCAGGCTCTTTGTAACTGGATTAGTTCTCTGATGTATTCTGACAGAGCTGTTGTTAGGGATACTCCATTAACTTTGTCTGTCATCTTATTTTCCCCAGTATCCAGCATAACACCCTTATATTTCATAATTTGTATTGCTATCAGTGCTGATTTGCAAATGTGCAAATTATAATTAACAATGGCCACTACTTCTATTAAATATTAAATCATTCTTGCAGCTTATATTTTCCACAGCAGATGGAGCCCTGCGGTATGCAAATCAACTTTCTGTAAGTAGTCAGCAGTTTTTACCTAAAATTTGGCTTTAAAATACATTTTTTTCTGTTTGTTTTCTATAGCATTTAGGTTAATATTTATTCACTGCAGATTTCTTTTCTCCCAATAAGAATTTCATGGACTATTACATTCTAGCACTGTGGTTTTGTTTCACTTCATTAATAGCTCCTTAATCATATAGCTTGCTTGTAAAGTACAAACGCCTGCTATTTGTACTTATGTTGCAGTATTGCATAAGGAGAGGCATTTAGTTATATTTTAATATGTATAGCAGAAGCAAAAAATGCTTCTACCAATGTAGTTTTTAATTTGAAAACCAATCTATGTGCACATTTTTTCCAGATTAAGCAAAAGCATTTAAGGTTTTATATTGTATCTTAAACGTTCTATTAAATGTCATCAGCTGATTCAGGAAAATGTATTGCCAAAATATTAAAGATGCAAAATGTGTAAATGTAATGGATACTCAGTGCACGCAGGGGAATGTAAAAGTTCCAAATTTATCAGGTAATTATAAAGCAGTAAGAAACACTGAGACCGGTACATTTTTTTCGTATCTATCTTAAATGGCTATGGTGAGTGTGTGTGGGGGCTGACCCCTACTCCTGCCCTGCATGAAACTCTTTTATTTTAGATACTTACTGCTGCACTTTTGTATTAAAGAACACTGATCCAAAATTAACATAACCTGATTTCAGAAAAATCTGGAATAGAAGCAGTTTTCGTCAGGATTTTACAGGATGTAGCTCCCTGGTACCTGACTGGACCTGAACAAGGGAATTTCCCGGATCAGAGGAAGTCAATGCTGGCCCCTCTGCTGGTGCTAGCTGCAGTCAGACCTGTCCCATCCATTGGATGGTTTGGGATGGCTGACCCAGGCCCCACAATTTGTGTGGTGGGGCAGAGTGGACCAGGCTGCTGGATTGCTCCAGCCCCTGCCGCCATGGTGAGTGTGTGGGGGATCTGACCCTTGCTGCTGCCCTACGCCAGGCCCTCTGGTAATCCCCCGACTCATGTCACTTGAAGGAGGACGCTTTGGGCAAAGGGTGTAATCGGGTTGAGAGGAGGCAGAGCAGGGGTGGGGCTTGAGGAAGGAGTGGAGTGGGAATAGAGCAGGGGTAGGGTAGAACCTCTAGTGGGGAGAATTGTCTAAGTCCCATGCCTGAGGCAATGAGAGGGGGTTGCCTCAGGCCTCGTGCTCCCTTAGGAAGAGCCTTCGCTGTGGGACTCCATTCCACAATGTAATGGCATTGAGGGAGGACTTGGGTGGGGACACAGGGAAAGAGGCAAGGTGGCTATGGAGCCCCGAGGCCAGGGACCATGAGCACAGCCTGTCACTGATGGCGGGAGCCAGAAGTGCAGCCCCATGGGAGAGCACCAAGCTCCATGGCCATCAGGCTCTGCAGCCACCCTGCCTCTCCCCATCCATCCTGTCAGAGCTTGAACACTGCAAATGAGCTATTTGTGGTGCTCCAGGTGACCTAGGAGGGTGCAGAAGGAATTGCTGAGTGCAGGGCTCCAGCTTTTCCCTGTGAGTGCTCCAGCCCAGAGCATCCCCAGAGATGTTGGACCACAAATGTTGTCAGATGAGAGGAGTCTGGATTATAGGAGCAATGGGAGAGGAGCCTTTTTCCAGTTGTGGCTTCAAAGATTTTTATCAAAAATACGAACACCCCTGATTTGTGTATGTGAGAGATTTTAAATGGCTGAAGAAGCAGAGAGTCAGAGGCATGAGCAGCCAAATTAAGCAGGGTGATGGTGATCTCTGTGTCTAAGAGCATCATTCAGTGAACTCCAAAGGCTGAGCTGCACAGAATTCAATGGTAACAAGTTAGAATACTAGATTTCTGTGATTTTTAGAAAAAATCTGAATGATATTAGTATTAAACAATTAGATCTGAATGCACTGGAGAATATGGGACAACTGAACACTAGTTTCTTGCTTTATTTCAGAATTCTGATCCACCATTTACTTTTAGATATTTAGCTATACGTTTTAACAACATTAGGCCCAAGGTAGCATTCTGGAAGGGAATTCTGGTCAGCTAGTGTGAACTGGAGAAACAATGAAGGTTTACATTTGCTGAGAATCTGGTCTGTTGCTCTCTGAAACACTCTTTGAAACAAATGCAGGGTCTCCCTACCAGTGGCAAGAAGGGAGGGATGTTGATAGCAGATGTAACTTATGAGTTTGATGGCAATGCAGGAACTCTTACATGTCTGAGACCGGTTGTGATGTGTTCTGATGGACACCAATAAAATGTGAAGGAGTGCAAAATAAATTCATATAAAGCTGTATCTATGCGCCTCAAAAATCCAGTGTTAGGTGTTCAGGGGAGAGAGGTCAATCCTCAGGTGAGCATAGAATACTGCCAGAGGTCATCAAGTCCAGTTCCCTGCCCTCACAGCAAGACCAACCACCATCTAGATCATCCCTGATATCATGCTGAACTTGGATTGCCTTAATAGCTCCAATCTCCTTTGATTTCTCTATCCAGTTAATAATTCTGGGAGAGATTCAAAGATCAAGAAATTTGAACAAATCCTTTAGCTGAGCACAAAACTGAACTTGGGGGCAGTTCCATCTGGATGAGAAATTGGAGACAGAGTTCAGGTCATCCTTGGCATAATCAGTTTATTTGCAGCATTCCACTGAATATCAGTACGAATGTAGAGCACACAGGCGCTTGAAGATATCCCAAACCAGATACTTCATCCCTGTGCCCTGGAAGGAGTTGTATCTCTGTATCTTCCTCCTTAGAGGATCATGTTGCAACTGCTGATTCACACAGCATGGAACCAATTGCTTTCCCTGGCTTATAATACCTGTTAGTGCCATACTCTGTCTTAATACATAGGCTTGCAGCCTGGCTCCTGGAATCAGCCCCGCTGTGTCCAGCTGCTTTGCACAAAGAGTCTCAATTGTTCAGGCTGTTGGACACAAAGGAGAATGTTCCAGCACATCCATTCATCTTAATGAAGTCTGTGACTCTCTTGTATGCAAGACTCCTGATGGTGGGCCATTAGCATGTCTCTGCATATTATGACATTGGTGAAGAAGCTGTAATGTACACAGATATGGTCTGATTTTTCAAAAAGCTTCTACTCAAATAAGTGGGAGCTTTGAGTACTCAGTGCCTCTGAAATTCTATCCTATGATGGCTAATGAAAAAATTTGTGTAAACCAGTGAAGAAGAAAACCATAGTCTCTTGGGAGCCACCAGTCCGGTCTATGTTAATACCAGAACAAAGCTACAACAAAAATGTCATTATAGCAGAAAATATGCTGTAATTGTCTAGAAGAGACAAAGTTGAATGAAAGCCGTTAGACTTTCCCGATTTTGAAACACACAAGCTATGTCTAGACTAGCCAGTTTTTCCGGAAAATCAGCCGCTTTTCCGGAAAAACGTACCAGCTGTCTACACTGGGCGCTTGAATTTCCACGAAAGAACTGACTTCCTACTGTAAGAAATCAGTGCTTTTTGTGGAAATACTGTGCTGCTCCCGTTCGGGCAAAAGTCCTTTTGCGCAAAACTTTTGCGCAAAAGGGCCAGTGTAGACAGCTCAGATTTGTTTTCCGCAAAAAAGCCCTGATTGCAAAAATGGCGATCGGGGCTTTTTTGCGGAAAAGCGCGTCTAGATTGGCACGGACGCTTTTCTGCAAAAGTGCTTTTGCGGAAAAGGGTCCGTGCCAATCTAGATGCTCTTTTCCGCAAATGCTTTTAATGGAAAACTTTTCCATTAAAAGCATTTGTGGAAAATCATGCCAGTCTAGACGTAGCCACATAGAAAAAGTCTTGTGTAGTGGAAGTAAAGAAACACAAGTATACCTCAGGACTGAACACTGCCATAATTGCACTAAATCTTAATTTAAAATCTTCATGTGGAGAGCTGATATGCAGAATGAGGAAGCCATGTTAATGGGCCCAACTTGCAGAAGTTTCCCTTCTGAGGAATATAGTTGGAGTTAACAAGTATTTTGATTAGTTTTCAGAAGCGAAAATGGCAAAGGCTATGCAGCCGTTTTAATGGAAACTCGATAGTCTCAATGCGGGAGGTTTGGGTTCTAAAAATTGTCTCGAAAGGATTTTTTAAAAATCTGGATGTATGCCTCTGGAGTTTTTTTTTTTAAACACTGGGAAGTACTGTGCATTATTAAATCTGAAGTTATCTGCTGCTTTTAAGACAATGCAGTTGCACAGGATTACCAGTCCACAAGAATTAAGTGTGGAAAAGAGAAATAAGATCTCAAAAAGGAAATGTCTCTATTTGTATTTCCGAAAAGTCCCAAGACTTGATGAAAAAAGGAGGATGTTACAAATGAAAGATGAAGTTTGTACTTTAGTGGAAAGGCAACAGACTACACTTTTGTTTAGTAGTGGTGAATGTAGGAACAATAAGTCATGTCAAGCTACTACCTATTCTGGTATGCACAAATGACTAATCTCCCTTAGAAGCTTCAGGGATTCATCAGTAGAACAAATAACCTCTAGCTTGAACCCAAAGCATTTGTTCCTCAAGTGACAGACAGCGAAACTTAGCCCATGTCCCTGCCCATTCTCAGGCAAATATTTTAGCACTACCCATGTATACTCTTCCATTCCAGTATGAAATGATGGGGTTCTTTTTGCCTCACAACTTTTGCCAAGATTTTGAAAGCAAATTCCCATTTTTTTCCCCTGTAACTTGCCGTATATTAACAAGTGGGGCAGAATATGGAATTTTCACTCATCCTTATCTTGTGGTGTATGAATAGTTAACAACTTTAACTGGGCCAAAGCATCTTTTGAACTATTCAGCCCTTCTGAGTAGGGTAGATCCAAATTGTCTAGTAGTCCTATAAGTGCAACTCACTTCCTGGGAGCAAAGAATGATGTATCTATGTAGGGTGATGGTATATCTATGAAGGCTGATGGTGCTTTGGCTGACCATGGCAATAAGGGATTTATTTCCATTGCCTGAGTCCTATTCACTTATTTTTAAAGTCATTGTAAGTTTATTTTGGCAGTCATTCAGTTTTGTTATTATAGATTTAAAATTCATGGTGTCTTGGAAAGTACAGGAATGCGAGCTCAGGGCATGTACAGAGCATATACATACTTCAGACATGTTTAGTGTTTTTTGAAAGATTTGTCCTTTTTCAAACTTCTCACCATGTTTTTGGATTATCATTTTATGTTTGTTACATATATCACCAAAGATCAAGCATGTTAAGCTAGTAGATACCAGGCAATGCTAGGAAGACAAATTATAAATCCCTGTTTGGGACATGCTGGTTGGAGAATTGTTAGAGTAGATTAGTTTTTCATTAGAGAAATTCTAAATTTGAGAAGCTCTGTTTACAGAGGATGTTTGATGACGCATCTGTGGTGAACTTTACCATATAGCAGTTTCATTTAATTAGATTGTGAACTCTTAATGACTTACTGAGAGAAAATCTGCTTGCAATAAGAATTAGAAAATATTAGAAGGGAGTAAAGGACTTCAAAATACTTGTCCAGAAGAAGAGACTGATGATAACCTAATTAGGACAGCTGTGAGATGTTTTAAAATTTTAAATGATTCCTGTTGTACTTTCACCAAAACAACTTTGCAGTATATCTTGCTTGATAATCTGAGCCACTATGTCAAAATACTCTACTATATACTATAATTGGATCAGAGAAACCTGTCCGGGCTCAATTTTCCATTCCTCCTTCTGTAACCAACAGTTTTCTTTGTTCTAAGCACGCACACCAGCCCCGCGTGATTAGTTGGGGAATTCAGATACAGTGATGGTGAAGTGTACTGTAAATGACCTAGAGAGACAGATACTTAACATTGGGGCCAGTGGGCCAAGAGTATGCTAAGAAGGGGAGAGGTGCTGGTGAAAATCTCTCTTACAAAAAGGATGTACATCATTGGTGACATGTGGTCTTCAATGCTCGAGAAGTGGCAGTAGACTTAGGAATAGCTGTGCTTAGTGTGGTGACATCAGGTGGCCGGTAGGCCTGAGAGTAGCTATGTGGGGAACAGACCCACCTAAGGGTGCAGCGGATGAGGAGGCTGGAGAGTCATGTGTCCACATGTTGCTCTGAGGAAAAAGGTGAGGCTGTTAGGGAGAACTGCCTCAGTGACTCAAAGCTGTCTGAAGGAGTATGTGGGGCAGGAAGCTTTTTTGTGTGCAGTCCAAGCTGTGGCTCAGGGAGAAGTTCTGCCTCCAGCAAACACCTCAGAAGGTTTATTTAGATGAGCAGGCCCTCCTTTACCCTGTGATAACTAGCCCATCCAACTGATGATCAGCTCAGCCCCAGGCAGGGGAACAGTTTCAAGGGGGAGGGGGCTGACTAGAGTTGGCCAAGAGATAGTTCAGCTTCACCCTAAAACTACTGTCTTCAAAGTCCAGGATGGTTGTTAGATATTCAGAGGACCAGAACTGGAGAGTAGCAAGTATCACAAAACACTATGAGGTCCAATGCTGCTAAATGCAGCAAAAAGGACAACTAATTCTGCAGGAAATAGTGCAGTGATTCTAACCCCAGACACACCTATGGTAAAAGATCAGAAATAACAAACCATTCTTTCTGTCCAAGAAGGATCCAGGCTGACAATGCATAAACATTTTCACTGCTCCAAAAACCTATTAGCATTGTCTGTCCTCTCCTCATATTTGTGGTTCTCCCCGGATTTCTGTGTGTTATGCTGTCTCACAATTCAGATGTCTTACAGTACTTTGTTTTTATTGATTTATTTATTTCAGTTCTTGAAGAAGATCTAATTGAATCATAAGTGCCTCATTTACCTGCTGCCCAGTGGGTGGAAATCTGAAGCAGTGAGGTTCCTTTGCTTGTCAAAATGTGAACAAGTTACCATAAAAGTCAATTATAAATGTATTCAAAGGCTAGATTGCTACATTGTAAAACAGCTTAACTGTAATAATAGTAGTTTTGGTTTCCAAAGGATTTTTTTAAATGCAGATGTTTTGGTTTAATACTTGCTGTTTTGCTTTCTTTGAATGAGTCATCTTGCATTTGATTCTATAAGTTTGGAATATTCATTGCAATTGGCTGAGTATCCCTCAGAGCTTCATAAGCTCACGGTAACACATAGATAGTGCATATTCAGAGAGCAGTCAATCAAATCCTTTTTTTGTGCATCTACTTTGGTATTTAGTCCCTGCAAATCATAGAAAGAATTCCATACCCCGAAGAATCCTCATGTCCTTGAAACAGTTGTTTACCTTTTTTAGAAAATAATACTTTTCCCTGCTGCAAGAATTATTTTAAAGTTGGTGTCTGTTGGCACAAATGGCATGGTACAGTTACTATTATGTGCCACCTAAGGAGCTGCACACATGTGACACTACAGAACAGAAGAACTGACATGAAGAACACTTAAAAAATAGACACTGATTCTATTTGTTCACAATCCCTGATTCCACTCGAAATGGTCGTACTGGTTGGAAGATATAACTGAGTTGGTAGATTTCCTGTTGATATAATATGCAGTATCAGTAAAACTGTTTGAATATTTAGTGTAGTATGAAAGTGACTGTGAAGACTTTGAAGATTGGACGTACTTTGTTTTCCTTAGTGCAGCATGTAAATTTAGCCTCAGGCCTGTATACTGATTTCAGAGCTTTTTCGTGTGAAGAGTTTGTAAAGAAAATATTTCACAGTAGTGCCTTGAGTTCCCAACCAAGATCATTGCTCCATTGTGCTAGGCACTGCACAGACCAAAAGTTGAGATTGTCTCTGCCTCTAAAAGAGCTAAATAGACTAGAGAGAGAAAAGAAGCATTGTTGCACTCTTTTTACAGATAGAGAAGGGAGGCTCTAAGAGATTGACTTGTTTGGGACAGAACCAAGAACTGAACCCACCTCTCCAGGGTAATGCCCTCACCTCAAGACCTGCCTTTCTCTAATTTTCTTGGTTTGTTCTGGTGCATATGGAGTAAAAAACTTCACAGCATCCCTGCTGAGCTAGATTGATGTAGCAGTTATTTCACAGGGTGACATTTTGCCCCATGAGGAGGGTCGGTACAATTCCTATGCCCAGTGTTGCATGCAGGGGAAGGGAGTGGGGAAAGCATGGAGGTGGTGATGGTAAATTTTACTCAATTAAGAAGCTTTTTTGAGCAGAGATGTACATTTCTATCTTGACAAAAGAATTTGCATTCTACTAAAAATACCTTTGAGGCTTTGCTTTGAATACTATTTGCTGTGGACAATATGAACTGCACAGCTTATAGGCAGACCCATTATTTACCATGCAACATCAGAGGGACATACAATATATGGATGAATCTCATGCATGTAGCCCCACTGAAGTCAAATCCTCCTGGTTTTACTAAATAAATCAGAGTTTGGTTTTGCATGCCCTATTACTAGACCTATCTTCTATTGCCCTGTGCCTTTTGTGGGAGATAAATGAGTTATTTCCAATTATCAAGTTTATGAGGAATGCCTAAATCTGTAAAACAATGTTTTTAGAAAATATAGCACACTTTATAGTCTGAATTTAGGGTGGGAAGAACAGCAGCCATGGATTAGGCCATCAAGAGTCAAAAACATAATTTGAAATGATAAACGTATCCATTTTAAGTTACACATTACTTTGCATAGTTAATATCACTATAATTAGTCATAGTTCCTGTAATTTATTGAGAGATGCTCAGCCCCTCTAGTGTACTACAGTGATGAATGTTGGAAGTGCAACTTTGGAAGCGGGAATCAAGAAAATTAGTAACAGTTGGAGAATTAGCATGTAAATCAACAATATCCTTTCTCTTGTATCTTGCAAGCTAAAGGTGTGCATCACATGCTGCATAATGAACAGGAGTGCGAAAGTTAGAATTGCAACTTGCTCTACATGAATAGGTCTGCTTTTATGGCAAGAAATGTTTAAAACCTTTTCAAATGTTAGCTTAAATATTTACTAGAGATTTACTCTATGTATAACTCGTCACAAATAAATTAAGCTGATTTTATGCAATCTCTATAATTAGAAGGGCACAGCATTTGTTGAAACGTGATTAGTATTATTCATTAAGCAACAAATTCTCATTTGTATCTTATTATCACTATTCTGCATAAACCAACACAATTTGTCATGAACTCCCTCATTTGCTGTATCCTCAAAAAGCAGATTATGCTTATTTTTCATTTGGACAGTGGAAAATCAAGCCAGGTGTTTGGCAGCACCAGAGTGTTCAGGTGTAACTGTGCCAGTGATGGTACATTACTAGTAGCGTGGATGAAGAATGAGGCATAGAGAATCTTGGGACTGAGGTGCCTAGAGGCCCATCCCTTAGAGTGGTCCTGCTGATGAGACAGGTGGTGGTGTACAGAATCTTAACAAAAAAAAACCAACCCTAACATTTTTTGTAATGTCAGCCTTTCCTTGTCAACTGAAAACTAAAAGTGCTTGCACATCCTGCTGCTGTGTTTTTAAGTATCAAGATATGCTTGTGACTGAGGTCTCCATAGGGGTTCTACCTGTGTCTTAAATATAAGGCTTAACAATTTAATAGGTAAAAACATATATAATATACATCTATCTAGGCATTGACAAGGGCTCCATCATTGTGGAATCTGAAAGCCTGCATTAAATCATACATACAGTACTGATAAATGATCCTGAATACTGTATTATGCAAGTTAATTAATTTACTGTATGTACGTCTCTTGTTCTCATTTTTTCTTTTTAAAAATCTCTTTAAATATATTCTACTTGATTCTTCTCTTATTTATGTAAGTGTAAATTAACAGTAACACTCCAGATGTCAAGAGGAACTCAACCAGTGAAAAATTGTGCAATAGCAGTAGCAGGTTACCTGTTTCAAATCAGTTTTTGTAGCTTTCAGAACTACTGTGAACATCATAGTCCAGTTGCAAGAGTTGTCATGTTGTCTGGAGTGGCTCACAATCCAGAGAGCCAACCTCATGGCAGACTATTAAAAAGCAGGACAGACACTCCAAACTGTTTGTGCGTTCTTTATTTCACCAACCTAGTAACAAATGTGAGTTCCTAAAGTACTACAATAGTCTTATAATGGACTCACAGAGAATTCCCTTGGATGCTCCAGTCTGTCTTGCAACCCAGGCAAGATAGATTTAATGATAAATGATCATTTATGCCAGAGATAAAAACATATTCAGGTTGTTCATAGTCCAACAGATCAGTCATTTATTCCAGGTCAATTTGTACCTTAGATCACACACCAAAGGCAACATCTATAGCTAAATGGATAATAATCTAGCCAAAGGTTATCAACTAGGAAAAGAAGTGAGAGTTATTTTTTCAGGTTAAAACAAACAAGTGTATATTCACAAATGAGTTTTAGTTTGTTTCAAAAGCTGACAAAATTGTACTGGTCTGCCAATTGAAAATATTTTCCTGGGCTATCTCATGCTAAGCAGCATAGGGAGGGATATCTTTGCCTTTTCTGAATGGAGACAGCATGAAAGAGATTCAGTTTCTCCTTGTCAGGTATTTTTGGTGCTGGGGTCTTGGCATGAGCTGCCACCTGGTCCATCAGCTCACAGGAGTCTTGAGACCTGGCCTCTAATCCTGGGTCTCCATAAAAATTGGCAAATTTACCTCTGTTCCTTAGTTGCCTTACCTTCTAAATAGGGATAATTCTATTCAATACTCATCTCTATAAACCTATGGTTGCAAAGTGGGGTAGAAATGATCCACTTGATGAGGAAACGGCAGCCTAGGCTCTCAGACGCTATAGTGATGAAGATGGTACGGAAATCTATACAGAATAATCTGCAGAAGTGAGGAGCCAAATGAGCAGGGGATGCTGGAAAAATGTTTATACAGGGAATGGAAACCATGTATTTGGTGTTTGTTATTACTACTTCAAGCTGGAGATGTGGAAGCAACTCTAGTTCCAGAACTACTGCAGAGATGACTTATATATAATGTACCCTAGAGTATCAAAGCCAGAAGTTGGTTTATGGAGGGCAAATACTGCTGCAGTCTACTCCCAGGAGAAAGTTGGGAGAACTACTCGCCTCTCTCCCCCACCTCCCCAGTGACGCCCAGGCTTTCTGTCCTACACTGTCGCATTGCTGTGAACTGTTCAACAGTAACTCAGCAAAGTGTCATGCATCTTGCGTGGTACTTGCACACATGGCAATCCTGTCACATATTTCCACAGTTTAGTGGGATCCTCACATATCCAGCTGATCAGCGGGCAAAAGCTGCAGTTCTTCCTACCAGTTGATGGAAGGTCCTGGGGCAACCAGCCAGTGGGCAGCCCTGGGAGGATGAGAAGTCACCACCAGCAACAATTGACAGGAACTGAGGAAAGGGGCCAGCAGGCGATGGGGCTGAACAGATATGGGGGCAGAATGAGGAAGTGTGATGAGGGGCAGGAAATAATCACTTACAGCAATCCCCAGGTTGATACTATCCACCTACCTGAGAAGATTGTGCCAGGTTGTAGCTGCAAGTTGAATCTTTAGCTCAATTGAAACTTGAGTGAATAATTAAGTCCCAAGTTCAAATTTTGATGCCTACCCAAACAAAGGAAAAACTGTATGTGATTGTGTAAAGTCAGATTAAAATGTACAGATACAAGGGGGGGGGGGGCGGGCGGGGTGAATTCAGGTTTCATAAATAACCTTAATCCTGGCATTTTCTTTTATATGTGCTTGATATTGCAATCTTACATGGTGTGTGGGGGGGCAGGGAAAGGTGGTGTGTGAATCTTTAATCCCCATTTTAGGTAAAATTCTCTAGGGAAGTATAGGCCACTAATTTGCATCCAGGCCAGCTCACTAGGGACTGAGGATTGCAATCCATGTAATGATAGCTCATATGTGACATGAGTTTGGGGGGGATCTGAACTCCAGCTCCCACATCACAAACCTGCCACCATGCTTTGTACTTATTGGCAGACTCAGAAGAGAGAACTCCTTGGAACATGAAGGCTTATCACTAGAGAAAATTCCCTACTCCCTATATAAACAGAGGACTTCGTTCACCACTCTAGTATTAAAGCCTCAGGATTAGTTTTAAGGTTGAAATGTATGGATACAGAGACATTATTTCCAAATATATAAATTAGCTCACTAAATAATTTCTATTAAATAGACACATGGCAGCTATGAAACATCTGCTACATTGCATCCCAGAGGTGGCTTCCTTTCAGTGCTGGGTGAAATTATTTTTGTATATTGTGTATATTTTATTAAACCAGTCAAGGATCAAGTAATCAATTTTGCTTGATAATAAAAACTTAAAGGAGTCTAACATATTTTATCCAATAGAGTGCAGTTGTATCCGCAATAATGGCTGACCATTACAAGCAGGAAGTAAGTGTTTTAAGTTGTTTGAGCTGATGGGTGGAATGAGAAGTGGTTGGGCTGTCTTGCAGGTGAATATCAATTGACTCCATCTCATATCGCCCTTACCATTCTGGATCCTAGTAATACCAGGATTATTTGAATTTTCTAAGGACACCAGATCCTTAATGGAAAAATTGCTCTGAGCTACGCATTCATTAGAATTGGAAATGGAGAGTCCTTTTTCTAGCCTGAGCCAGAAGGTGGCCTATCTTGGAGGCAGGGTTGATAGCTTTTGAATACCAGATGAAGTCTATAGATACAAGATTGGTGTCATATGACAAGAGCCTGAAGCAGATGGATGACTTTGTGTATGCACCATAGGCTGTTGTTAATTTACTGGTTAGAGATAATTCTGCTTTAAAATTAAAAATGAGTAATTGAAAAACAGCCTGAGAGGTCATAGCCTATGGATTTGAGGTCACCTGATAGGTCTGGATTGAGGAGCTATGTGTTGTTTGGAGGTATAAAAACTGCATTTGATAAAAGAAGGAAATATAATTTTCTCTTGCTAGCTATAGAGGAATCTGAATTGGGCTTAAATAACTATTCGTAATTGGTATTTTTAATGAAAAAGTTCATGTTACTAAATGGAATAATGAGGCCATGGTACTCAGAGCAGGTGTAGATTATAAAAGGCAAAGCTTTGTAAGATGAATGAATTGTGAAGTGCTGAAATGGGAGGTTTAAGTGTCTAACTGTACTTTTAAAACTCTTGCATTTTTCATTTACAAGGAAAGCTCCGTTTGTTACCCCTCCCTGCAAACCTCTGGATGCTTTTGGGTGTGTCGGAAGGGCGTTTCTGTGCTTTAATCTTTGGGTGAAAAGCTCTTGCAGGAATGGCAACAAATCCAAATTTCGGTACTTCAGGGCTTCTCTAGTGGCTTTCATGCTCCCAATGGAAAAAAATCACAAATCCCATCCTGTATACAATTCCTGAGAACATGTTATTTGGCCAATAAAGAGACCATTCCACCAGCATGGAGAACAGGGAGCTCTGGACACTCAGGACTCTCCCAAGCCATGGAGAAGCCTAGGCCACTCTTCTCCGGAGGGAGAACACAGCTCCCTCTAACTTTTTGAGCAGCAGCATCTCCCACCAGCAGTCCCATTGCTTATGCAATTTCATTTTTTCTGTGAAAAGAAAACTGTCTGAAACCGGGGAAGATGACTAGGGAGCACAGATAATACAATCAGCAGTTTGCTGCAGAGTCTGCTCCTGCACCTTCAGGGGATGATGAAGCAGACAGAGAGACTGGCCTACTGCAGATTCTAGGGATCTGCCAGGCTAGGGAAGTCTCCAAGGGGAGGAAAGGTCAATGCCATATTCTAGAAGGACCACAAGGAGATAATTTGAGAGGTCCTTCTCCAGAGCCCCTGCTCTTGAGTATTAGAGGAGGGATGGATCTGAGTAAGTAAATGAGATTAAGCATGTATCATATTCTTGCCGTAAGAAATTATGCGCAGATGGAATAGGCACAAGAGAATGAAGCAAGCGGAGTAGAACATCTTGTTTCTTTCTTTCCATAGCTTGGAGAAGGAAATGACTCTTCTCATTCCACTCTTTTGTTCACTTTATAACCTGTGCCATGAAAGAGGCCAGCAGTTTGTGTAAAATGTCTATTTATTTTAAAATATTTTACCCTGCCTCTCACTTTTAAATTTTTGTAAACTGCCTTAAATATTTTAAACCCAATATATATAAAAGTGAAATAAAAGACCCCAAGTGGGGCATAAAAGCTACTAAGACACACCTAGAGGAAGAGTTTTACACACACACACACACACCCCCCCCTAATAAAAGCGTGGGTGAAAAGGGTGGCTTTATGTTAGTTAGAACTTGAGCAGCCACATTCTGGACCAGTTGCAGTTTCTGAAGACTTTCAAAGGCCCACGTAGAACACACTGCAGCAGTTCAATCTGGATGTGACAAGACTATGGATCACCATGGCCAGGTCATTCTTACAGGGTCGCAGCTGGCAGATCAGCTGAAGCTGCCCAAAAGCACTCCTGGGCACCAAGGAAATCAGATTCTCATATGCTAGAAAAGGGTCCAGGAGGACTCCCAAGCTATACACCTGTTCCTTCAGGGGGAGTGTGACCCCCATCCAGAACAGGTAACACACCACATTCCTGGACAGATGTCTTCCTGATCCACAGGACCTTGGTTTTATCTGGATTCAGCGTCAGCTTATTCATCTTCATCCAGTCCATTACCACCTCCAGACACTGGTTCAGACTAGTCAGTGCCACACCTGGATCCAATGTCACAGAGAAATAGAGTTGAGTGTCATCTGCATATTGATGGCACCGTCCTCCAAATCTCCTTACATCCACTCCCCCAGTGGTGTCATGTAGATCTTAAATAGCATAGTGGACAAGATGGGACCTTGCAGGATCCCGTAGCTCAATCGCTACGGGGTCGAGTAGCAGCCCCCTAGCTTCACTTTCTGAAAGCGTCCCAACAGGTAAGTCCGGAACCACCCTAAAACAGTGCCTCTGATATCCTTCTGTAGTGCCTGGGGGAGTTGGGTACCAAGGTCAGTGGTATTGGAAGCCACTGAGAGGTCCAAGAGAATCAACAGGGATGCACTCCCCATCTCTCTCTCAGCGTAGGGCATCTACCAGGGCGACCAAGGTGGTTTTTGTTCCAAAGCCTGGGCTGAAACCAAACTGAAAGGGATCCAGATAATCCATTTCTTCCAAGAAAACCTGGAGTTGCAATGCCACTGACTACTCGAGTACCTTATCCAGGAAGGGAATATTAGTGACTGAGTGATAGTTATTCAAGTTGCATAGGTCCAGGGAAGGCTTCTTAAGGAATAGTTTTTCCACTGCCTCTTTCAAGATGGCAGGAACCATCCAATATCTTAAAAAAAGCATTAGCAATCCCCTGACCCCAACTAGTCATCCCTTCCTGGCTTGGTTTAATAATCCATGAGGGGTAGAGTCAAGTGAGAACGTGGTCAGTCACACTCCTCCAAGCACCTTGTCCACATCCTTGGTCTGCAAAAGCTGAAACTGATCCAAAGAAAAATGACTAGGTGGTGTGCTTGACACATTCCATACTCCACTTACATGACAGCCAGAAGTTGGACAGAATGTGAGTGATCTTATCTGTAAAATGCTTCACAATCAAGTCATGGTGGATTGGCAAGGGCTCCTCCATCTCATTACAAGGGTCAGACTATAAAAGGCCCCGCACCACTCAAAACAATTCCTCCAGGCAGCACTGTGCAGACATTATGAGGGCAGAGAAGTAACTTTCTTTGTTGTCAGCACTGCTACAGAGTAGGCTCACAATTTGGCTCTAACCCATGATCGATCAGACTCAGCTCAAGTTCTCCTCCAGTGGCACTCTAGCCATTGTACAGACTGTTTCTTCACCTGCAACTCCCCAGAAAGTCAGGGAGCAAACTCAGCTTGACCAGCCCAAAGAGGGCGCTTTGGAGTGATTGTGTCAGCCACCTGGGCTACCTTGATATTCCATATATCAACTGGGGAATCGACAGGATCACTAGCAATAACAGCCATACAATCCCTCAGGGATCTTGAAACCCTCCGGATCCATCAGCCTCTGAGGATGGATCATCATAATCGGCCCCCTGCCTCTGTTGAGGAGAAGGTCAACAAATAGTCTAAACTTGACCAGATAATGATCGGTCAAGGGATAAAAGGAGCATAAATCACATCCCTTATCCCAAAATCTCTATCACCCTAGTCCAAAAGACAGATCAAGTGTATGACCTGCCACATGCGTGGGGCAGTTATTTCTTGGGAGAGTCCCAAGGTCATCATGGTGGCCATGAAGTCTTGAGCCAGACCAGACAGGACAGCCTTGGCACGCACATTAAATTACCCTAAGACCAAAAGCCTTGGGGTCCATTTTAGCTGAGACCACCTCGGCCAGTGTGAGCAGAGTGTCTGCCCTGCAGCAAGGTGGGCAATACACCAGCAGAACACGCAGCCTATCCCAGCCACCCAACACCAGGTACAAACACTCAAATCTGGCATCCTGATGGACCAGGGTTCTGGACAGGGAGATGGTATCCTGATAGACAATTGCTTCCCCCCCAACCGCAACCATCAAGGACCGAGGCTGGTGCTGGACCGAGAACCCAACAGGGCACAAATGGGAGAGGTCAACGCCTCCCTCCTCTACCAGCAATAAAGGCCGTGTTGGCCGTGATAGCTATCTTGTAGGATACAGCACTGGCATTCAGCAACAGCACTATCAGGCCTGACAGCTGGCTCTTAAGGTTCCCAGGGTCACTGAGGCTTGGAGCAGTACCAGAACGAGGAATAGACCTTAACTGTCTAAATCTCGTTCCCTTCAGTCCATCCTGATCTCACTGCCATATCTCCCCCTACCTGTCACAACTCCCATTAGCCACCCCACCCATGCCACAATGCATAACAACGAGATGGGGAAAGAAAAGGTTTTGATGGGGAGACTGGGTTTTGGTTTTGTTGATTATTTATTTGGTACATGACATAAAAAAGTCTGTTGTTCATGTCTCCTGCAGTCTTCAAAGTGACGTTGAACCACCTGCAATAGGGAAAGACAGCCTTCCTAAGGGAGAGCTATCTGGGGCCATTGACTCTAACTCCTCTTTGAAGAGACTATTTGGGCACATTGTTGAGAGAGGTGGAGAGCAGAATTGCGCTAGTGCCACTTCAACACAAAGGTAGCTGGGCTTCTGCATGTGTTAACCCTAGGATGATGGTGTTAGTTTATTCGGTTGTGGACAGGAGTAGCCACAAAGAGTCCTTTCTGATTTTGGCAAATAGAATAAGATATTTTGGATGCTCAGACATGTATAAGAGCATCCCAGATCTAGACGTAGTTTATTTTTTTAAAAAAAAGACCATGTGTAAAGTGAATATGAACATATGACAAGCAGATCTGCAATCCTAAATGTAAAAGGGATCCAGAGGATGATTCTAAATTAGATCTTCTGTTCTAACATGTTCTAACCCTAACCATGCTAGAGTTTCTCCCAATGGGAGATATTCTCAGCTCCAACATGGCTATGTTTATGCCAGCTGATAAGGCCCTTATTGCCCAAATAAGTCATTCTGACTTCACTGATCATGGAATTCTTGGTTGAGTTATGGCTGAGTCAGATATGCAGGATTGGATCTTGAAACTGTCTGTAATTCCTTTCCAGCCCATAGAATTAGAGCCACAATGAAATTTAAACTCCATGTGGAAAGAATAGAAAGAATGAAAAGTTAATGGGCTGTGTACTGAGGAATACAATGACAGTATCAGAAGGCCTGATTCTTAGTATGTTTTATTTAATAACACATTCAGTGGTATCAGTCATTTTCCTGTACTTTTCATAATGGAATACAAATGATTTGGTTCCCCCTTTGTCAACTTAGTTTGGTGAAAACAGGCTACAGATTTTTTTTTAAATTGAATATGAAGTTGCACTGGATTCTAATATTTTATGGAAGATTTTTTCATTGTTCTGTAAATCAAGATTTTCAGCTGGAGAGTGCTAAAGCAAATATTTCATTCACTTGTATAAATTAAATATTTTAAAAGTGATCTTCTACCTTCATGATATGTTACAACTGCACCAAATTAGAAGAGAAATTATTTTTTATTTCTAATCCAACAGAAAATAATAGTTTTAAGAATGCAACTTAAAACAAAATGTCTAATGTTACTCCAGTTATAGAGTATGGAAAGCAATAAAAATTGAAGCTGTAGGGCTAGAGGAGACTCCTGTGATCGAGTCTGATGTCCTGCATTCCACAGGCCACGGAACTTCCTCAAACTAATTCCTATTTGAAGTAGCATACATCTTTTAGAAAAAATCCAATCTTAGATTTTAAACCTGTTCGTGATAAGAAATACACCACAGACAGCCCTTGGTGAATTGTTCCAATTTTTTATTACTTCACTGTTAAAATGTGTTTGGGAATGATCTTACAAACTCCAGTAGGCCATGGGACAACAATACACAGTGAAACCCATTATGCTGGATAGTGTTTTCAATTGATTACTATGGGAATTTTAAAACTATTTTACTTTCCACCTCTCAATTGGGACTTCAGTGTAATAAACCAATACTCAACTGCAGAATATTTTACAAACATGCAAAACTTCTCTTCAGTGAGAGATCACAAGGTAAGCAGTCATATTGCTATTTTGCAAATGACTTGGTGGAGGCACAGATTAAATGGTTTGCTCAAGGTTACAGAGAAATCCGGTATCAAAGCTCACATTAGAACTGAGATGTTCCTGGTTCCCAGGTAAGTATTCAGTTCACAGCACAATGACATTTCCAAAGCAAATCACTGTAAATATGTAGATAAATCATAAATAGAAACCTATACTGTAACATGTCCAGTATATAGTTCATCGGTACTTATTAGCCAGAATGGGTAGGAATTGTGTCCCTAGCCTCTGTTTGTCAGGGGTTGGAAATGAATGGCAGGAGAGAGATCACTTGATACTTCCCTGTTCTGTTCTCTCCTCTGGGGCGTCTGATATTGGCCACTGTCGGAAGACAGGATACTGGGCTAGAAGGACCTTTGGTCTGACTCACTATTGCCATTCTTATATAGTCACCAGTAGGCAATGAGTATTATACAGACGATAACTAATCCTGTCTGTAAGAAGCCCTACACGTCTATGGTGATGTATAAATAATAACCCATTTTTACAAAAGAATTTATACGATGTAGATCCTCCTAGCAACAAATGTAGTCTCTTGTGTTTACTTATAACCCTACTTATAGCTCCAGCTATAGACAAAATTATACATGGAGTGTCTCTGATCTTTTACTGGATCTTTTATGTATTGTTTATGATACGTATTGTGCATTTGATTCATTGGACTTAGTTTATCCCAGAGATAGTGGGTAGATACTGTATTTTCTTTCAAATTATAATGAATAAATGGCATTCCTATTTGTTAAAACTGGAAAGCTGATAAATGATAAATACCAAATTTCTATATTCATTGAAAAAATCACATATGTAGACAATAAAACAATTTTATTTTTACAGTATGGAATGCTAGTTTCTATGAATATAAAATTTACCAGATTACACACTACTATTGCTTGTTGACTTTGCTGCTTTGTTTACATGGTTTCTTGTACAACAGGGTGGGAAGTAATATATGAAGGTAAGCCCTGATTCAGAGGCCATTAAAATCAATGAAAAGAATTCTGTGAACTTGGGATCAGACTCAGGCTACGTCTAGACTGCAAGCCTCTTTCGAAAGATGCTTTTTCAAAAGACACTTTTGAAAAAGTGTCTTTCGAAAAAGAGCGTCTAGACTACAATATGCAGATCGGAAAATCGATCCGCTTTTTTGAAAAAGAGCATCCTGACTGCTGGACACTCTTTCTAAAGAAAAAGCCACCCGGAACCGCTTCTGCCAGAGTATGGGGGCAGCATTTCCTTCCGGGTGCTGTTGCCTGTCCTTTGCAGAGACGCGTGGTTAAAGGGACGCCCCTGAACACCCGTTGCTCTGCTCCTGCAGCTGCCTTTGTTGTCCCTCTAGGAGGTAAACAAGGTATTGCAGTGCTTGTTTGGAGTGCCCAGCTTCCTGGGACACCCCAGCAGGTTTTTTGTTTGGAGGTTTTTCTGTTTTAGACCCCTTTTTTTGGCATGGAGCCAGAGCTGCCCCTGGGCAGGTGATGGCCCCACACCATCATACTGCAAGTGTTGCTGCATCTGCATGACACAGTCATGAGGCTACTTCCCTATCTGGGACGAAGGGTTAGTCCGTCATGCAGCCCCACTGCCCTTGCCTCCAAACTTCTTTGTGGACAGGCGTTTTTGGAGGCTTGACACCAGCTCTGACTGGTGGGACAGGCTCGTTATGGAGCTCTGGGATGACTAAGAGTGGCTCCGCAACATCTGGACGCAGAAGGCCACTTTCCAGGAGCTGTGTACCTGGCTCGCCCCTGCTCTGCAACGGCAAGACACCCACCTGCGGCCCGCTATCCCCGTGGAAAAGAGGGTCGCCATTGCCCTCTGGAAGCTGGCCACCCGTGACAGCTACCGCTCCGTGGGACACCAATTTGGAGTGGGCAGGTCTACTGTTGGATCCATCCGGATGGAGGTAAATCATTGTCTGGGGACAGTCACAGTTTTTTTTTTTTTGGGGGGGGGGGAGAGAGACTGTCAGGAAAGGGCAAAGTGGAGTGGGAGGGAGCTCCTCCACTCACCCTGAGCTGCCGGGGGGGGGGGGGGGGAAGGGGAGTTCTGAGGAGGGGATTCCTGGGGTGTTTGAGAGGGAAGGTGGGTGGTGGGTTCTCCTCCTATGAGATAAGGCACCCCTTCTAAAATTTTGTTGTCTGTCTCTTTCTGCAGGTGGTGAGGGCCATCAATTCTGAGCTGCTGAACAGGCTCTTCCGTCTAGCAGATCTGGACAGCGTCGTGGCCAGCTTTGCTGCCCTTGGGTTCCTGAATTGTGGAAGAGCACTAGATGGGACACACATTCCAATCCGTGCACCGCCCCATCGTGCAGCCCAATTCATTAACAGAAAGGGCTACTTTTCAGTGGTCCTCCAGGCCCTGATCGACCATCGTGGCCAGTTTACTGACATTTGTGTTGGGTGGTCAGGGCGGGCACATGATGCCCGCATCTTCAGTAACTCGTACCTCTACCGTTGGCTTAATGCAGGAGCATTTTTCCCGAATCACAACTTTGCGGTTGGGGATGTGCACATGCCGGTGTGCATAGTGGCTGATGCCGCCCACCCCCTGATGCCGTGTCTGATGAAGCCCTACACCGGCCACCTGGTTGCGAGCAAGGAGCAGTTTAATGCTCATCTTAACCGGGCTCGCAACCAGGTGAAATGTGCATTCAGATGTTTAAAAGGGAGATTCTGGTGCTTGCTCACACAGCTAGACATGGGGGAACGCAACATCCCTGAGGTGGTGGCCACGTGTTGCATTCTCCATAATCTGGTGGAGAGGAAAGGGGAGGCCTTCCTACCAGGGTGGGGTACAGGTGCTGATGGTCAGGAGAGGCACTTTGCCCAGCCCCGGACAGCTGCCATCCACCAGGCTCACCAGTCTGCTGTTCACATCTGGGAGGTCCTATGGGAGCGATTCTCTACTGGAGGCCACTGACTCTCCTGAGGGGCTTCTGTCTGGGGGCTTGGCCCTGGCCCAATACAAGCTTCCCTCCTCAACCCATATCTTGACCCTGTTTGTAGAAATAATAAACACCAGGGTTTGTCTCAAAAGAATAAGTTCTGTTTTATTATTATAAATATCAGTAACTGAAAGAATGTATAACTGTTGCAAACATAAAAAAGCGTTTGTTGGTTTTTGATGGAGAAAATATACTTTCATGACAAACTATGTACAATAAACATTTTGTTGAACACAATGCTTGGTATTTAACTAGGGTGATGGGGGTGCTTGAAACCTGGAGGAGGGAAGGGGATCAGGTTGCACGGTGCTTGCCTGCTCGCAGTCTCCTGCTTGTGCCTTGTGTTCGGGGTCCACCATGGCCACGGGATCGGGTGGGGCGACTGTCCGTTGGCTGGACGACAGAAGGTAGGTGCACTTGGGACTGGGAGGCCTGGGGGAGAGGGAGGTACAAGGGGGGGGAAAGGAATGGTGCTGTGGAAGGGGGTTTGGTGGCGTGGGGTCATGGGGTGCTGGAGGAGCAGGACCAGGCAAGCCACAGACCTCCCTGAGAGTGGCACACAGGGACGTGCACTGCTGGACAAGCTCCTCCATCAGCTGATCATGCCACCGAGCCTTTGCCTCCGCCCTCTCTTGCAGGATGGTGTTGAGCTCCTGCACGGCCGCCACATGCTGCCTCAGGATATCTGCATAGACACGCCTGTGTCTGCGGCTCCCATGTCCCCGAGATGGAGATGGAGGCGGTGCACGGCTTGTCCGGCTGTGAAGGAAAAGAGGAAGACACAATCAGTCATAAAAAACGGGACTATGTAGCACTTAAAATACTAACAAGATGGTTTATTAGGTGATGAGATTTCGTGGGCCAGACTCACTTCCTCAGATCAGACTAACACTGCTACATTTCTGTCACAATCATTCATGCGTGCAACAGCTGTCCAAAAGGTCATGCCCTCTCCTGCAGACAGGGGACTCAGACATTCTGAAGGTAACACCATGTGTGACCTGGGCATCAGCCTGAGCATCACAAGGGTCCCGAAGTGCCAATGGGACCTCACACTGACAACCCACCTGGGTGTGTTCCAGACATGGTTTATGCCACCACGTGGCGCACCCCCATGTGTCACACTGTACTGCTGAACATGTTGGCACATGCACAGCCAGCTGCATGATGTCCATGGTGAGCATAACAGGTTTCCCTTGTGCATCACCCACTGTGCACCCCCCCCCCCGTGTGTTACACGACCTCACTGCACTCACCTGCTGCTCTGTCTCCGGCATCAGATGACACCTGGGAGGCCTCTGGGGTCTGGGTGTCTGGCTCCAGAATAAGGGTCACCATCTCCTCACTGTGCTCCTCCTCCGGCACCATCTCCAGACTCCCTGGACTGCTCTGGGTCCTGCTCTGGCGCGTCCACCACAGGGTCCGCCAAGCCAGACTGGACGAGACGCAGTGGTGTGCGTGCTTCACCACCACCCAGGATCTGGGCCAGCTCTGAATAATAGGGGCAGGAGCGGGGGGCTGCCCCAGAATGGGAGCTATCCTCCCTGGCCTTCACATAGCCTTGGCACAGCTCCTTAACTTTAGAGCGCACCTGGTCCTGGGTGCGGGGGTGGTGCCCTCTCTGGGCCAGGGCCTGTGCCATGTGGCCAAAAATGTCCGCATTTTGGCGCCTGGTGTTCAGGGCTTGTAAGGCCTCCTTCTCTGACCAGAGCTCGAGAAGGGTCTTGAGCTCTGGCCCAGACCATTCCGATGCCTGGAGTTTGGAGCCCCTAGTTGGGTCCCCAGAAGGCTCTCTGAAAGGGCCAGGAAGGACTTGGGGCTGGGACATGGCTGCACTTGAACAACCGTGTGCTCTGGCTGCTTTGCTGCCACAAGTGGCTGTGAGGGTGACTGTCCCTTTAAGAAATGGCTGCAGACAGGAACCACAGACATGCAAGGCATGCCCCAGATTGTCCACCAGGGCTTCTTCCTGGAGGCCATTATTTTCGGGAAAAAAGGCCTCCCCGCATCCACACTCACTTATTTTCGACGGATCTCCGTCGAAAAAGGCGTTCTTCCTCGTGAAATGAGGAGTACCGCCGTCGAAAGAAAAGCCGCATTCTTTCAATTTAATTTTGAAAGAACGCGGCTGTAGTCTAAACGCAGGTGAAGTTTTTTCAAAAAAAGGCTACTTTTTTCGAAAAAACCCTGCAGTCTAGACACAGCCTCAGAGAGAGAGGACATGGGATCAGACCTTTCGAGAAGAGATTGGTACAGAATGGCAGCCATACCTGAATAGGTAAATAAATCTGTTAGCTTCCAGTACTTAGACTGATTTTTTTGACCCACCCAAAATGTCCTGAATTCATTTTCTCATGGAAAATGGTACCTTTCCAAAGGAGAATTATGAATAATAATTCATATGACAAAAACCTAAAACAAAAAAGCAAGGACATCATTAAGAAAGAGGATGGGTTTTTAATAAGAGTTAAACCATTCATTAAAATAGGTCATAAAAATGCTTTCTATTCTACTGGATATGGCGTTAAGAGAACATAAAGCAGCAAGAACATAAACAAAATCTAGAATCTCAGATCCATCTCAATTGTTAATGCATAAATTCTGCAGTGCATGAAGTCCTATAGAATAAGCTTAATTCAGATGCTAACCAGTGACTTAATGACAGCTACTGAAAGAAAAAGTAGCTCCCTTCCATAATGGAAGGCCCAAGAAACCTACAAGACACCAACTCTACAAGGGCTGAAGTTATTTAATCAAATACAGATTTGTACCAGAAATGTAAGGAGTGTGTATTGGAACAAATAACTTAAATGATAAAGTATCTATGTAATTCCAAGGAGAAATTATTCAAAGCATTCAGAAAAATTGTTCATACACACTTCAATACATAAAAATGCTTATTTCTGCCTAATGTTAGTACTGAGTTCTTTGCTTTAATGAACATTCAATTCATGAACACATTAAAAATAAACAAACAAAAAAGTTATACAAATGACATCAGTTAGCAGCAGCCCATCAAAGAACAATTTTTCCCTAGAATTCTGGAACCACTTCGTACCAACATACCACCAAGTTATGCTCAACAGTCCACTGATTTGTATACAGCATGCCAGAACAGTTGGTAGCTCCTATTAAAGCATTTATGATTTTATTCAAATGATAATTTTGGTCAACCCCAAACTATTAGCAAATTCAATGAAAAGTTTGAATTAAAAAAGTTTGAATTAACAGGCCCTGGAATTGTGCTATTGCCCACTCTTCTTAATAACTGCAGAAAAGACACCAACAAAGTTCTGAAGCCTGGGCCTCTGGAATCAGATTTGGGTTTATTTTTTTAAAGAAGTTGGCAAACCTTGCTCTACTATACCTAAGTTTTCCACCTGTTTGTAATGCTAAGTTAAACTGAAGATGGTGACGGATATTTTAATAGCTTTTCCTCTTAAATCAACAGTGGGATTTTGGTTCTAATATAGCTGTTAAAACTGAGTTATGCAGTTTGGTTCTAGTCCTGCAATATATAGTGTTCATGTTGACTGCTCTGGTTGTGCAGATCCTCATTGGTTTTACGGACATTGGACACTTCAGGATCAGGGCTGAAGCGGAGTTTTAAAACTTGAAAAAAAATCTGTTTTTTGAACAAATATCTATAATCAAAGATTATAGATATTTAAATTACTAAATAAATGACCTCATATCCATGTAACAAATGATGTAATATGGTAAATCCGATGTTTGTAAGAAGGAGATTCAAGCTCGAGCCATTAGGGAGATGCATGAAGGTATAGTCCAGATTGGGGCTTGGCTCATGTACAGTTATCTGATCCTTTTATACTCCTGTAACTGCCCAGAGACCTTTCATCTTTTTGTCTTAGTTTCTTGACTGTCTTTTTTGTACTTTAAACTTTCCCTTCTCTCAGGGTCATCTCTCAGCTGCTTCTCTACTGTACCCCACTGAAATAATTTCCTCCTTGCAGAATGGGCACTTCCTGTACAACAACCAACTCCACTGTGTGTTGAAATATGTAACAATTGAACTGATATAATAAATCTCAAACCTCATAATGATCATTGGTTGCACACTTGCAGACCAACAACTAGCTATTATTGACCAAGCTGTAAGGATCTTAGGGTATGTCTACACTGCACGCTTATTTCAAAATAAGCTATTCTGTAATAGTTATTGCGAAATAGCTTATTTTGAAATAGCATGTCTACACTGCAGGGAAGCCTCAAAATTAGTCCAAGGCAGGCTTCCCTAATGTAGACATGCTATCTCGATTTAGAGCCCAGGAGACACTGGGGAGGAATAACTTAGAATGATCCTGGTGAAAGACTATTTCAAAATGTCAGCAGTGGAGCATCTATACATGCCTTATTTCGAAATAGCTATTTTGGAATAGGCGTTATTCCTTGTAGAATGAGATTTACAGATTTCGGAATAAACTGTCATTTCAAAATTATTTCGAAATAACGGAATGGCTGTGTAGACGCGTGCATTGTTATTTCGAAATAACACTAGTTATCTTGAAATAATGATGCAGTTTAGATGCACCCTTAGATACTGAAAAATAAGTAACCTGAGCCATTCTTACCCATACACAGGATACTCAGTTGCATCTGTCATCCAAAAATTTGAGGCATCCCTGGGTCTTAATGTCTACTCACCTGCCTCTTTCTAGCCGTATTCTGTGACTCTGCTTCCTCTAGCACAGGGGTGGCCAACCCATTTAACAAAGAGAGCCAAAACAGCAGCGGAAAAAATGCAAAGAGCCTCACCAGAATTGTCGAGCACTTTTGGGGGAGAAGAGCTGCATGTGGCTCGTGAGCCGCGGGTTGGCCATCCCTGATCTAGCACTACGTTCCACATCCTAATGATATAAAAAACTCAACAATGGGTATTTAAGAACAGTTAGTACCTTCTCTATCATCTTCATGTAGCATGGACGCTTTAATTGACTCTTCTTTTCCCTTTTTTTCCTGCTTTCCCCCTTCTTTTTCCTTCTCTCTCCCTCCCCCATCCACTATTTATTTAGAAACTGGACCTTTAGTAACTCCATTCATCTGAAGAAAAGGGCTGGGCCCACGAAAGCTCATGATACCTTCTACATGTTTTGTTAGTCTCTAAGGGTATGTCTACACTACCCTCCTAATTCGAACTAGGAGGGTAATGTAGGCATACCGCACTTGCAAATGAAGCCCGGGATTTGAATTTCCCGGGCTTCATTTGTATGAAGCCGGCCGGCGCCATTTTTAAATGCCGGCAGTTCGAACCCCGTGCCGCGCGGCTACACGCGGCACGGAGTAGCTAGTTCGGATTAGGCTTCCTAATCCAAACTAGCTGTACTCCTCGTGGAATGAGGAGTACAGCTAGTTCGGATTAGGAAGCCTAATCCGAACTAGCTACTCCGTGCCGCGTGTAGCCGCGCGGCACGGGGTTCGAACTGCCGGCATTTAAAAATGGCGCCGGCCGGCTTCATGCAAATGAAGCCCGGGAAATTCAAATCCCGGGCTTCATTTGCAAGTGCGGTATGCCTACATTACCCTCCTAGTTCGAATTAGGAGGGTAGTGTAGACATACCCTAAGGTGCTGTTAGACTATTTGTTATTTTTTAAGTTTTTCCAGTTACAGACTAACATGTCTACAGCTTTTGAATTTACTGTGTTAGTCTACAGGACCTTAGTTTAAAATTTGTTTTAAAAATATTTCACTGGTGTGTTGCTGAGGGTTATAAAATCACATCTCTAAAAAACCATCATCTCCCCCCCCGGCCGCCCAGCCAGCCATTGGGCATAGGGGCACCAATTTAATAGTACTGTGTAGGGCCTCATAAATCCTAAGGATGCCCCTGGAAGTAACCAGCTACTTCAGGTTGGATGAATTTAATCTAAACACTTAGATGTGATTCTTCTCTGAAGATGAGCAAAATGAAAAAAAATCCAATGGGAAAGAAATCTAAAATGATGAAATAGCAAATTTTAAAGGTTATTAAACTAAAGAAATCAAATGACTTTTGTTTCTCCCTTTATTTATAAACATTCATATAGAATTGCAAGGTAAAAAGAAAAACCTTGAACTCCCATGAAAGACATTTTGTACTGCACATGTTGAGTTACTGCTAAATATTCACCTGTCTTAAATAGGCCATTCCTGTAGTTTCTGCACCGTACATCTTAATGTCAGCAACATCTGGAATGGAATTGTAACGTGGATCAGTACAGATAATCACCAGCTAATAACGGCTTAAAATCATGTTTTAGATATAACTGAAGAAACTGTGTCTTTTATGGGTAACATTTATGTTTTTAATAAAAGCTTATGTTTAAAGGAAAGCTGTATTCAGGATAAGATGTGATTTTTTTGGTTATTGGCATGATGCTCTGTCATCTGAGCAGAGTGCTAAAAACAGCTCAATGTACTATTATGAGCTCAGCTCTAAATATTCTCTTTTAGTTAACAATAAAATGAAGAATTACTCTAGTTCTAATTTTGGCACATCTCTGGTGGGAAGAGAATTCTGACCTCTCAGTATACATAAGTAACAAAAGGGGTAAATATTGAATTACTAAATTCTTATGCTTGTTCCTATAGCATCAATGGCTGTAGAGAAATCTTTAATGTAACAGTGTCTGTTTATCTGCTATATGGTTTACCCAATAGTAAGAAGTCTTGTGGATGAAATAAAGGATTGCAACTGGTCAGAAATGGAAATGCTAGAAATTTTGATCCAAAAATAAAAAATTTGGATAATGTCAAACAGTTCTATAGAGAATATAAGAATATCTTTGATATAAGTATTGACGATTGACATAATACACTTGACCAATTGCTTATTGGGTTCAATGAATATTTCATATTTTCAAAGCCATCTAAAAGGTTTGGATGACCAGTTCACAAAAGAATGTAAGAAAATTTTCTCTCTTAATCCCAGAGGCAATCTGGCAGATTTTGTTCTAGTTTCTAGTAATGTTTTGATCTTCACAAGACTGTTATCTTATCCTTGTCACTTCAAGATATACTGTTTCTGCAAGTCTTGTTTCTGGGAGTTACATTTGTCCCTAAAATGATTACATTCAAAATAGTGGCTGCTATCACTTCTGTTTCTATATTTAAGGGACGCTCTCAGGCTAAAAAACATAACTAGAAAAGCAAAACTAATTCTCTGAAAACTGAAAATAGCATCTTTGGTTATTAAAAGTGAAAATTATAAAAGATAAATGTGCTTGTTAACAGTTATGCTGGCTCTTTGCTTTTTGTACTTTATGTGCCTTGGACAATGCAAAATAGACCTGTCAGTTTTTCTGTTGCCTATGGCAGTATTCACTTTCTGAATCTCGGGAGCCTACAGAATGCTGTAGTATTTAGGTTAAAAAATTGCAGGAGGGGGGTTTTAAATCCAAACATACAATTGTTTTAATGGAATTTTAAAATTCTGTTACGAGAGGGATTTTTGTTCAATCAGTACCTAAGTTTCAGAGCAAAGCGACTTAACAATGTTATTTTTAAAATATTCAGACCTTGTTTCTTAACTTAAGGGACACTCTTTAGGCCCTACTGTTGGGTTACATGGAAGGAATGTGTTCTCCAGCACATGTATGTAGGCCAGAAAAGCTTTCAGCATTGTAATTGTAGAGCTCAATATCAGTAGTACTGGCAGATGACTGCATGCTCCCCTTAGTTATTAATTATTACTTGTTAAGTAACAATGTGCTTGATCCTGCAATGATAGTAGTCCATATTTTCCCAAGTTTGAGCAAATGACATACTTGCTTTTGTTAGCACAGTGCCACCTCACTATGTAAAGTGGATGATTCTATAAGATCTATAAGTTGAGCTGTTCCATGCTATGTTAAAGGATGTACCATATTTTCCGGCGTATAAGACGACTTTTGATGTTAAAAAACATCCCCCAAAAATCGGGGGTCGTCTTATATGCCGGGTATACAGCTTTGCGGCTTTGCAAAGCCGCGGAGGGGCTCCGGCAGCGGAGTAGCCCAGGCGCGCCTGGGCTGCCCCACTGGCCGAGCCCCTCCGCGGCTTTGCAAAGCCTCGGGGGAAGCCGGCAGCGGGGCAGCCCAGGAGCGCCTGGGCTGCCCCGCTGCTGGCATCCTCAGAGGCTTTGCTCCCGGTGTCCCTGGTCTGCTGGAGACGGTCCCCAGCAGACCAGAGGCACCGGGAGCAAAGCCAAAGCGGCGGCGAGGTGCCGTGCTTCTGAGGCTTTGCTCTGGCAAAGCCTCAGAGGCGCGGGACCCCACCACGGCTGCAGCTTTGCTCCCGGTGCCCCGGTTTGCTGGGGACCGTCTCCAGCAGACCAGAGGCACCAGGAGCAAAGCCGGGGAGGCGGAGGGGTGCTGGGGCGCTGCCGGTTGGCCTCTTAAGGGGGGGTAGTCTTATAAGGCGAGTATAAGACGAAAACCTATTTTTTAACTAGAAAATTAGGGGGTCATCTTATACGCCCAGTTGCCTTATACGCCGGAATATACGGTACGTATTCTTCAGTGATATGTCAGGACATGCTAATATGGTACTGTACTGACTGAAATGACACACTGCTATGCTGCACTGATGCACCTAAAAACGGATAGGGTAGGACCCACCAAGGCATATGTCTTCATTGCTTGCAAATCTTTATGGATCTGTCCACTACCATAGATAGGTGTTTTCAAAGAACTCAGCACACCTTTCGTTGTCACTAAATTTGAACATTTAATAACTCACCATAAGAGCAGGAGCATTGTTTAGCCATCCAAAGAATTGACAGCTTGACACAAGATCTATTTACATTAAAAAAGTAAGGTTTTTTCCACATACTATGTTTATGCCATTAGACATGAAAATATGCACATTTTTGAAGAGGGAATGCAAATCTTTATGCAAGAAGTTCAGTTAAAAAAAACACACCACAAAACTCAAAACATACAAAACCCAATACTATTCTCCCAAACCAAAGCAAACCCAACACTGTCCCCCAAACCAAATCCTGCTTGGAGTATTGAACATGCTAGTGGCAAGTTTTGCTTCAGACTGCAAGAGATAAAGTACAGTTAATCTAACTTATTCAGTGTCATTGCTATTTCACAACCTTGTGTTTGATTTTCTTTATAAACTAATAATTTCCTGAATGAACTAATACTGCCACAACCACTAGTACCTCTGCCTTATAGAAGTTTTTTATTGTTGTGTATGCAACTAAATTGAAATATCTTTCACTTGAAATATTGACTTTAATATCTCATTTGAAAAATTCATGAAGCCTTTGATGTTAAATCCATACTCAATTTAGCCAAATGCCATTAGAATATGCAATTCGCCTGAATACAGAAAGCATTATTGTCTGTGTTTCTGCAGAAGAATTACATTTTATGACTGTAACGTCAGGATCTTTTTTGGATTTGTGCATGAGCAAAAGAAAGGGAAAGGCAGCACATTAGAAGCAAAATGAAAAGTGGTATTGATTAGGCTCTCATTTACCCTCTTTGCTTCAATCCCTAACTGCATGGAAATAAGGGTTGTGCCACAGCAAGGAACAATGTTCTGTAATGAATGGAACAATCTTTAGAAAATTAGTGTAAGCATGTATGATAGTGCACAGATGTTGCTCCTAGTAACTGTCATACATTTCTTTTACATCTCCATTTACATAAGTCTCTTTATTTCCTAATGGTATCATAATAGAAACATGACAATAGTTAATGATTTCATAAAACATATAATGTAAGACTGTCAGAGAGGTAGAACATTAATTGAAACCTATAGCTATAGTACATTAGAATTACATCTCCTAAATGACTCATGATAAAAATACCTCTCTCTGAGAGAGACAAAGACAGGTACAAAAAAAAACCCTACGCTTTCAGTAAATTAATTTTTTTTCTAGCAAAACCCAGAGTAGCAAATGTTGCAAAATCTCCTGAGTGCTAATAGAATGGTATTTGCCTTCAGTAATTTATGGGCACTTTTCCCCCAGCTATCGATCACTTTTAAAAAAGTAAACTGCATTAACATTTTAGACAATAATGGTTCCAGAAAATGTTTGATTTTTATCACTACCAAAACTGATGTCATGCTACTTGCTTCTGTAGCAGACATGTGAGAGTGGATAATTCTCGGGAAGTTAAAGTGCTCCGTGTGTAATGTGTTTACACAGGCAACCTGGGACTAATCTAATGAACTGGATGTAAAACAATGCTTTGAACTTGCCATGCTATCTTAAAAATATAAAATAACATGTTGGTGGTGTGAGGCAGGAGACCCTTCCTTGACAATGTAATTAGGTGCCCTGAGGACCATGGGGTCTGTTTCGGATAAGATTATCTCTGTCATCAAAAGAGAAAAGAGGAAGGCCAACATTTCCTGACTGCTCTCCAGCACCATCTTCTGGCCAGTTCATAGAAAATAAACATCCTCACTTTCAGGTCCTGGAGGGGCTAGCTGCTTGTTGTTTATACCAGGGGGAAGATCATGCTTCTAAGAGCCACTTAAAGAAATTCAACATTTTACGAGTGGAAAATGGCAAATGTTTTATTCAAGTTAGTGAGGAGAAACTGGACTTTCAACAAACACATGACACTGCAGGTTCAACATGTAAAACCTAAGCCACTAAGGAAGCTGAAAGTTCATTTAAGAATTAACACATTTTAGAATACGACAGTCTCCTCTGTACTGAAAAAATTTTATTCTGACACAACTGTTCCTTGTTCTTGTTTAGCCAGATATTGCTGAAATGTGTTACACAAAATTAATCAAATCCACTATATTAAATGTTAGACAATCTGTACAATATTACCCTGGTCTCTGTAGAAAGAAATATTTTCAATATACATAAATATATACATACACATGGGAGTTGATGATGTGTAAAGCCCCAAACCCACAAGCATGGGAAAATGATTATGCCCATACAGAGTGCCACATAAATGTAGTTTGGCTGACTGTGACTTCAGTGATCCTTTACTAAGCTTTTACTCAGTTGTTGCTTTTCATTTACTTATTTGGTACACACATTTAGAGTCTAGTAAAAATACAGGCAAGCAGCATCATGGAACAGACAGCACACTGAACTGGAACTCAGAAACCCTGGGTTCTACTCTTTATTCTGACATTGGCTTGCTGGGTGCCCTTGGGCAAGTAACTTGCTGCTCTGTGCCTCAGTTTCCCGGTATGCCTTATGCGAATAATGATACCAACTTCCTTTGTGCAGTTCTTTGAGATCTATTGCTGGAAAAGCATTACATAAGGGCTGTATGATAGAAAAGTCTTTGATACCTATAGAAGTTAATTCTGACAGAAGCAAATGTATGGGATCTACATACCTAATCTATGCACTCTAAACAATTCTCAAGAAATATTTATAGTTATACAGAAATATTTCTTGATCTTGGTACTCATTGGATTCAATGTGACAAGTCAACATTGGTTTTAAATAATAATTGATTAACCCCCCTGTTTTTCTTCAGAACAGGTAGAATCATGCACATTATGATTGACCACAGATGGTAGATACCCATTCTAACTCATGAGTGGACATTGGTGTTTGGTGAAGGGCATAATTCCTCGTAGATCTGTATTGTCTGTACAATATGGGAAAATGAACTGATTTGCTTTAGCGTTGGTCCTGCAAAGTAGAATCCAGGAGAATATTCCTATTGGGATCCAGTGTTTATGGGATTTGGGTCTATGTTGTTAACATAGTGCCTAGATCTTCAGACTTTTACTTTCATAAATAAACCCATTCAAGGCAATGGGGTTATGCACATAATTAAAGCATGACTAAAGCTTTGAATGATCTGGCTACTCTACCATTTGAAAAAGAGAGGACACAACTTTTACTTCAAGGTAAATAAATAACTTCAGTAAGTATCACAACAGGGAAGATTATTTTTGTTCCACTAAGTGATACAAAATGAGGCTGATGTATGTAGTTAGGATGCATCTTATAGTTTGAGAGTTCTGCTGAATCTGATGTTGATGAAAGAAAACTATTAGAAACACATTTGGCATGATTGAAGACTTTGTGAGCAGCTTTACTGATGTGAATTTTATTTCAGAATCTTAAATGTGTGAGGGGCAATGAAGACTGGTGGAAATAATTAGGAAACTTTTTTCTAAAAGGAAGGAACTCTTAAATTGCACTTAAGAAATATAATGCAAATCAGCACATTGGTATATGCCTCCATACACACCCACACATGCTTCCTTATGCAAATTACTGCCATTATTTAATGAATTGTGTCCTCCATGTTATTGAATTTCTAACTTTAGTTTAAAGGGATTTGTTGTGTTTTGTTTTTGTTTGTTTGCTTGCTTTAAATAAAAGGCCTACGTTGGCAAGTGATGCAGCATGGAACAACCAAGTAAAATGATATGGCCTGTTCAACCCATGTTATTAAAGAAATTGGTTCACCTTTTTGATTTCATGTCATTGTAGTTCTAGCCCTTCATTTGTTCAATAAACAGTTTGGTATGTTCTGGGAAATAATGAATATTGATCAAAAAATCGATCACTTATTAAGAAACAGACTAAGGGAAATTGTTTATCCAATCAATTTTTAATTTTTGATTTGTTATTTATATTTTCCAATTTACTTCACCCCTCCCTTAGGCTCCAGAACTACTAAGCAAACCAGGAGGAAGGGCAGAGATACATTGGCTGCACCTACAGAGTGAACACAAAAACCAATACATTCATTATAGATCACGCTAATTGAAATAGGCTATAATAAAAGAGATTGTGATTGAGAATTGTAGATACATTACCTCATGCACCTTTGTTTATTGGACTGAAACTTTAACTTTTAATGGATTTTTTTAGGCTCTATGCTTACTGCTTATAATATCAGTCAGAGCTGGTTCTTTCAAAATAGAATAGTTACAAAATATTAGACTCTGTATCCAAGTTAACATATTCTTAACATTATTGGAAAGAGGTTGGTTCTTTAAGTTGGCTAAACGAGACTATTTGTTTTAAAGTTATTACACAGTTTAAAAGACATTAATTCTGCAAAGCTTTCTTAAGGTACTAAGTACAAGTTGATTAGTGAAAGTCATCTCCACAAAGGAGATCAGCATAAGATCTGTGCATCACCTAAATCCCACATGAAAATAGGGGACATGTGCTGACTCATTGTTTAGGGATAAATTTCACTCTTAAGTGTAACAAGAACATACAGGTTGTACCTCCCTGATTCGGTACCTTCAGGACCTGATTGGTTCTGAACCAGGGAATCTGTCAGACTAGGGCAGATCAACATTGGCTCCTCTGCTGCTGTGGGCTGTGGAGCTCCGCTGTAGTGGCAGCAGAGGGGCTGGCACTGATTGAATGGGCTGGGAGAAAGGGTGCTTGGGAGGCAAAAGGCAGGACAGCTGATGCGCTCTGGAAGCTTTGGGAGGTTGGGGGAGAAGTTGCTGAGCACAGGGCCAAGCTTTCCCCCTTGAGCGCTGCAGCTTGGGAGCACCCATGGGGATTCTGGACCACAGAGGTTGCCAGGACCATAGATGTTACTACAGAGGTCAAACCTGTAGTAATCATCCAAGTCGTGCTTCATCTGAGTGCATGCTATGCTTCTGGTTTCATTGTAATAAAATAGACTCAGACACTCAATGCATAAAACGATGATTGTTATGACCAGATAGGAGTCCAGCTTTTTGCTGTTTTAACACATCTGTACAATCGATAAAATGTCTGCATCCCCAGTGAGTAATTAACTCCCAGTGGAGTATTTGGAAATGCATGTTGAGTATACATTGCATGTATTAGTATTGCCTCTCAGTTTCCTTTTAAGTAAAAAGATTTTTTTATTTTTTTTGCTGTGCAATCCCTGACCGAATGTATTTCTCCCTCTTTATTATTATGGAGAGAAAATAGATGTCCATATTTAAGATTAGAGTTAGCCTTTTATTATAAATCCAGTTTTCACTTATGCTTAATCAATCCACCTGAAATTTCAGAAGCATAATTTTGTTAGAATGTATTTTGTTTCCCCCCCCCCCCCGGGAAATTTTGAGGTAAATTGGACAAACGTTGAAAAGATGCAACAAAGGTACGAATAGGGAAGTGACCTTGCTTGCTGCTTTTTCTCCCCCTCCCCCACCCATCATGTCATGGTAGAGATTTTAAGAAACTCAAAATGAACATTAATCTGTTAGTTTTAGGACTGCTGCTTTTGATTGTTTAAGAGGGCACTCAGGGGGAAAGATTTATTTAAAGCAGAACTGGTTATTTTATGATCTCTGGAGATTATGAAGTGTGCGTGGCCCCAGCGTGGATGGCTAAAGGGGACGAACAGTACCCAGGGAGCTGCATGGAAAGAACAAGAGGCCAAGCATAAGAGCCACAGTGCGGAAGCAGGGATCCAGTCTGGGGACTGCAAAAGAAGAAACACGTGTTTTGTGGCGGACAGCTTAAAGAGGAACAGTCTTCATCCCTACATAGCTTTATGGCAGTGGTTCTCAACCTATTTATCATTGTGGGCCTCAGGTTGGGAAACACTGCACTTACTCAAACCTTTCCACAGAACCCCCTGTTTCTAGCACCTTCCACGTGGAGTCCTTGTTCAGAGCAGGGCCAGGAGAAGAGCCCTAAGTGGGGCCAGGCAGCTGTGACCCTGCACACAGATGCTTGACAGGGCAGATGGGACCCCACCTCATGCTACCCTGTAGCATATACCTGGGCAGCAGCTAGGTTCTAATTAGGCCACATGTGACCTGGAGCCTGTGCACTGAGAAACCACTGCTTTATGCGAACACTTGTCACTGAGCAATACTTTTAAACAGCTTAAAGAGAGATCTCAGGTAAAAATCATTCCTAAACTGTCATTAAATTTGTAAATATCTCTCAGGTACAGAAGGGGATAAAAAAAAGGACATTTTTTCTTCAGAAAATACAAACATCATCCTGGAAATTCTAATTACAGGTTACACATGAAAAACAAACAAACATTAGAAAGTATAAAAAACCATAGGTCATCTAATCAGTCTTAACCCTGACCCCGTTTTCACTGTCCAAACCACTATCATAAAGTCGGACACAATCCTATTAAAAAAAAAAAGCCTGTATTCAGTGAATAGTTCGTTCTAATAATTGACAAGTGGACAAAAAGTGCTATGCTGATTTCTCCTCAGTGCAGTGTTGCCTAGCAGATAGAGTACTGGGACTTTGTAGAACTGAGTTCTATACCCATGTTTGTCACTGGTCTGCTATGTGATTTTTTGGCAAGTCACCTTACTTCTGTGTGTGCTCTCCCATGTGTAAAATGGGATAATGATACGGGTCTCCCTTGTAAACCCGTACAGGGTTACTAAGTGGGTGAAAAGTACTCAGTGAGAGCCATAGGGTATAACTATTACATTATTCTTGTTGATGGGACAGATTGTATATTTTGTATTTAAGATGAAGTCTTTACAAGAAGCCATTAGATTACGCCTGTCTTACTTAAGTGCAGACACTAAGAAAAGACACCTCTTCACCAAAAGCACATACACCTGGGCAATTGTTTAATGCAGCTACCCAAAAGAATGCAGATCACAAATCTTAAATCATGGTCATACTGTGTGAATTAGCATGGAAACAAGCTGAAATTTTCAAAGTGGTGGAGATGATTTAGCTATATATCTTCCATTACTTTTAATGAAAGTTATATGACTATACCCTTTATAACTAGTTCAAAAATCTTATCCATACCACTTTGTATGTGGGGTCACCAGCTTCTTAAAGACAGCAATGGAGGTTGCATCACCCACTAGAGATTTAAAGTGATGGGGGAATTACATTTAATAGATACATGTACAACATTGAATTTGATCTGAAATCTCATTTGTCAGAATATCTCCATGTTCCATGCAAGATACAATAGGTGTGTATAGTGGCAGATGGAAGTGGGAGTTGGGTGAATGTGCTTTTTTCCTACTTTCTAATATTTTGAGTTTTCTTAAAGTGTAACCTTAAAATTGTTTTTTCAGGCTTGGTAATGTTCAGTTTTTGGCAAAAAATAAGAAAAAATTCGGAAACATTTTGCAATAACTTAGCTATTTACTACCAGTAAACATTGTCTCTGATGTTTCATGGTGATGGGATTGCCCTAGTGTCATTTGCTCTGATTTGCATCCCTGGAGACTGGACTTCTATCTGTAGCCTGTATTTATGAGACTATACTGAAAGGCACTTACATGTCTATAGGTATCACTTTGTCCAAACATAATAGTGACTATCTGTGTCACTTCTGAATTATTATTAATAATAGCACTTACTATAGCAAGTGTTTCTTGCTCTTGCCAGTACCACATCAAGACCTGACCACAACTTGATGCTCTCTGTTGTCCTTGCATCTTTTATTTTCTTGGACGTGGTTAATGTATTCCCACTAATTCATATTTATTGCTTCCTTCTGTCTCATCCAATTATCCTGATCTTCTTTAATAGCAGTTTAATGATACTATTGATGTTAATCCTTTAGGGTGTGTTTATACAGCACCCTAAACTCAAAATAAGATACGCAATTTGCGCTATGCAAATTGCTAACCTTATTTCAATGGTATTTTGAAATAGCTTATTTCAAAATTTGTTGTGTCTGCACAGCACCAAATTTTGAAATAATGCACTATTTTGAGACATCCCTTAACTCTTGTGGAACAAGGGTTACAGGGATGCCGGAATAGTGTGCCTATTATTTTGAAAAATATGTTGAAATAACGGATGCATTTAAAAGATGCAGGGTAGCTATTTTGGGATACCCCCGGTATTCTAAAGTAGCCCCGCTGTCCAGACATACCCTTAGTGGTCACTGTCTCTCTAATTTTTTTAAATCTAATGCTAATTCAGTCACTATATGTCTTTGGATTTTGGCTATTGGTTACCTTGATCGGATCCATTTTACACATGCCTTTGTATCGGTTTCCTTCCATTTCTAAATCAGATTTATAATCTGAAAAATTGTAAGGTTTGCAACTGAAGAAGTGTATCTCTACTTCAGTTAAGCATGCTGCATCCAGTTATTTTTTTAAACTTCCACTCTGTCTAGGCTGCCTCCTCATAACTGGTTTCTGATGGGGGCCGGGAAAAACCTGGTACAAACATGCAGACAACTTTCACACACTCAAAAGCGTGAAAAATGTTTCTTCCTCCCCACTACTATCTTTTTTTCTTCAGATTTCAATTTTTTATCTTTGCCTATCTCTACTCCGACACTTTCTCTTGCTCTATTATGTCTGTCTCCAGCTGTTGTTTGCTTAAACTATCCTTCATCAGTATGCTGAATCATTTGTTTTTGTCCTGAACCATCATTCTTGTACGCTTTTCTGAAATCTTGTGGCTCTCTCACTGTGGTTAGGTTTCCTAGAACTGGTGATCTGGGAAAAAGGAGCAAACAGTAGAAGGAATTTGAGGAATAGATTGTTGTAGGATAAATTAGGGCCTGTCATGCCCATGGTTTTATCCTACATGACCAAAAAGCACCAAGAGCTTGATCCAAAGCCCCCTACCCTTAGATGATGTGGATGACCATTTAAGAAAACCCTATATAGGTTCCTACTTTAAATTGCTCTCCATGTAGTACCACCCTGGTTAGTACGCTTTCAGGGAGAGTAAGGTAATTCTGAATTGTCTTGCTTTTAAAAATTAAACCACACCCACTGTGTGCTTGTTCCAAGAGGCCATTTTTGTATAGCCAGATGTACAACAAATCCCTCAAATGTGGAAATTTACACAGATCTAAGCTCCAAATCAGAATAATTTAAAGACAGAGGTCTCCTATTTCAGAAATACACTTCAGAAAGTACATAAGCTTTTTATTTTCTCTCTTACAGTATCTATGAGACAAGCCCCCAGCCATCCAGATTCTTGTTTTTCTGCCATGACCCAGATGTTCTCTTGCAAAACTACTAGCTTCTAACTCTGGTGATCACATGCAGCGGCCCCAAAAGAATGGAGTTAGTCTAGGATGGGGGGGGGTATGTGTTTTTTGTGTGTGTGCACACGTATGTGTTTGCATGCATACTTTGTTACACTGTTTAAAAAAGTATCCTTTTCTAGTTTCTGAGAATTTTTTTGGTCAGGCTTAAAACAACATTTGTTGGATAAGCACTTTCCCTGTGTCCTTTTTCTTTGTCATGTTCTTGGCAGGGAGCCACTCCCTTTGGCTAGACCTAATCAGAATCCAAGACAAAGGAGCAAGAAGGTCTATGATGTTATGGCAATTCACTGAGCCAGTTCTATGAGGCATGCTGGATATGGTGCTGTGATGTAATACGTTGAGCGTGGGATAATGCACAATGGATGAAAACTGAAAGTGCTGAGAAATGCAATTTAAATGGTTTATTTTAAAGGTATAACAACCCATAATTCATGGAGAATTATGACAATCCAGAATCCTGGAGACCTCTATCTTCAGCAGCAATAAGCTTTTATTTAGCATAACGTAATGACAGAGTACTAAATGCACTTTGGCTATGGGCCCATTCTCTGATGCCAGTCTAAATTGGTGTAGTTCTAGTGAGCTACTTTAGCATAATACAAATGTAACAGAGTGGCAATTCAAGAACAGTGCATTTGTGTTAAAGGAGGCCCATGTATAATAGGAAATATTTTATTTTAAAGTGTATTAATTATCATGTTCTTGGCACCCATCCATTTGAAGACTGTATTTCTGTGACCTTAAGTCTTGTGATGCTCCCATAATTTTTTTTCTAGGGTCGTATCTAGCAAACACTATTAGGTTATAATGCTTAATCCCATGAGTAGTCCTGGCATAGTCACTCATGTAGTAAGCATTAGGAAGTGGCATCAGGCCCTTCGTTACACAGAGCTGATTGATGTATTGAAAATTTTGATAGGTTGCTGGGATTTTCTTGTGTTAAAACATTATTTGTGAAAGTTAACGATATTGCTTATAAGGAGGTTAGACTGTTTGTGATGAGCAAACTGACCATAACTCATTAGGTCTGATGGGAGTACTATGTTAGTCACCTATCCTGAGCGGAGACTATATTATATCCCTACACATGAGACATCATTGTATTCTATTTTCTCTCATTTCCCATACTATTTTAATCTTCTCCAGATGAGTGGAATAGTATCTCTTTTTGCTTGACAGCCAAAGACAAACACCAAGCTGTCCAGAAGACAGAGTGCCATTTTATTCCTCTGTCGAAATTCCTGATGAGATGGGCAAAACATCAGGAAACACTCAAGAGAAGACCTCCTGAACCTTCCAATTATTCTTGTTGGCATCTTTAGATAGATAAGTTTTTTTTAACTATAATTTTCTTCTGGGGAGGATTATTAACAGTCTTTCATGCTCTAAAAATGCTTTGTTTTATTTAATTTCCAATTGGTCAAACTCTGGAATTTATAATATTTCCCTTTAAAATATTTTTTTCTGAATGTCTGCAAATAATTTTAGAATTTAAAGCTAAAATAACTTTAGTATATGTGTGATTATTTAAAGCTTAAACCAACTCTTTATTTCCAGACTCATATATTGTATCCTTTTTTTATCATGCTGCTACTCTATAGTTATGGCAACACATCTTAGAATATTACTTATGCTTTTGCTCCATTGAGTACATCTATTATGCCCATTATTCAAAATATAAAACTATTAAATACCTCCTATTCAAACATGCCAGTTCAAAAGTATTGAATTAAAAATATTAGTATGATTAAAATAAAGACTTATAAAGACAAGTAACTTTTATTTTCAAACCCCATTTTCTCTTCCTGTGACTTATACGGATGTAGTGTGTGACCAAGAGAAGTGTTAAATTATCCTTTGTGGGTTAAATGTCTACTGTTGTTACTTTCCTAATTTCAATAACCATCTTTTGTTTTTGGAGAAGAAAATGTCACTGTTACAGGGAAGAAGACCCTGAGAGCTTCTCTCCTGAGTATTGCGTATTTATGGAAGATGCTTCCCTCCATCCTGTATATCTCTGTAAACTTAAGCTGCGTACTATATTAATATGATAATTGAATGTACCTACAGCACATGAAAACCAAACTTTGCTTCCATTTACTTGCCTTTCTCTTTAGACTAGTTGCATTCAGGATCATTGAGACCTACTAACAAAATACTATACAGAAATTCATTCTTCAGAATTCAGGAAGTTGTGCATCTGTATTGGGAAGGCTATCTTGATAATTGGGTAAAAAAGTATTCCATAGTGTAAACCTTAGCAACGTAAAGGAATGGAAAATAGTGTGTATATTCACATGAACAGGGACAAAACTGAATATGTACAATACACAGTTTGGAGGCCTAATAAGTCCAAGTACCGATGAATTGGTTCTTGACAGTTATGAATGGTGGACTAGCTACATTAAAGCAATGAGGGAGCAAACAGCAGGTTTGAAAACTGGGTTTGAATAAATCATCAACTAAACACATAACTGCATTGTAACAGTAGGCCAAAACCTATGCAGCTATGTGATTGCTAGTTGCCAGGAGACCATGAATCTTGGGCATTCTAAAAATATTGAAATAATTTGAGCAGTTGCAAGTTTACTGAACCCTTAAAAAATCTAATACATTTAAATATATTAAAATATAGCTAGTTTGGTAGACCACACATAAAGTTTTATACAGAATCAGTTTGTCTTGTACAGTGATCAGTGTTTTCTACTCTATATTTTTACTACACTTAAAATTGTGTATGTAATAAAATTATAAAATGTTAAGTGTAGTAAAAATATAGAAAATAAAACACGGACCACTGTACAATACAAGCTGATTAAGTGGCTGCAACAGAAGGGCCTATATCCTTTCTGATGTCATATAACTACCAAAATATATCTATATTTAAAATATTAAGTGTAATGATTTAGTCTCACTTGAATATTTGCACTAAAATGTTGCACACTTAAGTCTCCGTTTGAAATCACTAACTCACAAGAGTAACATTATATTCATGCATAGTCCCATTTAGTCCACAGGCTCTGCTCAAGTGTTTAATCACATGGATGAGCGTCTGCAATTTACCAGCCTGATGTACTTTCTGAGATTACATCACTTACAAAATACAGTTATCGAACGCATACCAGAGTTAGAAGCAGTACAAATTGTTTTTATTTTTTTCTACAACCTTTCTTACAATAAGTTAATTTATGTGTGTATACGTAAATAGTGGGACTGATTAACAGCTGGGTCTCATCCTGCCCTCTCATTTTGCCTGTGAAATTTTTAGTTAAATTGCAGGCACTAATATTAGTAGTGAAACATTCACTTGCTTGACTTGTAGGCACAAATAAGCTGGGAACAGTATATTTCTATAATTATGCCTATTCTATACTGCTGCTCTGCTCATGAGCCATCCATTTTCAAAGCAGCAGCAAGCATCTCACAGCTAGCACACCCTACAATTCATGCTGGCTGGGAGATTGTTCATAACCCCTTCAAACCATAGGGCTTCAGTTAGAAGGGTAGATCTGAGTTCAGTTTTCCTCTTGGCCGTAAATTTCATGTGTGACCTTGGGCCATTTAATCTTTTGCTGGCTGAGTTCCTCACCTGTGAAATGGGGATAAGAGTAGCTTGCCACCACATCAGAGTTTTGGAAGGGTGAATTATTCAATGATATTCTGGTGGTAACTATGTGAGTAAATAGGTGGATAATGTGATATGCTTAGATTAAAAGTGATAGCAGGAAGAAAAAACTAAAATCTGATGAGCCAATCAAGTGTAAATTCATAGTGCATTTGTGATTGTGTTAAGTGAAAACATGTTATGCGGGCTCAATTTTCCCATTGAAAATAATGGAAGAGGTGGGGGCTGCGTTTCAAGTGGTGGTGTCTGTTGGGACCGAGACATAAGGTTGGGGGAGAAAGGGGACTGGGTTACAGCAGGGAGGGGAGGTGTTTGGCTCTGGGGAAGGAAAGGGTATGGGGATTGGGTTGGGAGCATATCCTGTGATGGGTCTGCCGGGACCTGCACTACGTCTGGTGAGGGGGGGTCACTGGGGAACGGCGCGGCGAGTGGCGAACCCTCCGCTGCTTTGCAGGGAAGTGGGGGAAGCCCCGCGCAGCCACCAGCAATGGACTGGCTGGGGAAATCGTGTTATTCCGGGGATGGTTGTGTAATTCAAAAAACATTACCTAAAAAAAAAATCGTGCTATCGCAAAAACGTGTAAAGGAGGCACGTGTTAAAGGAAGAATTACTGTATATCAAAAACACCAATTATATTCTTTTGGGTAAACTAACTACAGATTTAAATAATTCTTTAATATAGTATTTTTGTAAGAGAAATTTAGTCATCTGAGACTCCTGTTCAGAATACTTTGCTTTGAATAAAATAGCCACATAATATTAACAATAATTATTATTAATACTAATAATAATTAATAAAGCACAAGCTAAAATTTGGAAGAGCAAAATAGAGAAAAAGTAAGGGCATGTGAAGAACAGCCAGTATCCAGCAACAGCAGCAAAACAGTTTCAATTTTCTGGATTATTAATTCAAATTCGCATGCACATGCCAGTTTAAATTAAAGGCCTTTTTTTACTGCTCTAGTTTAAATTAAAGATTATATTCTGCTCCACAAGTCTGAATTAAATAGCTTATTTTGCACACCAAGCTCTCATTTTAAAACTAATAAAGAAAAGACATAGCATATATGTGCAAGCTTGAGACAGGAAGGGTCTAAATTACTACACCTGTTTCACTTGGGAGCTACTTTATTAGTGTTACAAAACTTGGCTTTCAATTTGGCAGTCAGAAGAACATTTAGAACAAGCATTTCTTTGTTTTGACAGAAAGGCTGTGGCAAATGAATGACGTTTGAGCTAGGTGTGAAATGTGAAGGTACAAAATTAACTGGTAAGATAATTACTGTTCTAATTCTGCATAAACACGCGTTTTGAAAATCATTAATAGTTCAGGGAAATAATGTTAGCGATTAAATATGGTGGTTTGCATCACTGAGCACAACTAAGCTGCTTTAATTACATTTGAAAGCAAGGGAAAGCAGCTAATTAAAATTAGCACAGGGTTCCTGAATGACCAGCACTGCATTGTTGGCCTAACCTGTTTAATTGTGTGTTTATTAATATGTCTTCATTTCCCCCTCTTCTACATTTAACAACATTATTAAAGAAACTTGAACCTGTAAGAAGAGAGAATGTGATTGTGGATAGTTATCAAAATATGCATTGTAGATATAACTGGGGAATTGTATACAAAGAAAGTCATCATTCAAAAGTCATAACTTTTCTTCAGAGTCACATCCACATGCCATTCATGTCCGTAGACTAGAAAAATGGGATTTGGCACCATCGCAGATTGCGGTGTTTTGTAACTGCGTTTTTTTTTTTTTTAAGAACCTCTTGAGCACCAAGTTGTTGGCTAAAATATAGCTAATAAATCTAACACTAATCAAGTAATAAAATATTTGAAAATATGGGCCAAAAATAGTATATAAATTAAATGGGCCCTTTATGATAACTCGATCTTGTTTGGTAAAAGCTGTACTAGCTTGGTTACCTGCAATGGGTGGCCTCACTTTAACAAAATAATAGATATTAATGTATTCCTTTGTTTCGAATGCAACTTCATTTGACCTTTAGTTAAAGGCACTAATAGGCAACCATCTCTTTTTTTTTCTCTGTTGCATTGTGAGGTCAGTTAATATAAGTTTCATTTTATTAGCATACAAATAGGTAGGGATAGTTGGTTTCTATTCTATACATTTTTAACAAATGCACAATATACTACAATGAAGACAACTAAAAATAGATTAAAATGCTAATTTATATTTAGGTATAATCAAGTCAAGTTAATGGAGACGCGATGTTTTCCACATTGATTCAGTATTTATACTGCACCTCTGATGTGAGACTCAGATGAATAATAATTTACATACATATACATTTTAAACAGTAAAAATTGGTGAAAAATATAAAGTTCTATATGGAACGGTAGCAGATCCTAAGAGAAACAGCTTAAGTCATGGGAATTATGCTTATGAAACTGATAAGCAATTAAAGCAAGAAGTTAAATTTAACTCCATGAATAGTACAGCATATTCAGCAGACGATACATACATTATTTTATAGGTGCACATCTCTCTGAATAGATAGTGTGTCAAGCACTGCCCCCAGCAAGAAGCCCTGTTGGTTGGAGCAGAGGTTGAAGCCAGATGTAGGGTCAGGATTGGGCCAATGGTGGCTTTGTAATTGAGATCTGGGCCCAGGCCAGAGTCAGAACAGAGATCAGAATCCATAGACAAGCTGGAATAAGTAATGTAGCAAGTTCAGATGCAATCAGTGGTCAAATCTGGGTGGTCAGAGTACAAGGACAAGCCACATCACTACCAGAGCCAGGATCCAGTCTGAGTGCTCAGAGAGTGAGGGTCCATGTGGGGGTCTGGAAGCAGAGGTAGGGCTGGAGAGCAGTGTTTCCTGTAAGTGGTGTGCTTCTCCGGCCACTCAGGAGAGATTCAAATGCGGCACAGCTGATTAGTAGAGTGCCCTACAGCTAAAGTTTTTGTTTTTATTGACGGTGCATATTTGCACATGCCTTGGAGCACATAAAATTATTCTGCACATGGATGGAAAAAACCTGCACATGGATAGAAAAGAGTAGAGGGAACATTACTGGAGAAGGTCAGTAACAGGACTGAAGCAAGGTCAGAGAATGACAAAGACAAGACTGGAACACTGCTTGTGCTAGATTAGGGCAGGAACAGGATCAAGAGCAGGTTGAGAGTCTCGAGAGTCTGATATATTGCAAGGCTGCAGCAGGGTTTCTTGTTGAGAAGTGCTGTTACACAGACTGATCTGCAGCTCTAGAGAACCTAGGGAGAAACCTCGGTCTGACAGGTCATCTGACCCAGGCTCTGTGCTAGCATAGGCTACTGCCATATTCCTACAGACTGATTCATGAGAGACTCTGTGTCTGTGGGAAAAGTAAAGGCAGGTCTATACTTAAAACACCATATTGTTGCGGCTATTCTTCCACAGAGCTTTAATGAGTATATGCTAAGACAACAGGAGAGAGAGAGCGTCTCACATCAGCATGATTTTTCTACCTTTGACAGAGTTGGAAGCTATGTCAGTGGGGGAAGGTCTCCCATCCGCATCAAGCTGTCTACCTCAGCACTTAGGTCACAACATAGTTACACCAAAGTAATTCTGTAGGGTAGTGAAGCTGGGTGGTTGTTGCATGGTTGAATGGTGACCCACTGCATCTCTTTTGGAGGGGCACATGAGCAAGCAGCCCTGTTGGCTGTGGGCTTTACCCTCACCTCCTAGTCTCTGTTCTTAGTTGGTTCATTCATTGATTTCAATGGTATATTACCTGTTTTACGCTGCAGTGCAGTATCTGATCAAAATTTTGGCCCAGAGCATTAAACAACATTCAAGCTTATTTCTATTACAGACATAAAAGATTGTGTGCTTTTTAACAGGTTAAAAATGTTAGCATTCGATATTTGAAAACACTGAAAGATAGGTAAAATATTTAGTTTTTAAAAATATTTTTTGTAATTTATACATAATGAAAATCCAATAGTGTTTTTAAAAACCTGTCTACTAACTTTTACAAAAGCAAACAGAAAAAAGAAATGAAAATAAGCTAGCAGTTTGAATAAACAACTACAGTAATTAAGTCATACAAAGAATTTTTAGTAGCTAACATCTCATTGTCATAACACCCATCTTGCATCATGATGGGACACAGGATGACAACTCAGTAATCAGTGAGATATTGCCTTATATGGTTGTAATCGGGATAACTACCAGTTTGATGAGTGTTTTTTTGTTTTCAGCTGTAAGGTCATATTTCCTTTTGCCATATGTTTAGTTGTGACCCTTGAAATCTTTCATTAAGTCAAGGTAATATCAGTAAAAGAATAAGAGCCCCAAATTGTGCTCTCTTAAGTAGAGAAATAGCTAAGCTACCAGACTTTTCATTTTTTTTAAGTGTGAAAATAAGGTTTCTGATTTGCAATAGCATTTTATACTATTACCACTTTTACTTGTTCAATGAATTTAGGGGAGAGACACATATCAGATTGTTTTGTACCATGAATGATCCACATACAGCCAAACATAAAACAATTCATTTTTCTGACCTATCATTCTATGTTATCCTGGGTTACATCAAATTAATATGAAATAAAAAAAAGTGGTCTAAGATCTCCCAACATGAAGTGAAAGTATACAGAACATATATACTAAAATAATATTTGTACTACAGATATCTATTCTGAATTGGTCATGCTTTGATAGGTAAGGACAACCCAAAAATTAAACATTCTTTCAAAACACATGAATAATCTTGGCACCAAGTGACTTGATGCTAGCACCTCTAATGCATTGGTTCTTATCCACATATATACAGAGAGTTCTCAGAGGTCTGCCGGGGGATGCACCAACTCAGCTAGATAGTTACTTGGTTTTATAACAGGCTACATAAAAACATTAGGGAATCCAGTAAAGAATGAAATATGCAATGACTTGTTTATTCTATGCACTGAAATGTAAGTACAATCTTTATATTCCTATTGGTTTATTTCATAATCATATGGTAAAAATGAGAAATTCAGCATTTTTTCAGTAATAGTGCTCTGTGACACTTTTGCATTTTTATATCTGATTTTGTAAGCAAGAAGTTTGTAAGTGAGGTGAAAATTGGGGTATGCAAGGCAAATCCAATACCTGAAAGGGGTACAGTGGTCTGGAAAGGTTGAGAATCATTCACCCAATGTTAACAAAAAATGATGTATTTGGGGGTTTTGTTACATTCCTTTCACCCCATTCTTTATCTGTTTCTGTGTCTTTAGACTACATGCTTTTGGAGGCATGGCCTATGTATTACCCTATGTTTTTTAGCACCCAGAGCACTGTGTTAATCTAAATAATGTTTATAAATGGTATGTTTATTCTCCCATTGTTGGAAGTTCATGGCAGAGCAGAGACTTGAGCTTGGGTTGCTTAGAGGAACACCTTACCCTTTGGACCATCCTTCCTCTCGTGCCCAATCTCTCCTATTTCATTTCCTAAATCAGAATTTCAGAACATTCTCTGCAGTAGGGATGACAAAGTCACTGGGCCCCTGGGCAAGGCATGTCAGGGACTGGTTCTGTGCCCCAAAAGGGGTGGAGCCCAGGGTACAAGGGCGGGGCTGGGTGCTAGCTTCCCTCCAGGCAGCCTCAATGCTGCCTGGAGCATGCTGCATCTACTCCAGGCAGCCCTCAGCACTGCCCGGGGAGCCCTGCGCAGGGCTCCAGCTGTGACTTGCAGCAGCCCCTGGGACTTTTTGAATTGCCAGATCCCGGGGCAGCTGCCCTCTTTACTCCCCCAGTCAGTGGGCCTGATTCCATGAAAAGAGAAGACTATGTTTGTTAATTTATTCCTCGTATGGTTCAATTAGACATGTGCTAGCATTATTGATATTTTGTATTTGGAATTTATAAATATGTTCAAGGGGCAAAATCCTAAAAAGAGCTGAGTTCCTCTACCATTCAATGGGAGATTTAAGTGCTCAGAATTTTCTGAGTTCGGCCTATGAAACTTGCTTACATATTCACAGAGCCATAGAAATAAATACTTTTGTCTTATTGGAGCAAGAAGAAATGACTGACTTGGATGTGGTTCCAGACATGCCTTTGGCATATGGTGAGGTAAGTAGACTGCTTCCAACTTACATGAAAATTACCAATAGGGCAGCCGGGTCCACATAGACTAAGTCTTCTATCATGGCAGGGGAATGGAGGTGGCAGGAAGAAATGGTTATATTTTATGCAGTGAAAAAGCCATTTTTCAATATCAAACTTTATCAATAAATGTATAAATAGTTCCTATTTGTATAGAAAATATTACATTAATTTGCATAACATCCAAAATATTCTGACTTTCAATAAAAATGAATAAAAATGTGACCATCTTGTAGAACATTCCAAAAAGGAAATGTGAGAGCTTCATAGTGGTGAGTGTGATATGATTAATTGTGGCATTTCACTTTATTATGGTGACAGGGATAAATAAGAAGGTGTTGAGGGAGTTAATTGTATAAGCTGCCATCTCTCTTGGCCCTTTGCTTCACTGTGGTCATTACAATCAAGACTTTCATTAACCTTTCTCTATTTAATTCAATCTTTTGAGTTTATAACAGAATCCAAGATTCACAAAATATGTGGGCCATTTTATATAAACACGAACTTCACCTGTGTGTCCTTGCACAGTTGCTGAAAAAGGTACAATGCTTCCTTGCTTGACAACTATATGAATTGTTTAATTTCCTTTTTGCTTTTGTCATGTTAGGCCTGATTCTTCTCACAATGCTGCCTCACCATGAAAGCATGAAATGGCGTAAAATATCTAATCAAACTGAACTGTCTACATCCACCATTAGGACCTTGGTAATAATACTTACTGCAAAGACACTCAGACCTTAATGAAGTAAACAAAACCCAGAATATCCCTCATGTGGGCAACAGATCAGTTACACAAGGATTTGGAGCATGCCACCAGCACCTATATATCTAGACCAAGCATTCATTGGACAGTCTGTACCAGTACATGGCAGCCAAACACTTGCTCCTCTTGTCCAGGATCACTTAATTCTTCAGGAGGCCCAGGACTATTAAATTTTGTGGAACCCCCTAGGGTCTGGTGTGGAGCCAAAAAAGCAGAGTTCAGAGTGAGGGAGGAGGCTAGAAATTGAGGCAGCAGGGTGAGTGCAGGTGGGATGAGGGTGCTGACTGGGGAGTCTGGGCTCTAGGGTGGGAATGGGGATGAGGCATTTGGGGTACAGAAGGGGGTCCAGGCTGGGGCCAATGGGTTTGGGATGGGGAGTGCTTAGGACAGGAGATTGGCATGAGGATACAGATAAGATGGGAGCTAGGATGCTGGAGAGGGATTAGAGCTGGGGTTTGGGGTGTGGGATCTGGGAAGGCTATTAGCATGCAGGAGGGAGCTCATGGCTGGGGCAAGGGATTGGGGTGCAGGACAGTTCCATGGCACTGCTCCAGTATAGTGGGGCAATGAGCGGGTGTGTGCTGCCCTCCTCCCCCAGCTCCCATTGACCACAATTCCTTCCCAATTGGAGCTGTGGGAGGTGGAGCCTGCAGGTTAAGGCAGCACAGAGACAGCTCTTCCCCCGGCACTTGAAGCAATGCAGCTCCAGCCCAGCAATGGGGAACAACAGCACTCAGAGCTGCCAACTGTCCACCTTATCAGGCAGGGCCAGAAAACATATAACAAGGGCATTAGTGCTTGCAGCCCACAGGCCTGGGCTACGGGGGCCTTGCAAAAAGATCTGGACTTTTGGTGGCCCAGAGATCTTTTTTGGGGGTATCCCTTTAGTCTGAGGTCCTGACTAAAGGGATTGGGTCAATGTTCAAAATGATTTGGACAAACTAGAGAAATGGTCTGAAGTAAACAGGATGAAGTTTAATAAGGACAAAAAGGCAAAGTACCCCACTTAGGAAGGAACAATTAGTCTCACACATGCAGAATGGGAAGTGATTGTCTAGGAAGGAGTACTGCTGAAAGGGACTTAGTGGTCATAGTGGATGACAAGTTAAACATGAGTCAACGGTGTGACACTATTGCAAAAAAAGCAAACATGATTCTGGGATGCATTAACAGGAGTGTTGTGAGCAAGAAATGAAAAGTCATTTTTCTGTTCTACTCTGTGCTGATTAGGCCTCAATTGGAGTATTATGTTCAGTTCTGAGCACCATATTTCAAGAAAGATGTGGAAAAACTGGAGATGGTCCAGAGAAGAGCAACAAAAATGATTAAGAACCTAGAAAACATGACCTCTAAGGGAAGACTGAAAGAATTATACTTGTTTAGTTTAGAAAATTATTTACTATCAGTGGTAAATAGCCCAATGATGGGATGATAGGAGTTACTATAGAGAACTTTTTCCTGGGTGTCTGGCTGATGAGTCTTGCTCACATGCTCAGGGTTCAGCTGATCACCATATTTGGGGTCGGGAAGGAATTTTCCTCCAGGGTAGATTGGCTGAGGCCCTGGACGTTTTTCGCCTTCCTCTGGAGCTTGGGGCATGGATCACTTGCTGGAAGATTCTCTGCATCTTGGGGTCTTCAAACCATCATTTGAGGACTTCAATATCTGAGATATAGGTGAGAGGATTATTCCAGGAGTGGGTGGGTGAGATTCTGTGGCCTGCGTTGTGCAGGGGGTCAGACTAGATGATCATAATGGTCCCTTCTGACCTTAAAGTCTATGAGTCTATGAGAAAAGAAAAGACTGAGAGGGGACATGATAGCGGTTTTCAAGTATCTAAAACGGTGTTACAAGGAGGAGGGAAAAAAATTGTTGTCCTTGGCCTCTGAGGACAGCAAGGGGAGCAATGGGCTTAAATTGCAGCAAGGGAGATTTAGGCTGGACATTAGGAAAAACTTTCTAACAGTCAGGGTGGTGAAACACTGGAATAAATTGTCTACGGGGGTTGTAGAAATTTCCATCACTGGAAATATTTAAGAGCAAATTAGACAGATACCTGTCAGGGATGATCTAAATAGTGATTGGTCCTGCCATGAGGACAGGGGACTTGACTCGATGACCTCTCAAAGTCCTTTCCAGTTCTAGCATTCTATGATTGCTCCTGTTCAATATTAAATATTCAATACTAAAGGCTTTGAGATATTACAGGCTCAAATACCAGAAATATGTTGCTGACCTATGTATAACTATGCTATTGACAGATATAGCATTCACATCTCCTAGACCATCTCCCAACTTCCCTTGGTCTAGGAGATATATTGAAAAGGCTTGGATGCAACAACTGGTTTCTAATCGGTCCAAGTAAGGTGGAGGTTATGTTGGTGCACAGAGGGCAGGGTTTTGAAAATCTAGAAATCAGGACCAGCAATGTGAGTCCACTGATTGTCAAACAGATGCGATCATGGAATATTACATGACTCCACATTATGCTTGGACACCCCGGCTAAAATAGTGCTCAGAAATTCCTTTTTCAGTCTCTAATTGGCCGAGAGCTATGCCTATGCCTCACAGAGTTCCAACAATATCCGTTCAGCTACCTTAGGCATCCATAGTTAGCGCTACATGCTTGGCACTAATGGTGCCCCACCTTCTTGGTGGAGCAGGTAGGGATGAAAACATTCGTCTGTTCATTTTCTGTTCATTAGTGCAACCAGTTTAATACAGGGGCCCAATTGTGGGAGAAGCCATCTCATCCTTTTCTGTGCCATAGGTATAATGCAGCTGATGGTACCAGAACAAAGTTTGTTGGACACAAGGCTTTTGTAGAAAAGACCAACCAGTTGTGTAATTGTTTGCCACAATAGATCAAGATGACCATGTCTTGCCTTTTTCAGGACCCAATGCAACACTCACGAGCTGCAAACCCTGTCGCCTATGCGTGTACAAGCTCCCAGAGTATGGTAGGAAGCATAGTCCCAACCAGGATCATGCTGAAACTCAATCATCATATGATGTCTAGATATTACACTGATTCACACAATAGAAATATAGTAGAAGTCCCATTGAGTGCAGTCATGCAGGATCAGATTGTTGGTAGATAGCTACCTGGGAGATGAGACAAATCACCCAATTGTCTATCTTCTGAGATGCCAAAAACATGCCAGTTGTGATGATCATTTTCATATGGATATATGCTCACTAGTAACTAGGCTTAGATTATCAAATCATTATATAGCCCAGTTAACAGCAGAGGGATGTATAACTTTTAGTCAATATTAATCTTGATGGATTCAGTCTATATATGTTTGTTTGTTTCCATTGTATGTAGTAAAAACAGCATGTGATTTTTCTCAACATATAGCCATAGTTGTGAGCTGGAAGCCTCAATTTTGAATTACCTTGCTTTGGGGCTTTAAACTGGACTTTTAACATTGCTCTTTGTATTTAGTTTTACATAACTTTGAGCTCTAACCTTGCCCGGAGCCGTGGAAGATACTGTTGTTCTTTCAATTGCTACTTTTTAGCATCTTGTCCTTGACATAATCCTGAAGGACCAGCTTGGAAATCTCCTTCCGGCAGAACAAGATCTCTTCATCTTTGAGGTCACGTTCCAGGCTTTTGTTCAGTCACAAGTTCTGTTTGGATTTATCTTCACTGTGTCTACTTGAATATTCAAAAAATCATCAGCTAGTCTAATTTGTTTTTTTTAAAGTCATGTAAAAGACTGATTTGCTTTGACAGGTGGATCAGAAACAGAATTGGAGCTATTTTATCTGGACCTAATTAAACAACCTTCATTAGTGGCAGGTATGTATTTGTGATGACTTAAAATTAGCTTGATTAGAATTAAACTCAAAATATAAGGCATTGAAAAGATGGGTTGAAAAATATGGTTTAAAAATACATTCTATGTAGAATGTTTTTAAATGGGGTAACTGCATGTGTGAATTTTAAATCCCTCATCATGCCAAATCCCATTTTGTGTTCTGTGTTAATGGGACTTGTCACAAGATATTGCCAATGCTTATAAAATTGTTCCACACCAGATAAAAATTATGAAACTTTAATAAAACATTAATAACTCTCCATTAGTCTGTTAGAGGCACTGAAGTTCTGTCTGAGTTTTGTATAGCCCACTTTGAGTGGCATTAACCTCTGTGAGTAGGACCCACCAGCATGAAGCTTATTCACCATTTACGTTCCTGAAGTAGGGCTTAAATTGAGACCCAAGAAGTGCATAGTCCTACTGACTTCAATAGGTACAGGAGCAAGGTAAGGGTTTGGCTGTGCCAGGAAAATGGGATGTGCCTGGAATGGGATTGCTTCTCAGAAAATCATACAGAAAAGAGATGAGACAGAATTACTAGGCAGGTAAAAGAGGCTGGCTGGGAGCATACCCCCTCAACCAGACTGCCCTAGCCCCATGCCTCTTACTCTCAGGTGCCCTTTAAGAATGGTGGAGATGCTGAAGCTCCCTCCTCCTCACCTTGATTCATACAGGAACATTGCTGGCTGTTCCTCTTTATCAGAGAACAAGGGGAAAGTACACGCTGCATTCCTCATTTTGGCTAGGAAGCGCAGGGGGCAGACAAACATAGACCTGCTCCAGCCAGGGTTAACGGGAGGAGGCTGAAGCTCCCCCCTAAGCTGTACAGGAATACTGCTAGCTGTCTACTATATCAGAGAGTGAGGGGAAAGTGCACAGTTTTCTGCATTCCCCATTCTGGCTGTGGAGTGCAGTAGGCAGATGAACCTGCACCAGCTAGGAGGCATGAACTCCTACCCCAACTGTGCCCATTGGTGCTTGGGGTCATGGAGAACCTGCCCCCAAGCTGCTACGGTGAGAGAGCTGGGATTGTCCTCTCTTCCTGGGGCAGCCTGCATACTGAACCCCTCATCTCCAGCCCCACCCCAGAACAATGATTTAAATTAAGCATGTACATTTTCAGTCTATTTTCCAAAAAAAAAAAAAAAAAGATGAATTGAGTTAAGGACCTGAGCAATGCCAAGTAAATTTTCTATATCACTTTATAATTCAACTTCACAGTAGTGTCTGGGGTTTTTCTTTTTAAACATTAACAAAGAATTTATTTGTTTTTAATTCATAGCATGTGATGATTACAAAAGGTTCCAGGATGTGGGTATACCATCTAACACAAGAAATTATATTTTTATTTTAAATGAAAACAAAAGACCAGCAAGAAGACTCTGTCCTCCACTTTCCAATGAAGTGTTACGGTCTCAGCAAAAGTCTGAGAAAAGATGCACATTACACTGTCTCTGAAAGACCATCAAGCCACAGGCTTCCTCCTTTGTGCTGGATGGATTTGGGCAGTCTTCCCATTTGTCTGTATGGGTGTGTCTATGCTGCGCCCGTAGCTTGAAATAAACTATGCAATCTGAGCTATACAAATTGCGTAGCTTATGTTGCGGCAATTTCAAAATAACCTATTTTGAAATTTGGCACAGTCTACACAGCACTTATTTCGAAATAAATTGCTATTCTGAAACATCCCTTAGTCCTCGTGGAATGAGGTTTACAGGGACATTGGAATAGTGAGCCTGTTATATTTCGAAATAAGGGGCACGCTCAAAAGATGCAGAATAGCTATTTTGGGATAGGTATCCTGAAATAGCGCTTCAGTGTAGGTGTAGCCTAACTGACCTTCCAGCCCAATCAAACCAAATCTTCTGGTAGGTCCTAGTTGCATGTTAAGGCCTCTACCTACCTCCTTTCTCTGGAATTAGGGCAAAAGATCTTTATACCATTTAACAAGACCACCGCTAGATTGGCCCATCATCTGCAAACCTGAACAGGATCCAGTCATTGCCATGAGTAGCAATAATCTCCCTAACTAAAATATCACTCTAAGATTTTTTTTTCTACAGCAAATCAGAATGTTTTAGCATAAAGCATAATTGCAGTATCAGCAAAATGGAAAGGCAAGCGTGATTCTGCGGAGATCGTACTGAACAGATTCAGGAGACCTGGCTGGCTTCTATTCCTGGCTCTGTCATTGGCTTCTCGGGTGACCTTGGGCAAATCGCTTCACTTCTATGCCTCAGGTTCTTTGCCTTTGTCAAACTCTGTGAGATGTAAATGGAAAAGTGCTACATATTATCGAGTGAACTAAGTATTATTATTTTCATATATTGACTTATAGAGGTAACAGTGCCAATCTTGGCAAGGCAACATGACAGTATTGTATTGGAAATGTTGTGTTCTGTACTTCCTATATCTCCTACAAACCATTTTATTAGTTGATTTAATAGCAATGACCTAGAGCAAGCACAAATGTCTGTTTCACAAAGTTGCTATGCATTAACAGTTGCATTAATTATATTTCCTTACTAGTTGGATAGTGTCCGTGAACTTCATTCAGTAATGACTTATGCACTACTTATAGGGAATTTCTAGAGAATTAATTTAGGAGAAAATGTGAATCACGTGGTGTGTATGTATGTGTGTGTGTGTGAGAGAGAGAGAGAGAGAGAGAGAGAGAGAGAGAGAGAGACAAAGAAAGTAGTATAATCCCTTTGATAGTACTTTTCTTTTCCCATATGCATTTGGCTAACTGGTACCAGGCAATGATCAATGTGCAAGCCATGAAAACAGACAAAACCAGCTGAAAAAGCAGCCCGATGCCTGATTAAAAAAGAGGAAAAACTTTTCCAATTGATTTAGTGCTTCATAAATTAGCCTAGGGACAGCTTTAAATTGTACTCTTTTAATGCATACAGGATTCTACTCATCTAACAATTTTGCTATTCAATAAAAAGATGTTTTGACTAACAACCAAATATGCCACAAATAAACACTATCTGACTTCTGTCAAGAGGATAAATGTGAATGAGTGGTTTGGAAATGTCCCCCAAAATGATTTGCTCTTATTTACTCTTAAAATTTTTATTTAAAAATACAATGGGAAATAGTCTAAAATGAGAGTTCAGGGGAAATCATTATACACTTTATTTAATGTATTAATAATGTGCCCACTTGGGTGTCAAAAGGGGCTAAAATTATATTTCAGTTTCCATCCAAAACAAGTAACCAAACCTACATATTAACATAAGAAATAAGCAATTTATGCTCGCCCTAGAGAAGGTAAGAAGGAATAGAGTTTTGGATATTCAAGATAGTGCTCAACAGAGAAATTCTCAAAAGGTTTGTTCTTCAGGATCCCTAAATTCATGCAGAGACTTCACCTACTTTTAAAACAAAGCTAATTCTCTTTATGGCTGCCAAAACAATATTTTAAAAAAGACATTTTCTGGAATCTTTTAAAATATACATGTAATATAAAAAAAGCTTTCTCAGCATTTCATTCCAACAACAGGAAATTGTAGAATAAGGGTGTTTGGCCAGTATTTATTCCCAAAGGTTTTTACTATGGTTATAAGATGAGTTCTTCATCCCCTAACACCCATGACAATGAAAATGTTTATTAACTTAAGACAGTGCTGTAATTACAGCAAAGGTAAATAGCATATTTTGGCCAAAATCCACCTGATAAAGACCCTAGCCATAGGGTTTCTAGTAAATACCGAAAAATCTATATGTTAACCACTTTTCCCTGTTTAGACTTCTTGGAATTCATGGTAGATGCCAAGCTTTGATCTTAAACTTTAACAAGTTTAAAAAAGAAATCCACATTTAAAACAAAAAAGTGTCAGAACTAGAGGTTTGCTTCATCTTTCTTACAGAGTAAAGCTGTTGGGGTCTCTGGTAACACTGCTTTCTGCTTTGTGTGCTCATTCTCTTTTATAGAGGCATCCTAATGTGATGAACAAGGAAAAAAGAAAAGGGAAAAGCAATTTGGGTGTAAACAGCTGCATGGGCCACTTAGATAGAGTACATTGGGGGAACTGAAACGTAATATTGCTAGAATCCTGCTCCCTTTTTATACCTACCTGTCTGTGACGAGGTGTCTGTCCCACACTGGCCCTTTAAGGGTTAAAACCGAGCCATGGGAGAAAGTGGAACGAGTGTGGCCCGCAGCCGAGGCAGATACACTCAGTTAGGGCCTTACTGGGGCTGTATTAATAAGGGCTCCTGGAGGGAAGGAGAACACCCACTCTTGTTCTAGCTGGGGAGCAGGTGGGACCTGCTTGCTAGGGAAGCTGGAGACTTCCTGGGACAGAGCAGTTCTGGGAAAAAGCTGGCAGAGCTGGAAAGCTCTGGCCTGGCCTGACCTGACCTGGCCTGGCCTCGTTACCAGGCTGCAGGGCCTGAGGCAAGGCCTGAATGTATTAAGGCTGCAGGGAAACAGCCAGGATAGGAAACAGCTGCAGGTCCACATCCCCTTGCCCATGATGAGTGGCCATTTCAGACTGCAGTTTGCCCCTGAGACAGGGGCTAGATGAAGACCAGCAGTGGATTGCTGAGGCAAGGTGGGTATAGGGGAATTGGGGGTTCCCTGGGAGTGGAGGACCCCAGAGTGCAAGGGCACTGACCTAGGACAGTCTGAGGAGGAAAGGGCACTGTGGCCAGGAAGGGACACAGAGCTGAATCAGCAGAAGACCTGCACCAGAGGCTGGGACACCGAGCAGCAGAGGGCACTCTGAGGCAGGAGTGCTGATTCCCAGAGTGACCAGTGGGAGGTGCAGTGTGGGTGAGTTCTGGTACCATGACGCTGCTCTAAAGATCCTAGGGTATGTCTACACTACCCCCCTAGTTCGAACTAGGAGGGTAATGTAGGCATACCGCACTTGCAAATGAAGCCCGGGATTTGAATTTCCCGGGCTTCATTTGCATAAGCGGGGAGCCGCCATTTTTAAAACCCCACTGGTTCAAACTCCATGCAGCGCGGCTACACGGGGCTCGAACTTTGTACTGGTAGTTCGGAATAGGAAGCCTAGTCCGAACTACCTAGTTTGAGCCCCGTGTAGCCGCACTGCACAGTGTTCGAACCAGCGGGGTTTTAAAAATGGCGGCTCCCCGCTTATGCAAATGAAGCCCGGGAAATTCAAATCCCGGGCTTCATTTGCAAGTGCGGTATGCCTACATTACCCTCCTAGTTCGAACTAGGGGGGTAGTGTAGACATACCCCTAGAGATAAGTGTCTGGCTCAGTTGATTCATATTAAAATGTGTTAAGTGACCTTCTAAATATAAACATGTATAACTGTCTTGGAAAGATCTAAACAGTTTTAGAAAAAACCGAGGCCATGTTTTCACTAAATGGAAGATTGATGCTGCCACGATCGATCTTCCAAAGTCTGATATTTAGCAACTTTGATTTAATGAGTCCAAACTAAAGTCAGAGGGTGCCCATGTTGGAGTCCAGTGCTTCTGTGAGGAGTAAGGGAAACTTATGGGACCAAATGCTCCCATCGGCCAGATGGTGGGGAAATTTGAAATGAGGTACGTTGAGACTAGTTATGTAATTAACATACCTTCCCCTTTAGTCTAGACCTAGCCTCAGTGTTGTCAGCAGTTCTACAGTGCCTTCTCTCTCTCTCCAAACTAGGAGGAACCAAATAAGAGTGACCATAACACTCTGTAACAGTCTGAATCATATGGAAGTATTGCCAGTATGGAAAACAGTTTCTTTGTGCCCCAGAGGTTCCAGTGATGAAGAACATGGTAGCCAACATCTCACCCAGGAACTAAAACCAGAGGAAAGTAGCATTCGTGAATAGAGTGTTATTTCCCAAACTGTTGCCAGAAGGGAACTCAAGTGTTGGCTTTGCTTGCCAGGTCTCTCATCAATCAGAAAACTCTGAAATGTTTCTTAAGAATCCCATGCATAGGAGAAGCAGAGAGAGATGCAGACTTAATTGTACAGGATTACAGTTTCCCTATCTGTCCACACGTTAGTTTTTAAGGTCATAATGGAATATTGTGATTATCTAGCTTGACCTCCTATATAACACAGACCGTAAAACTTCTCTGAATTAATTCTTGCTTCAAGTCCAGTAGTTATGGATGTACTTTTAGAAAACAATCTTGATTTCATAATTTCCAATGATGTGGAAACACCATAACCCTTGGTAAGTTTGTCCTGTGCACCAGAAGGTATTAGCAAAGGTGACTTGTGCCAAAATTGTTCCTCTTGATTTCTTCCCACTTGCCATCCAGAGAGTGATTTCATAGTCTTTTATAGTACAATTCCTGTAGCCTTGGATAAGTTCAGCTGAACAGAGATGGGACAGACACGTCTGCAGTCAAGGACTCTGATATGGCTGCTGTCTGTAAATACAGTTAAATGTCTACCTTTGATGTATAGAGATTATTACTAGGAATAAAAGGTGCGTGCATATGGGAACATATTTCTGGGTTAAATCTCCAATAGCTGACAGTTTAGCAATCAAAGAGGGAAATACTTATGTCTACAGCCATTGTCAAGCCAAATGCCTTTTTACTGGTCTGTTTTCCTTGGAGTAACCAGGACCAGGAAATTCAGAAGGCTGGCTAGAGAATTCATGTGTGCCTATATTGACACAACTTTCTGGAACAGTAATCCTAGCAGTAAAGTGGCATGTCTCCTAGCTCCTATTCTGGTTTTCTGCCAGGGTATATGAACTAAATTCTTCTAAAACTCAATAGACAATGGATGATGAAAACAAAGCTTTATGGGCAGAAGAGAAGATAGGTTCATGGTCTTGATCCTTTGATGTGCTAGGACACCACTCATACTTGGAGAGGGGGGAATATCCATGGCTTTATGCCACCTTTTTGATTCCTGCCCTTCAATGATCAGAGCTGCTCCAACTTGTGCCAGCTGATAATGGCCCTCAAGGGCATTCTCCATCAGAAAGGACTTCTGAAGTACATCATGCTCTGAACCTATCCCCACCCCGAAATGTTTGAGGAATCCCCTCTTCTGGGGTGAATCTTCAACTGCTGCTTAAAAATAGCTTGAAATCAATGACCTCCCCTCATCCCCTCCTTGTGGTAGATCCTAACAAGCCAGTTAAATGCAATACAGTTACATCTGTTTCAGATGGCAAAAGCGGTAGTTCTCAAAGGTTGAAACCTAATGTGGTTGTATTCCCTCATTTTAAGGACAGCTTGTAATTGTGCATTAGTTCTTAAGCTGTACATGTTTGCATGTTCTCCTTATCAGAGTCATAACAAGGGTGGGGCAAGAGAGGCACTTGCTCCAGGTGCAGCACATTTAGGGGTGCAAAATGAAAAATTAAAAAGTTAAAATATTATTTCATTTATATCTATCATCTATTTGAGGTGTCAATATATGTGCAATTAACAGCATGTGCAATTAATAACATTAATACAGAAAATTAAGAATTTTATCTTTTTTGGGGGGAGCGCAGTTCAGTAGCTTGCCCCAGGCGCAGAAAACCTTAGTTTTGGCTCTGCAGCTTATTATTTTACCTTTTCTACTCTAATCCTTTTACTTCGTTCAGGGGAGCAAAAGAGTCTACATAGTGAGAACAGACTGTCAAAATACCCAGGTTTCATTCAGAAACTGAAATAAGGATAAAAATATTTCTTTTTCATACCACGCATTTGCTAATGAGCAATATTGCATGATTCAGCTCTCAGACCCTCCAGTTTTATATGCCCGTAGGTCCAATCTTTATTTGCATTCTGTCAAACCCAGTATGTTCCTTATATGGTACCTTGATTTGTTTCAGGGACAAATAGATGTCATAGGTGTAAACTGCACCTGTATTCTTCCTCCATGATCCAACAGGGGCAGCCCATGGTTAGGCTTCTGGCTCCCTGGCCATCATCTCTCTTGTGCAGAGACAGGCCTCTCTCTCTCTCACTGCTAATGCAAGTGTTTGCAGGCTGCACAGCTCCTGCCTACGCTGTGAATTCCCAGGCAAATTCAGATTGCCTGAGGAGAAAAGTAGAGCTGGCATTCTAAGAGGCTCTAAACAGCATAATTATCTGCCTTTATGTTACTACACAGTTCCTCAAGCAAGCATGTTTATTCTTAAGTAGAAGCACGACAGAGAAAACATTAACAATAAAAGAACCTAACCACAGGCTAATAAGCTTGCAAGAGATCACTTTGTTCCTCCCCTACCCACCATCTCCACTCAGTGTCAATCCTTCCAACTTTTCCCTAAAAATGGGGCCCCACCACCACGTTGGGCAAATGGGGCTGCCCATGTGCTGCAGCACAATGATAGCCCTGAGTCTGTTTAAACTCAGGTTATTTATCCAAAAATCCTTTCTTTGCTGGTCTCAAAAGTAACCCAGTTTGAACTAGTACATGCAAGTCTATCCAGATAGTAGTGCCTGTGCAGAGCTGTTCCAGTTTGAATGAACGTGCTTAATCATTCCCCCACTGTTTCTAGTTCAAGGAGGCCTCTAGTTCATCTTCCCTCCCATTCCCTACAGAATTACAGTAAATCCTCGCCGTTCCTGCATCCACCACAAATGGTGAAATTCACAAATACTGGGAGCCGCAGCTCCTGACCCCTGCAGCGAGCTTCCGCCGGGAACTAGGGGAAACTCACCATGTTTCTCTGGCAGCTGTGGGGATCTCCGAGTGAGCCCTAGGATCTACGGGAACACTATGCCTTTGAGCAGCTGTAGTGTGTTCCCCATGGCTCCAGGCAGCCTCAGGGAACTCACCGGGGAGCTGAGAGCCGTGGTCCTATTCCCCACTGTGCCCTACCACGCTGGGACAGGAGACCCCACGAATACTCAGATTCACGAATACTAAGTCAGTGAATCACAGAGGTCTCCTGTACATACAATTCCTGGCTCACAGTGATACATGAATGTGTTATATTGAGATTTAACTTCATTCAATAGGGGTGTTGTAGAAAATAGTCACACACAGGTCAAGAAGTTCAGAAATGGCTCGTTAAAGCAGGCCCGCTGATCGGGGAGGGAATAAGGGGCAACTGCCTTGGAGTCCATTAATTCAAAAGGGCCCGGGGTTCCCAGCTGCCACAGTAACAGCAACAGGAGCTGAGAGCCCCAGGCCCTTTTGAATCATTGCCGGAGCCCTATTTGCTGTGCTCTGGGTGCCACTGACAGCTGCCAGAGGGAGGCTAGCCCCAGCCTTGCCTCTTCCTCCTGAGACCTTACCCCTTCTATGGGTGCAGACTTCCCCCTCCCACCTTGCCCAGGGGGCTAGTAAGACTGTCAGCCCCACTGCCTCAAAATATAGGTTTCTTAGTACATATTTACAGGTCTAAATAAGTGGGCTGACTTTCTCCCCAAACCGACTTCACTGGGAACGGGTGGGTAATCAGCACTTATTGAGTGCCCTGGTTTTTTCCTTATTTAGGGGCCAATTAGCCTGACTTGTGGGTATCCATTTTTGGAAAATGCTGTCCTTATATTCTGTTTAACTACAATGAATTCTACTGCACCATAATGATGTATCTTACTTTTTCCCCCAATACTGTTTATGTTCATTTTGGTGTTAAGCCTATTTATGGCTTTTCACCATGTTTCTAAAAGCATCTTCTTCTTTCCCAGTTGGGTGCAATTAAAGTTCTGTTTTTGTTTTTACAGGTGTTAGGTTTTAGCGTCATCATGACCAATTGAGAATCCTATAAGGTAAGCCATGTGTGTATGCACGAGGGGCCTGACCCCAAAGCCTTTGGAGGCAATGCAAAGGCTTTTGGATTAGGTTGTGCCTCAGCACAAGCTTTTTGGTGTGAGAGTTGGAAAATGTAATTATTTCCTAAAATAAACAGAGTTACATTGTATTAAAATAAAAATGTAATCTGTTTTCATTCTGTCGGGGAATGTACACTCCAGAATGCCCCATTCCTTTAATATACCTACTTCAAAAATCTGAATAGCTGGGGAGTTGGGTTACAAAACCTTACTTTTGGTGAATCTGCTCCCGGTTTTGAGGGATCACCAGGAATTGGACACAGAGTTCAAGCCACAGTGGTACAGCCCCTTAATTCAGGGAATAGATAAATAATGTTTTCGCTCTCAGAAATGTGAATGTAGTGTTTTTGAAAGGATCTGTGTTGTCAGTTTTAGGGGATGAAATCCTCAAACTAATCTCCATGTCCTCTCAGTCTCAGAGTTTTCTGAGATTGCAACTGTCACCTTTGTTGACAATAGGGACTTCCTCTGCCCTAGACTGAGCTCTCAAACTCATTTACTCATGGGAACTGTAACAGGGTGTCTTGCCCCACTTCCTCATGACCATGAGTCACTCTGCAATGCCCTGCCTCTCCAGGGCCACTTACACAGATATCACACACTTTTTACACAAATGTTTCTCTTCCTACTCTCAGGTTTTCCTCCATAGGCAGCTTTTCTACTCTTTCTCCTGCTTTCTCGGGGTCTCTCCTGCCTCAGCAGGCTATTTCTGGCACTTCTTGGCTGGAGTGTTAGTTCCTAATCCCAGGACTGCTCACTCCAAGCAGTCTCTCATTTCCCTGACTATCCTTTCCCTGCCTTCTACTTTGGCTTCCAGCTGGTCTTTATAGAGCAGTGGTCCCCAACCTTTTGTGGCTGCCGGGCGCCTGGGTGCAGGGCCACTCATGTGCCGGGCACCCGGGGGTGGGGCCACCCATACACCATGTGCCCGGTGCAGGCGCCACCCATGCGCTGCACTCCCGGGGCCAGCGCCGCTCCTGTGCCACACGCCCAGGGGGCTGCCCATACGCCATGCGCCCGGGGCTGGAACAGCCCATGCGCTGCATGCCCAGGGCCGGCACCGCTCCTGTGCCGCACACCCAGGAGCTGGCAGCGCCCATGTGCCGTGCACCTGAGGCCGGCGCTGCTCCTGGGCCACGTGTCCATGGGCGGGGAGGCCCATATGCCGCGCGCTCGGGGCCGGCACAGCCTTTGCACCGTGCACCTGGGGGCGGGGTCGCCCATATGCTGCATGCCCAGGGGCCGGCACTGCCCATGCACCAAGCATGCAGAGGTGGGGATGGCCCCGATTATTCAGTGGGTGCACAGAAATGGCCCTGCGGGTGCCATGACATCCGCAGGCACTGCGTTGGGGACCACTGTTATAGAGAAATCACTTGACCCCCTCAGGGGGGTTTTATAATGACTGGTTTAGTCCCAGGCTATCCAGACAATGGGACATGCCACCCTGTCACAGGACTTGTGTGGCTCTGAAGGTCTGTTATAGTTCTCAAGTCAGCATACTGGATGCAGAGTTCAAGCTACTCTGGTACAGGCCCTTAATTCAGCCACCAGTGACCTATCTTGGATAGATGAAAAGTTCTTGTCACATTGCTACCTCCTGGCATGCTGCATTATGTATAGCTGACCTAACAACATCTGGGTTCCAGAGGCGAGAGGTAAGCACATCCCTTAAATACTACATCTGCAAGAAAAGATTATAGAAATGTAATACACTTCCAAATCAGGATGAATTTAGGTTCTATTCAAGGCCACAAATTGCAGAGAAAGTTCTGCAGATAGAGACTGGTGTGCCTGGGACTATCCTCTCCTTTCCTCGCTCCTGTTCCAGAGCTGAACAAATGCACATACTTGAATCTCTGTGGCCCAGGAAAGCCCACCTGACAAGGTTGACCCAGATAGCTGCAAGCCTGAGCTCCCCCACAGTCCACAGGTGAGCGGGCAGGGAGTCAAGCGAGTTTCCTGTTTTGTAAGAAAAATCTCTGCCAAGTCCTGAACTGTCCTTTCTCCCTCAAGGTCATCTTCTCCCTCCTTTAGACTCACTGCCAATTTCTAGTCCCTTTACTGTCTTCTTCCTGGGGCTGCCTGTGGAAAAGTGTGTAGCCATGAAAGCAACCTGGCTTCAAAACAGTTAAGAAAAATGAAAGGTAGCAGCCATGTTGAAAAAGGTTATTAAAAAATTCATAAGGTGTCTACCAGTGTTCCTGAGTTCTTGGCTAGCTTTAAAAATATTATAGGTTCTTAGGATATTAGAGTTGGCAGCTATGGTAGAGGGCTGTAGGATATCGCATAAACAACGAGGAGTCCTGTGGCACTTTAAAGACTAACAGATTTATTTGGGCATAAGCTTTTGTGGGTAAAAACCACTTTGTGAGAAAATAGCATATAGGATATAGCATAGTTATATATTCCCCGGGTAGGGCAATTGCCTTATGTTACTATCATGATTCTAAATTTATATTTCTTCGTCTTAGATGCAGCTTTAATTTTGTATTATTTTTGTAAAAAGCTTTGTATTAGAGCTCAGGTGTGTGGAGTTATTGTTAGTGGGCTTTCCCGATTACAACAGCTCACCCAGTGTGCCTCTAGCACATTAACATAGCACTTTTTGCATTGTCTGGTCTGGGATATAATTTCACTACATCAAAAGCTACCATCAAAACCTTGTCATTGCAATTTGTCATACATTTTATTTTGTGTTCTACGTCTTACTGAAGCCTCATCTTCCTGTCCCACTGCTATTGATTACTAGTCAGGAACAAAGATAAATCTTTTTTTTTTTAAGGCAAAAATTGTGAAAGAGAAAGTTGGTCACAACTATTATTGAGGTTTCAAGTCCAGTAGGCTTGGAAGTTTTCTTATAACCATTGCAGAGTGAGTTGGACACAGTGTTCTCTGGCATACTATTTAGCAGACCACTCCAAAGATCATTGCCAACCCATGGTAAACAGTAAAAGTATTCAATGTAAATAGTAACAATTGTATAGGAGCAGATTTATGGCCTGCCTAGTCTTGTCTTTGAGAGTGGCCATTACTAGATGCTTCAGAGAAAGGTAGAAGGAACATCATAGTAGAGATTTATGGAAGAGTTGGCCTGTAAGAAAGTTGGTTCTTTATCTCCATCATTTTGAGGTTGATTTAGGCTCCAAACATGACAATTTATATCCATTAAAAATATTGACTAACAGAACTGTGGATGTTCTTATAATATATACAAATATCCAATCTTTCCTGAATCTTGCTAATCTCTTTGTCTCTATGGCTGTGTCCAGACTCAGGGGTTTTTTCGAAAAAAGTAGCCTTTTTTCGAAAAAACTTCACCTGCGTCTAGACTGCAGCCGCATTCTTTCGAAATTAAATCGAAAGAATGCGGCTTTTCTTTCAACGGTGGTAAACCTAATTCCACGAGGAAGAACGCCTTCTTTCGAAAGTGCTCTTTCAAAAGAAGGCATTCTTGAAAGCAAACAGGCTTTTTAGAAAGAGAGCATCCAGACTCACTGGGTGCTTTCTTTCAAAAAAGCGGCTTGCTTTTTCGAAATTCCGCGTGCAGTCTAGACGCTCTCTTTCGAAAGAGGCTTGCAGTCTAGACATAGCCTATTTGTGTCTTGTGGAAGAGAGGTCCACTTGGAACAAAAAGGACCTCAAATTTCTGTCTCCTCATTTAGATGATAAGGTAATGTAAATGTTATACCAACTTACGTGGTGGATAATAAGCAATGTATCGGTGTCCATCTGATCTCTCAGCTCATTGTCAGTAAGGTCCTGGTTATGTAGAGTTGAGAGGAAAGTGTACTTGTTTAGAGTGGATAAGTAGTTGACTTCTTTCTCTTTGCAACAACTGAAATAATATATCTGTTTGCCTGGGACACAAATATAGTATTTAAGATCAGTGGCTGGATTTACATGGTACATAATGAGTTTCAGGCCATTTGTATTACACAAGATGACTTCTGGGGTTTCATTAGTGTCCAGACTATAGAAGAGAAATATTCTGATTTTCAGAGATCATTTCCTTGAACTTCTCCTCTTTCTTGTGTGCATGTTCTGAGTGTTGGCAAAAAAGTGATCCCTTAACTACAAACAGGTCCATCTCAACCATCACGATGGAGTAATTAATTTGGAACCCAAATACCTGACTTACACTTTTGTAAGTAATTGATGGTGGGTAATCTGCCCATTAATCTATTGACACAAGCAGGTATTTCAATTCTGTCCTGTCTCTAGTTAATAATCAATAGTTTTGTTGTCCAATGAAGAAATGGCCTTGACATTGTGGCCTTTGTGCAGTGTTAAAATAACAGTGATCGTTATCATTCTCATATATCCTTGATATGCTATATAAGCATATGAATATCTTTCTTACAGTAAAGAAACATTTAATATGTCAATAGAAATAAGTGTTTGTCCAAATAAATACACCATGCTCTTCTGGGCAAAGAGATGAGAGAGACAACAAAAACATAAACACTTTGTAAATCTGCCTCAAAATCCTATTGGAAGAAAAACTCCCTGGTGTGCAAGAAAACACTTTCTTGCTCTCCCAAAGAAGACAGGGCTGACTATCACAAAAAAAAAAAAAAAAAAAAAGAGCCGATTCTTCTCTCTGCAGCTGAACGCTGTAGTGGAATAACTAGGTGACCATATCCCCATTCAGAACTTACGGTAATTCCTTACTATGGTGTTGGGGGTATATATGTTGATTATGTATTTGTTCTCATCATTTTAATAAAGCCTCCTTCCATGGGACATTAAGAGTTTCACAAACTTTTTTTTATCTTTTAAAAAAAATCTTTTTGCTCTAGCCTCTTTTAATCCATGGTCCTAGGAGCAAATCCAAGTAATAATTGGGCCCTCCTGACAACTGTCAGTAGAACTTATAATATTTTTTCATCAATGACATACTGTGGTCCAGAGCATAGTCTATATTTGGATCTTTTGACTAAAACATTGTATCTAATTTAAAAAATAATGGTACATTAAATCTTATTTTACCATGCCTTCATAAAACAATCTTCTTTTTCTTTCAAAATTTATGCTCTGCTATTAAATAAGGAAAATCTTTTGTATTGTAGGTATAAAATTACATTGTCAAGTCATTTGATGTTATCATTTTAAAATAATATCTTCTGCTGAGATTAAAAACCAGAGATGAGTCAGATTTAAAATAAATACTGCATCATGGTGGCACATACATGCATGTCTTCCATACATACCTTTAGAATGGTGAAACTTAGCATCACAGGGCCAGCTGTTTTTATCTAGCAATACTTTCAAGAGCAGTATTTTTGGAAGTGGCACTAAATTCTTAGTGGCTGCTGAATTTTGTTGAGATGCATTATGGGAATTTTGATGCCTTTGACCCAGATTTGTAAAGTATTTAGGAATTGTTGCACACAGCATTGCAATGCCCAAGTCTCATTTTCAAAAGGTAGTTAGGCATGTGGAAATCTAAATCCCTCTGAGAATCATAGAATCATAGAACTGGAACGAGACTTAGGTTCCTAAATCAATTAGGTATTGTGTTGCTGAGTGTAATGATGCCTAAATATCTTTAAAAATCTGGCCCTCTATGCTTAGGCATAGACACGCTTTTCAAGTTTACTTGTCCCATTTCTAGAAATACCCTTTCAAGGCAGCATGGAGATTCATACTTATACATTTCTAAAAAAGAATTAAGACACATTATTACTTATTTAAGCCATTGTTGAGTGAGTAGGCACAAGATCATCTCATACATGGGAATAGATATGAAAATTAACAGCGTGTATATCTCTTTTTACATGTGTAGCACTCCCATTAGCATTCATAAGAGATATTCAGCATAATATATTTTCCTGGTTAGAGAGGGTCACATTTTTAATTTAGATACTGAAATTGCCCATGCTAAATAAAAATTTCAAAAGCACATAAGTCGCTATGCCAAAAGTGATTTAGGAGCCTAAATATCATTGAAAGGCAAATGCAACTATTTATATCTACTGTTTTTTATGGATACAATTTTAAGACCCTGGTGAGAAGTCCCACTGAAAATTAATCCATTGGGTTATGCTTGTGCACATCAGTTATAGTTTTCTTATGAAATATATGTAGATTATTTTAAAACTGTAAAATTATAAATGGAATATTTATAACTGTTTTCAATAAGATGTAAAATTCAAGCACTCAGAAAAAGTTAGAGGTTTAAGATTTTTTAGCATCTTTAAACAATATTTTGACTTACTTTGTTTTTTTTAGAACTAGTAACAAGAATATTAGCACTCTGTTTGGATTCTTCTCAGAACTATTTATAAGCAATAGAGTGAGAAGGGTTATTTCTCTATTTATAAATGTTTGGCTCTGCATGGCCTTGACATGTAATCATGTCTGTTCAAGGAATGTCTAGCAAACAAAGGAACTGGTCTTGGAGCATGAGTTGTATCCTGAAGCAACTAAAAGATACAAGCCTTGTCACTTTTCGTCTCAGTAACATTAAAGGGGAAAAAAAGCTAAACAGCTCATGTGGCTTAGCTTTAGGGGCTTATGTACAAGTCACATGACTAAAGTCAGGAAGCCATTTTTAAGCAAATATTTTTTTCTTACACAAAATATAAAAAAAGAGGGTGGGGAATTTTCATAAAACCATCACTCACTGGGCTTGCAAGAAGTAAATATTTTTACAAATGTATTATTTACTACATAGGAAGCGTTTCCCTGAGAACACAGATAAATGTGCTTGCTATAGTGCTTTATGACCACTATAGGCCCAACTGTCATTCCTTCGGTACTTCCTGTCAGTCTGACTAAACTCTGTCATCCTTCAACCCAGTTTAAATTAACAGGTAATTTGTAAATGTCACTTCAGGTTAGGCCGCTCATTTTGTTTCTACTCTACCAATGCAAAGTCTAGGACTAATTTTTCTTGTCTTCTTTTAATAGGATTTTCATTTATAAATAGAATTATGTTCTGAAAATAAATTACAGTAAGTGATGCACAGAACTGGTAGCAGCAGCACTTTCATAGAATTTCAAGCACCTACATCAGAAGAGATTAATAAAAACACTTCAAAGGCTAAATTCTATTTAAGCAGAAGACAGCTTTTGGTTAATATTTAATCTGAGTAACTGAGATCTTGGTTGAAAATATAATTTTTTAATATCTAAATTAATTTGCAAAACAAAACCATTAATTTTGTCTGAGAGCTTTCACAGTGCAAAAGTTTCATTAATTTATTTGAGAGAAAAAAATTAAAAATGTAATTTTATAGTGAAAGTCTTTTTTTAGTATAGAATTTATTTCTAATGCCAATGCATGATATTTGCTTATCCATAGTGCTTTGTCTGTTCTTTTAACTTGATTTTGATGTACACTTCTACAATAAGACAAAGTAGTAACCGTTTAATATGAAGTGTTAAATTATGGCAGTTTAGTGAGTAAACACATTTCTTACCAAAAAGTTGTTTCAGAACAAATACAAATTTCACTTTAAATTAAGCTTTTTTTTTGGCTGATAGGAGTTAATATAGTATGGGATCAACTTTCAACTATTTTAAAATGCTGTGTACACAGTCTATGGATGAGTTGCTCCCCTCACCAGGGAGATACAGGCAGCCTGTGTGGAGGACAGCAGCCTGCATCCCACATCTGTTCTGCTTTGCATTTCTGCCTTTCCAGTGACACTGTTAACTTCGAAACCCTAAATATCCTAGTTCCAGAAGAAAGAGGAAGGTGGGGGGACTTGATAAAATCTGTTCCTTTTAAGTTTTCCCAAGGTTTAGAGTCATGACCCTCCTCATGTTATAGGCAATGTCAAAAACTCCAGTGGTGGCAATATCGAACCTTTGCTGAATAAAGCGCAAACCCCAATTCTTCTTCCTTTCTTTGTACTGACTCTTTTCCACGTTTTTTTAAAAATAATCATTCTCTTTCATTCCATTCCTTCTGACCCTTGCAAACTGTAAGTTCTAGCTTCTTTTTCTTGCCTCTTGGGATGTGGGAGTGATTTATTTGTTTTTTTCCATACACATAACTTCTGCCTAAATAGCTCGAAAAGGGAGTGCTGCCCACAAGAAGCAAGGTTAGGGTGTTAGAAAGTAGGAATTTCAGGATTCCCTAACTCTAATTGTCCCAACTGTTGGGCTACGTCTACACTGGCCCCTTTTCCGGAAGGGGCATGTAAATTTCACTAGTCGTCGTAGGGAAATCCGCGGGGGATTTAAATATCCCCCGCGGCATTTAAATAAAAATGTCCGCCGCTTTTTTCCGGCTTTTAAAAAAGCCGGAAAAGAGCGTCTAGACTGGCCCCGATCCTCCGGAAAAAGTGCCCTTTTCCGGAGGCTCTTATTCCTACTTTGAAGGAGGAATAAGAGCCTCCGGAAAAGGGCACTTTTTCCGGAGGATCGGGGCCAGTCTAGACGCTCTTTTCCGGCTTTTTTAAAAGCCGGAAAAAAGCGGCGGACATTTTTATTTAAATGCCGCGGGGGATATTTAAATCCCCCGCGGATTTCCCTACGACGACTAGTGAAATTTACATGCCCCTTCCGGAAAAGGGGCCAGTGTAGACGTAGCCTTTGGTGTGTTTAGGGGGAGAACGATAATTTTTTATATTCTCTATGAAATGGCCTGATCCCACTGAAGTTGGTGAGGAAAATTCTGTTCACTTGAGCTCATGTTCCAAATGCACTCTGTTTTTACCTGTGACTTGTGCTTTTACACCTCACCATGCAACATCATGCATGCCCACCACAATGGGTGTCAGCATTTCACAGCTGGTCTGTGTGTGGCAGAGACAACCAAAAATCTGGACCAATGATGAGATCTAGTGCTGATAGAGAATAGGCTGCGGCTATGTGGCACTCACCACTTTTTTGCTTGTAGCTCCTATTAAATGAGACACAAATGGTACAAACAAATTGTCAATCTGCAATTTAAAAAAATGCTGCTCTGAACCTGACTTTTTACAGGTAGGATTAAAAGTCAGGTGCTTGTGCTGGTCCAATTCTCCACAAAAATATTATGATTTATTAAAGTGTCCTGCTAATGCCAGTCGGAGTTGTGCTTGTGCACTAACCAAAGAAATATGTGATGCACTGCTGCTCACCACACCATTCCATTACACTAACTTTTACAGCACAGCTGTCCACTTCATTCCATTGGTTCATATTAATGTTTTCCCTCCTTGAATGAGTCCTTGCATCTGATTTCCTCTTTAGCAGGCACTTTTGTTTCCCATGTATGTCCTAGGTATTTTTATATTGGCAACAGGGGTACTTTAAACTTCATGTGACAGTGAATGGATTTGTAAGACAAAAGCACCAATGCACCCAACAGAAAATGAAGGTGGACACCTTTCTGGAACAAGAAGCTGTCTGGCAGGAACTCAACATCTAGAGAAAATAGGCTTGGGACTGGCTTGTTAGTGAGTAACCCCAAGAGATTCTGCTTTACGCTGGTAATTCACACATAGAAGATGTCTATGCTGACAAAATGCATTGTTCTATCACACTAGTTAACTAACACACTGTTAAACGCCATAGCAAAACTCCCAGTCAAGTTAGTGGGACCAAGGTGCCATTCTTAGTGGAGGCAAAGATAGTCATGTTTAAAAATTGACTGATTATGGTTAAATGTAGTCTACCTAAGAAAACCATCTTTTTACAGCTGACATTGCCGCTTTTGCAGATTCAGACTAACACGGCTACCCCTCTGATGATTGTAGAGAGGCTTTGTGCCATCAGCAGTATCAGAGCCCCATTTGCACTATGCTTTAGTACTGATTTAATATTAGAAATATAACTTTCCTATGTAAATATTAACCGTTTTGTTTAAACATTAGAGGTCTTATTTTATTCTGAATGTCAGACTAACATTAATGCAGAAAGTCCAAAATTTGAAAATAGTGCCTTGATGAATTATGTAATGACTGAAGTTTCCTTACCCTGGGTGAATTATAATTAGACAGGGATGCATGCACAGTGGAAATACCATTTTTCCTTTGTGCTTGAATGGATTTTAGCTGTTACTGCAGCATCCGTCCAATTTTCTAGGCAACTTCCCTTAAGATGGCTTCACAAGTTGATCTGTTGTCATTTGTTGCATTTTTCCCTTCATGTACCTTACAAAAGATCTCCTGGTGAAATGGAAGTGCACATACATCCCTACAGAATGTGGCCAGGATATGGATCAATATAGTGGAGTGTAAAGAAACCTAGGAAACTGGCCCGTTTGTGAACCAGCTGCTGGTATTCATGAAATCTGAACTAATGCTAAGTTCTAGTAAGATTACAAAAGAGCTAATAACCTCAAATGCTAACTAAAAGGAATCTATGGTGACATAAAGGCCTGTTTGCCTGTCAAAATTAAACCAGGCAAGAATAAACTGGCCTGACATCTGTGTTAGATGACTGGGCACTGTAATATGGATGATGTGCATTTATTGTCTGTCAAAGTTAGTGCAAAAAGAGTAACTAATGTGGTTTCCCTAATTCCCTTCTAATTATGTAGTAATCATTTAGATAATTCATAGTGATATCATTTGGAAGTGGTATCATTCTTTGGGTGCAATGTGTCCATTGTGCATTTTAAGTTTTTAAAAATACTCTTTCTGTTTAGACTAAAAAAGAAGAAAACTGTGGAAGATGCACATTGCTATTTAAATAGTAAGATTTTTCCCTAATTTTAGTCCTCTCTTAATTACTTGAGAAGGTTAAGTGAGCAGGATCGTGACGTCTGTTGCTATGAAGATTTGAGGGAGTTCCCTCTCAGGCTATATCTACACTGGTGGAGAAAATCGATGAAAGATATGCAATTCCAGTGACTGCGAGGAGTTCTGCGGTCAACAGGGGTGCCCTCAGCCTTTGATTTAGTGGGTCCCTACCATACTGTAGGCTGGGGCTGTTCAAACTCCGGCTGCCTGCTCAGCCATTCTGAAGCATTGCAGATCTTCTCTTGCTCCTGCTCAGAGCCTCTTTTTGGCAGATGTTATCAAACTTTGTAGTAAAAAAATGGGGTTAGGGTGAGACCTCTATAGTTGTTGTTTGTGTCCTGTGCTGGGTTGGCCTGATGGCTTGAAGTTAAGCTATTAAAATTAACCCATTATGCCAACTATTTCTGTAGTTCCACTTATTTTAAAGAGCTCACACTCAGTTTGGTTTCTTTGCTGTTATATGATTGTTGCTTTTTTGATGATTGAAATGTCTTAAGGACCTTCTTTGTCTTTGTCGTCACAGCAATGTTTAATTATATATCTTTTAATGGCTGAGGGATTTCTTTCCATTGTTTTTCTCATCTTGCATCCTCTTTCAGAGGATGTGACTAGCGTGTAGTTGTAGAGGAACACATATTTGATAGAAGTCGCCTCTCCAACAGCAGACTTTCACTTAACTGGGTACTTTGTTCTTTGTCTGCTGAGCAAATGAAAGCCATAAAAATTGAAGGCCTGGGATGTACTTAAATAAAAGAATGTGGAGTTCACTATCCCGATGCCTATATATTTCCTGAAGCCAGCGAACAGCTGGGCAGGTGTGCACCAGGCAGCCTGGGGCCCTGAAGGCACAGGTCTCAGGCAACAACCTTTTTTGCCTTGCCCTAAGGCTGGGTCTAATACGTGATATGCTTCTGTGGCAAAGAAGTTTGAGTTTCCTGGACAGTGTTTTAAATTTCTGTACCAGTGAGTGTTTCTTACATATTTTTGTGTTGTTTCAGGAATCTGCTAAATACAAAACTAATGTCATCTTCATCCCATCTGTCACTGCCCTTCCATACTATATTGCAAAGGTCACAAATCCCTTACACTGAATGGGCCTATTTACTTCCAATTCTGGTCTATGGTTAGAAGCTATGATATCATTGTCATCTTAATCTCAGGAAGCATGTTGGCTATTAAAATGTCCGACTCATATTGTAAAGTAGCAGTGATTAGGTAGAACAGGCAAAATATTTGGTGGCTTATAGCTCAATGATTCTCATTATGATGGTATAATTAAAGTCAACGGAGGAAAGTGACCTTCATGCAGTGCTTTGGCACGACCAATACCATCGATGTGGTGACTGAATTCCGGTTGACAGCCTCACGGTTTAAAAAGCAACTCAAGCGACAATCTTTATAAAAATGAAGGGTTTATACTTGTATTAGTATTGTGATTGAATCAGATGCAAGGATCCTTCCAATATAGTAAGGAAGATTGTATGTTCCTAGATGTATGAGGTAAAGTTCAGATGTAGTTTTCTACCATAGAGTCACACTGGAGTCATACCCATTAGGTGCTAATTAATCTGGATGTTTTCTACTTGCAAATGGATTAGATCTCCCTAATGCAACTCCGTTGCAAGACAGATATGTTTGAATTTCACCAGTGATTTCAACTGAGATGAAGTCATGTTTCATTCAAATGTTCTGAGAGATCAGTTAGTTTGTATGTGCAGTAGCTACTGGTTAAACATACTTGTCTGTTTTTTAAAATACAACATTTTCAGACTAAAAATACCGTACTGCATTAACCCAGATTAAAAACTAAGGGATGCACTTTCAGTGTAATGTGTGGGGATTTAGTCACATGATCTCCATTAGCATTTAAAGGCAGCTGCACAGCTTAATCCTCAAAACATTATGCTGAAAATGTACCCCTAAGTGCTTGCTAATTTTTGTGCTTTAAAACTCAGCTGTGCTTTTGTTAGAGGTGAACAGAAAAGCCTCGGGAACTTCATATGTAACTATTTCTATTGCTCTCTTCTAACAAAACACACCACTTTGACCAATTTTTATTAAGGAGTGTGTGTGGTTGTGGGAAATCCATTCGTGCCTCTGAGCCTGTTTCCAAAGTGATATAGTCTCTTTTGCAACTCCATTACTGCTGAAAAAAAATGCAAATGCACTGAGAAAACACCACCAAATGCTCCTTATCTCCTTTGATACCTCTGAAAGCAGAGGTTGATATTTAAAGTCCTGAGGCAACCTTAAAAGGATATTTGTTGTAAGTATTTCTATGTAATATATTTTTAAAGTAAACCCTCTTTACTGTAATGCATTTTAGATACTTAGAAATCCATGTTATTTCTGTGATGATTCACTTTTTTCCCGTTGGCAAATCTAGTGAAGGGCTGGGGAGCCTGTGGGTCGGATCCGTGCCACAGCTTACTTTGATCCAGCCTGCAGCAAGACTAAAGGCTTTCACCTGCAGTGGGGCAAGTCACTGCTTGTTCTTCAGCCTCATTCCACTTCTCTGAGATTTGCCCAGCTGCTGGGGGAAGCCCCAAGCCTTGACCCCTTGTTTCTCTCTTGGACACCTGATCAATGAGGGTTGGATTTTGTTTGTTTTTTTTTTTTGTGTTTGTGTGTTTGTGTGTGGTGTGTGTGTGTGTGTGTGTGTGTGTGTGTGTTTTTGCTTCTCGCTTTGTGTGATCCCCAACTTTTTTCTTTTGTGGGTTAGTGTTCCTTGACCAAAAAAAGGTTCCCCAGCCCTGATCTAGTGGGGAGAAATAGTTTATCAAAAAGTTTGAATTTTTAACAAGTATTTTTAATCCTTTAGAAAAGGGCACTTTCTTTTCAGGGGGGCTTTTAAATTCCTCTAAATGAAATTATTTTGCCTCCTCAAAAACCAGTACAAACTTCCCAGTATACTGTCCTGGAAATCAACTATTCAGGTGGAGAGAGAAATTGCAGTCACCCGTACCTGTTTTATTAAAGCTACAGACTCACTTTATACCTAGGTGGAACCTCTGGAAGATTTAAGGGACTTCAGTGATAATTGAGGCCTAGTCTCTACCAACTGAAGACCTGATGGGCAGCACTGAGCTATAATTGGAGGAGCATTGTAGGGTTACTCACAGAGATTACAGGAAAGAAAGAAGAGAGGATTAAAAAAGCACAGGAACGAGTACCACAGCTTCAGAAAATTACCTGTGTGCTGCAGTTCTCACTTTCTGAGAGACCAGTATCGTAGGCTTGTCTGAGTCATACAGCCCTTCACACCTTTCCATTCTATTATACAAATCTGCATGTGAACGGGTGACCTGTCACTGACAGAGCCTATGTGGGCTGTAGGAAGCAGGTTAGGAAGATAGCAGTTTACCTGAGTGTCTTATTATTGCTACTGTATATTAAATGTTCTCTTTCTCTACCTTCAGCTCTGTTAGTGTGAGACAATGAACCAAACTCTGGAACATCCTTATCTAAATAAGCGTGACACAGTCTCGCAGATGGCAGATCTGTGGGCTAGCTGAGCCCACAGCCAAAGCCCAGCATTGAAGAGTTTTCTATCTAGATAGCCTCATCTAAAATGATTTGTTCTAAGGCGGGTCCCCTTTAAGCCACACAGTCTGAAAAGTCTTCTATAGCCAGTGAATGCTTCTGTGACGGCATATCTATGCAATGGGTTCAATCCCAGTTACTCAAGAACTGGAGCTGTGACAGCAGTTGAATTTTAATTTACTTGTAGGTACGTGAGCCCTGCATACAACAGCACTTTTTGTTTACCAAACTTTACTTAAAAAAATACAAATTGCAGATACCAAAGAATAGTTTTCCCTTGGTTTTATTGTCTTTGCTTCCTGTCCCTCCCCTTTGTCTCATGTTTTCTTTACTCCTTTCTATTTTTTTTCCTCCTCTACCTTCCCAAATTTTTATCCCTTTCCTTTCATACTTGTCCCCTCGTGTGTTGCTTCTGGGTCCGCTGCCTTTTACTTTGCCCTAACCCGCTCATTCTCTTGGGGATTCCCTGCCCATAATAGAGGAGGGTGTTCCCCCATACCACCAAACTATCAGATCTGCACTCTTTTCTGACTCTAACATGTGGAATTGGACTTGCATCAGAATGCCAATCTCCAAGAGCAGACACCGCATAGAAAGACAGTGTGGGAAATGCACTTAAACCAGATGAAATCCAATAGAGTCCCATCAAATCCAGGTCAGCTGAGGGGAATTATTAAAATTAAATGCTGCCATTTGGGCTGGAGAAGGCTCCTACCTAATCTATGTGCAACACACATTTATCAGTGGGCTATATGTGCTTTTCTAAGTGCTATCATTTTCTGGTGTTTTAAATGTGATTTTTAAATTTGTGAGTGAGGAGTCCACCCTCTTCTTTTAGTGAAAACTGATGAGTTTGATTCTAAAATAGAACGTAGCCCTATGTTGTCTTTGGTACTGTCCAGGATCAGATGGGGTGGGAAAACTATGGCCCATGTGTCACATCTGGCCCATCTGGCCTTTTCATCCAGCCCCTGAGCTCCCATCGGGAAGGGCAGTAGGGCTTGCCCTGCTCCACTCTCTATTCCAGCAGGGGAGTATAGTCAGGGCTTGCCCCACTCCATCTGCTACTCCAGCTAGGGAGCAGTCAGGGGGCTTGCCTGGCTCTGCCTGCTGCTCCCTGGGTGGAATACTGGGCAGAGGATTGGAGCCAGTGGTGGCCTTGGAACATCCATTTTTCTTGGGCTGCCCAATTGGCTGGGGCCCCTGACATGCTCTTTTGTCCCAGTGGCAAATTCATCACTGGGAACAGTTTGAGCCAATGAGCATTTATGGCCTTCTCAGGTGTGGTCCTCCGGTCAAAAGTTTACCTATCCCTGGAATGTTGTTTGACAAAATTTGGGACAGTGTGGGAGTCTCTCTTCTTTATAGAACTTTTTCTCTTCTCTGATCCATCCAGTTTTCTATGATAGTCACAGCTGTATCTTACCTTAATTTTGACTGTAAGCTCTTCAAGGCAAGAGCTGCCCACTTATACTCTATGTATGTAGGCCTGGATCCTAGTTGGTGCTGCAGGAATCAAAATTATTAACATTGATAATCTAATGAGACTGCATATTAAATGGGATGAACTGAAAACACTGGTGGATGATGAGCTTTGTAGTCACAACTTTATCCCTGGAACACCCCTCCCTGGTCTGGAAGGAGGTTTCAGAGTTAATTTGCTGACTATGGAGTCTATATGCTCAACATGTCATTGTTTTCACATTCATACTTTTGTTTCTTTCTTTTCTGATCCCATTGAATGCTATCTCAGCGATGAGGAAATAAATACAAATAGGATGTGTATGTGGATTTTGATCGCGATAGATGGGTATCCATTGGTGAGGTCTCAGTGTCGAAGAGGTGAGCTTCCCATCATCTCTTTCAGAATGACCTACCATGAAAATGGATCAAACAATGTGCCTGGTTTTTGCATGCATGCAAGATATCGAAAGTAAGCAATCACCAAACAGAACCTGGAGAAGTTAGTAACTAGGAGAACAACAATAATTTATAACCATATTAGTAATCAGTGAAGCAAGCCAGAGAGTGAAGAAAATGTGAGGAATTTAATCCCAACATCCAGGCTATCCCAACTCTTCCAAAACATAAAGACCTACCAAAAGTGGAGATTGCCATTCAGCCCCAGGGAGAGAGGGAGTGTCTCTAAAGCTCAGATGTGATCCTTCTGATTAAAAAGAAACATTGATGGCATCCAAAGAGATTCAGCTGAGAGGATAATGACACTAACAGTGCCTAGAACAGTGTTTCTCAACCTTTTTTTTTTATAAAGTACCCCTTTTAAAAAAAATTATAAGTACCCCCAGTTCCTAGTTTTCAGACACACAACATTTTTTTCTACAAATGCAACACATTTGTTTAAACAACTTAATCGTAGCTGGGTAGGCGATGACATTTTTCGGTATAAACAGTACAAAAATAATAAAAAGCTGTAAAACTTACAACAAAAATTCAGTTTTCTCCAAATTTCAGTACCCTCCAGACTCCTCTCAAGAACCCATTAGGGTACTTGTACCACTGGTTGAGAAACACTGGTGTAGAGGCTAAGCTAAGCTTAAAATGGGGAGAAATGAAGTACCTTCAGGGTTCCACAAGGAGGATAGTGTACATTCAGGGTAAAAGAACTACACGTTACTCTTGTACAGTCAGGGTCATCAGTCAGGTTTTGGGGTTTGTCCCAATGGGTTCCTGACAGGTCCTCTAATCCATCAATGATGATAAACTTTTGGCTGTGTGTGTGTGTGTGTGTGTGTGTGTGTGTGGGTTTGTCAAACTGACTCTGATGGAAAATATCTGAATGCCTGAGTGGCATACACACTCCTGAAGCGGAGCACTTTCTTTAGGGGGACACATCTTGAATGACAGTTACTGTACAAGATGAATAATCTCTTCTTTTTGTGATCTTACTATTACTATTGGATCTATGTATCAGATTCCACGCATTTGTATGGGCCCCATCATTATACTGTCTCAGTGTCTCATGTATTACTGAATGAATTTATCCTCTCAATATCTCTCTGAGGTAGGGAAGCGGTGTCATTTTCATTTTACAGATGGGGAATTTGAGAAGAGAGAGATTGAGATTTACCTAAACAGACTCAGCAAGTCTTTGGAGAGCCAGACTTGAACCACCATCTCCTGAGTAATAGTCTAGTGTTTTAATCCCAATATTGTCCTTCCTCCCATTGTAACTGCTGATCCTACTGACACCAGAAGGAGTTGGTTCTGAAAAAAATACATGTTTGAAAGTTCCTGACGATTTGGAGACTCTTCCCTACTTGTGTTTAGAGCCTAATAGAAATTAATGTATACATGCTAACTACTTCCAGAATGAATCAAAAAACTTTTTCCTAAAGAAGAAAACAATAATAACAATAATAAATCTTGTTTCATTGTTCTTTGTTGATTCCTATGGTTTGAAGTATGTGGTCTCATCCTGGTTGTGTGGATATTTTCTGTAGCATAGCAATCTTTGTGGAAGTCACCTGAACAAGAAAAAAGATCCTCATTGTTGTTCTTGATTCCTTCATTGAAGAAGAATATTTTTCATTATTGATTATTTGCTGTAATATAATTATAGCAGTTTAGTTCCTATCGTGAAAGTATTCTCTCTCCTCCCCTTTGAATGTTTTCATAAAGATATACAATAGCATTGCTGGCTATGATGCAATAGGTTTGATTGAGTTCTAGCTGTGTACATTTACCTGGCTGGACAAGATATTAATTTCACATTTTTAATCTTTAAAATTAGTATTATGCTGTAAATAAATGGACAAAGACCGCAGTCAATAACAGAAGTACTCATTGACTGAAGTGCTTTAGTAAGGTTCTTTTTTGTTAAAGATTTCTATGCGGGACATAGAGTTGAATTGAAACTTAGCAGCTATTTGTATAATTTATTTAGCTTTGCTAAGCAATCAGAAAAAATTCAAAACACCAACTCAAAGAGTTGGGCAGGGGGTGCTAGCAGGCAGCAGTTTAGTTAGCAGTTCACCCACTCTGGAGTTTGGATGCCATCGAAGATGAGATGAAATGCATCAGATAATGTGACACAGTGTGTTATATCAGCACATGGCATGTGTTGTATGTTGCTTTTAATATGAATTGACATGGTATTTGACATAGGACTCATGTTGCCATATGACAAGGTGGAATGTGATTCACTGCACATTTCAAGTGCATGTTCAGATTGTCAGTACTGATTTGAAGAGCAACTTTTCTGCCTGACGTTCAGGAACTTTCCTGAAATGTGAAACATTGTTCCCAAGATAGAGGGGAAAGTGAGCACTCAAATACTAGCAACCATCAATTTATAAAATCTAGCTTTTCAAATACTGTTTTCTAAACACATCTGTTTCAAAGTAATGCATGCATTGAAAATGTGTCCAAATTATTGTAAAGCTTCAAACATATTTTTTACATTAACATGTTTTATCTCTCTAGCTGACTTTGTTTGCTTTAAATATGAAATAATAGATCATAGTAGTTAGGGAATCAAACTCAGACTAAACGTTTACAAAATTTTCAGCAAAAGATTCCAGTTAATGAAAGCACCATTTGTGGCGTGCTAAAACATGTATACACATAGGTATTGCCCCATTTATCAGACATGAGAGCTAATTACCTCATACACTGCTATATTTCTTCCATCCTCTGCATTTCAATTCTCAATATTAACACATAGGTGGTCAAGCTGACCATCGAATAGCCTACATGAGCATGAATGCATTAAATAATTTAATGTTAGAGGAGTTTATTAAACTGCCACATTCTAATCAGCATGTATACCTGCTTTCATTAATCTTGCACGGGTCCATGGTGTGTCTCCACAGCCAACATAGAGAGTGCTAATGTTAATAGGAGCTCTTAACAAACAGGACTAGTTAATCAAGGAAAATTTACTATTAGCCACATGACCATGCATACTGCAATCTAATTACAATCAGATTTAACCTCCTCATTACTGTGTTCATCTAAGCATCTTCTTTACCTCTTGCAACACTGAACTGTACAAAACCAAATCACGATTACACTCATTTGTACTGGAAATATTTACCTCGGTTCATAATTACAGATGGGAGAATCTCTTTGCTTCAGTTGCACAGTGTATAAAGTGTATTTTATTACACTGCCTTCCAAAAATCTATTGAAGTACAGAAACCTTCTTTTCTCCTGCAAAAATTCTGGTGAGGAGAGATGATTATTAGAACAGTGTGTTCCAATATGAACTGTAATAATCTGGATTAATTCAAATGAAATTTAGCACTTCATAAATTACCAGTTATTACTGCATAAAGAGACTGGATATAACGTAGAGTATTTAGTTATTTCAGTAGCTGAACAAAGTGTTTTAACTTGTTCAGTGCCATAGTGCACATTGACATCAGTAAGACCACAACCTTTTTACAATCCTTATTTATTTTCATTAGAAAGTAGACAACAGTGGGAAATGAGGTTCCATCAGTGGCTGTCATTCTTTGTTGACTTTATTCTCTGACAGAGAAAGAGTAAGGAATATAATAAAGTGATTGGGTTTTTAAAAAATATTTTTCTCCCTACATCAATAGCAAACACTGTCACTACCATGTGCAGAAGGTAAAGCCTATTTCTCTTCTAGTAAGCAGTATGGGACATTTTGGATGGAGTAGCCAAATCATGCAGAAAGGGTAATGTTCTCAAGGATTTGAAATTGTTGAGGAGGTTACAGTAATTCCTCATTTAACACGTGCCCGCTCAACATGTTTTTGCAATAGCACGATTTTTTTTGGGGAACATTTTTTGAATTACACAACCGTCCCCGGAAAGCACGATTTCCTCAGCCGGCCCATTGCCGGTGGCTGCGCGGGGCTTCCCCCGCCTCCCTGCAAAGCAGCGGAGAGTTCGCCGCTCACTGCGCCATTCACCGCTGACTCCTCCCTGCCAGACACCTTACCCCCTCTCCTCCGCCCCCGCTTGCAGGCCGGCAGCTGGGTTTTCCCAGCCAGCTCATTGCCGGCGGCTGCACAGGGCTTCCCCCGCCTCTCTGCAAAGTGGCGGAGGGTTCGCTGCACACTGTGCCATTCTCCGGTGACCCCCCCCCCTTTGCCGGATGCAGTGCGGGTCCCGGCAGACCTGTCACAGGGGCATACTCCCAACCCAATCCCCCTCCCCTCTGCTCTCCTTCCCTTCCCCAGAGCCAAACACCTCCCCTCCCTGCTGTAACCCCGTCTCCTTTCTCCTCCAACCTTATGTCCCGGTCCCAACAGACACCACTACTTGAAACACAGCCCCCATCTTTTCCATTATTTTCAATGGGAAAACTGACCCCTCATAACACGTTTTCACTTAACACGATCATTTTTTGAAACAGATCTATAGTGTTAAATGAGGAATTACTGTATTTGCATGAGGAGTTTGTGAGCTGAAGAGTGTTACTGTGCTTTATTTGCGATTCATGATGCTTAGTGTACTTTTGGTGATAACAGTGGCAATTGCTAATTTTGGACTGGGGACCAAATTTTGGCTTTGGGGGCACTATTGGAGCCTGTATTAGTCTTTGTCATGTGAAATGTGCTGTCAATCCTCTCTCCATCCTTTCTGCTTCTCTTCTCTGTTTAAACTGATTAGCTTTTCCAGAAGAGAGGTTTGTTTTCTCTCTCCTTCCCCCCTAAGAAAATTTGTTTCTAAACATCTACCATTTGGTGCAATCTCTCACATTCCAATGTCAAAATGTTTGCTTTGCGGGAAGTAAGAAATAAGCTTTGAGAAAGATAGCTCAGTGGTGTCAAGGGAAAAATGAAGTCTCTAGGAAATAGAATTCTACTTCCATGGCTCCCTTCCATACAAGTGTTTCTCCACCCAGATCTACCACTAACTCCTTCCTCTTCTCTCCTGCCTTAATTCAGATAAATCCAAAATGCCATTTAGGAATTGTCTCCCTCTAATTCCTGCCATTCTTCCTGCTGCTCTTCTGCTCTAGCTTCCTCCAGCTTCCAGAGTTTCTCATTTCAGTTTTCATTTTCTCATCTTCTCAATCCTTTTTGTCTCCTTCCTCCTTAGTGCTTGACCTGTCCTGAAATGGCTTTGACAGGCAACGTATTCTGGTTCCACTTCTTTATTTCTTCTCTTTTTCCTTCCTTCCTCATTTTCCCCCTCAAGCTTCCTTTCCTTTCCTTTCCTTTCCTTTCCTTTCCTTTCCTTTCCTTTCCTTTCCTTTCCTTTCCTTTCCTTTCCATGCTCACCTTGCTCCTTCGCTGCCACTCGAGTTGTGGCTGGAAAATGCTGCAGCACAGAAGAGTTGCCCTTGTGTGAGTCTTACTGCCTCTTGCTAAACTGTATGCTCTTTAAGATGAAACAGTGAGACCGCAGGTCAGGCTACAGAAAATATAGCTGCTGGCTATATTGATACGACATGGCTATAGTATGTGCAGGTGGCTGAAAATGTCCTCTCAGATCTTTAAGACTGCGTAGAGAGGCCTTGTTTTCAGTGGGGAAAGATATGCTCTTAACCTGAGGTAGCTAACTTGAATGAAGAATACTTTTCCCTCAGACAACACAATGCCACAAATGATAAAGAGGCCTTGACTTTAATTATGGGGAAAAGTCATTTATTTATTGAAAAACCTCCTATTCTGGAAAGGCTGGTGTATAGTTACTTGCGTCGTCCCCACCACTATATTTCTCAGTAAATCCCACGCACTGCGTCTGTGTTCCTGATTATAAAATATTCAGGGACTGTATTTGTTTTTGAGCACTGTACAAATCCAAGTACATCATAGGTGCTAAAGAGATGAATAAGTAAAACAAGAACAGAGGCAGATGTTTCATTTGTATCTTCCCCTGACTATGCTATGTTTTGCTTTTTTTTTGCTTTTGGTGCCTTGATTTTGAAATTGTCTATACCTGACCATGTAGGGTAACATTGGATCTGTACACTTAGCAAGTTATCAGTGTGAATGAAGAATTTAATGCAATCGTATATGACTTATAGATATAATTGAGCTTAGAAATGTCATATGATAATCCAACATAAAGCCCTATTCATCAAAAGGCTTCAGCTGTCAGGTCACGATGGTGCTTGGATTATTTTACATGTTATTTACACAAGACAGAGTCAGAAGGCATATTGATGTGTGACTCAAGAAGGAAAACAGCACTTTAAAAGGAAAAGTATATCCCTTTTACAATTGTTAATTCTGATCATTGAAAAGGGAGAAATACCAATAAAACTGGTCAGAAAAATACTATTTTTAAAATTACTAGTAAAAAGTGAGTAAGTGTCTATGTCTGTCTATGTGTGTGTGTTACCGTTTTGCCAGGTGGAGTTGAAGGAATAAGCAGCAACACAGGTCAGGTTCAATATCTAGGAGTTCTTAACAATACAAAACAGAACTAGCCTGAGACGTCACTCCCCCTCCTTGCTAATAATATGGGAAAACTTGTCACCACCCTTGGGTGCCTCAGACGCAATATTTCCTCACTTGCAAGCATAGAGTCTATAGCAAAAGAGATCCAGGCTTCATTTAGGAAAACACCTCAACCACATTCAAAAGCATGTGACCATAAGCAGAAGTGACCTCTCAGTGCACTGGGCAGTGTCTTTTGCCTCAGTTTCCCACCCTGCGGTGAGAGAGTCCAAAGAACAAATGTCCCTTAATCAGTCACTTTCCTCTCCCTTCACTACACCCCACTCACAGTTGCGGGCCTTGGACAGTGAAAAACCAGAGTAGAAGTACATTCATGCAGTTCACCTCCCACCCGTGGGAAGGGGATGTTGAGCAACACCTCCTTTGCTACCTCTGGAACTGGCTCACAGTTGCGGCTGCTTCTCTGCCACTCCTGCAACATCACGTCCAGAGGTTCTGCCACTTAACGCAGCTCTTAATTATGTCAGCAGCTAGTGCAGCCTCTGTGTTGTCTTTCACTGACCCTATACAAGATCTAATGCTTAGCTCCTAGACCTGCTAAGCAGTGCTATCAGCTCTAGGAATCACCATCTGGAAACAAGGGTTCTCCATTGAGTCTAATCGTCTCTCGCTGTGGAGGGGCAGATCAAATGGCATCTAGGCCTCTTTAGGAAGAGTCCCCACAACTACCAGAAAGGAACACCTGTTCCCACACACTGTAATCATCACTGGGATTTGGCACCCCTAACTGCTGCTTAGTGCGTGAGTGTCAGATAAGGGAAATCCTCCTCAGGCAGAACATGCTTAGCACAGCCCTGCTGCCCTTTACTTTTACATTTCATACTAGAGTGATTTGTAACCCAAACCAGCCCAAACTCATCACTTTGGTAAGGCAGCTCCATCTGCTTTAGAGTAACCATGGTCTGCTACTGAAGTCTTTTCCCATAGTTCATCACTCTCATCACTAGAAGTCAGGGGAAAGCTCATTCGCAGCCTGCTTTTCTATATCTATATATATAATTAGAGTATTTAAAAATACCTGATTGCATTGCATAGTAACAGTTGTCTGATTTTTATAAGATGATTTGATGTTTGCAATAATATGACGCAGAGCGCTGGAGAAAAGACTGACAAAAGGCCTGGAAGGGAGAAAAGGAAATACAGGTTGGACCTTCTTCATCTGGCACCCTCGGGACCTGACTGGTTCCAGATGAGAGATTTTGCCTGACCAGGGAAGGTCATTTCTGTCACTGGCCCCTTGCAGCCTTGCTGCCAGCCCCTCTGCATACAGGGCTCCTGGCCACACTGTGGCAGCCCTGCCACCGGCACGCACAGCCCCAATACTGGCCTCCAATCCCCACAGGGCTGCACCCCCTGCTGGGGTCCAGTTGCACCATCAGGCAACAAGCCCTGCTTGGGCTTCAGCCTTGCTGGAAGCTCCACTGCTTCTCGGCCTAACCACTGAGAAGCCCCATTCCCGGGTACCTGGCCCCATGGTCAGGCTTCTGGCCCTGTGGGGCAGCTGCGTTGCCTCCCAGTCCCACCAAGCAGCTGCAGTGCTTGGCAGTAGCAGGGCTGCTGGGCTCCTGGTTGTGCTGCCAGGCGGCCCTGCTGCTTCCCAGTCTTGCCAGGCAGTTTCACTGCTGAGCTCCAGACCTGCTATCTCCTGCGCCTCTTTCCTCCCCCTCAGTGCGGACACTAGGCGGCAGCCCTAATGTTGAGCTCCCAGTTTTGCTGCCACAAGGCAGCCCTGCTAATGGGCTCCGGGCCCACTGCAGGGCTCCCAGACACCAGCCCTCCTCCGGGACTCTCTGGTCCTGGGACATCCATGGTCCTGCTGGAACAGGGATGTTGCCAGACCAGAGAGTGCCGGTTAAGAGAGGCTCAACCCATATATTCAACAATGACCTTCAGCAAGATTGGGGGCATCATATATCAGAACATGAATATGTCAGTCCCCGTAATACACGAGGTTCGAAGGGATGCCGGAAAGGATGAGACCACAACTGGGGGTTTCAAAAAGCAGAAACTGATTTTATTTTGATGGCGCCAGACAATCATCAGAACAAAAATTAAACAGATTGCCAGACAACACAAAACAATTCCCTGAGGCTTTTCTAAATCACAATAATTTCCAATAACTGCCCAGGGGTTAGGAACAGTTGAATTAACACTGGTATTGTCCATAGGGCTGATTATTTACACAACTTTATACAAGGAAACAGTAAAAAACCTAAACCACAACTATTTATAAACTAACTTAGTAACTTTTTAGCCACTGTCACTTGGCAAGCAATAAGGACAACTAAAAAATCAATTAGGATAGGGATGATGGTGGGGGGGGGGGGGGGGGGTGTTATACCAGTTCTGGAGACAGCAGGAACACAAGTACCGGTCACACGCTCATAAACTGTCTCCACTCGGGTCGACCAACTCGGAGTACGCTCAGTAAGACTCAAGAGCGGGGGGTGCAAGGCGTCTGGGTGATCAGGCCAGGCATTCACTCAATGCGAATCCCCAGTGAGAGAGGGGCTGCCTGCCTGTTTTATTGCCTGTGAACTTATCACCCCATAGGTTGGTTTTTGCTGCAGTGGGTGGAGTAGCAGGCCTGAGCACCAGTCAGCCCATTAGCTGATCTGTTACTGCAATGGGTGGAGCGAGCAGGGGAAGATTATTAATTTACATGCCCTTATATGGAAAACACTCCACCTCACAGACAGAGCCCCCTATACCAGCCTCAGAGGTATTACAGGCTATGGCTCCCTGCGACGGGCAGCCATTTCTGATGTTCTGCCTCGGACAGAATATTGCATACATGCTACTGAACATGCATGTTTCATACATGCATATTGACTCGTCTGACTGAATGGACAAAATAATGGCAGCGGGAGGGAGGGGAGAGAAATTGAACACAGCGTCATAGGGCTGCACATATAGGCTACGTCTACACTGGCCCCTTCTTCAGAAGGGGCATGCTAATTTTGAACTTGGGAATAAGGAAATCTGCGGGGGATTTAAATATCCCCCGCGGGATTTAAATAAACATGTCCGCCGCTTTTTTCCCGGCTTGGGGAAAAGCTGGAAAAAAGCGTCTAGACTGGCGCGATCCTCCGGAATAAAGCCCTTTTCCGGAGGATCTCTTATTCCTACTTCAAAGGATCGCGCCAGTCTAGACGCTTTTTTCCGGCTTTTCCCCAAGCCGGGAAAAAAGCAGCGGCCATGTTTATTAAAATCCCGCGGGGGATATTTAAATCCCCCGCGGATTTCCCTATTCCCAAGTTCAAAATTAGCATGCCCCTTCCGAAGAAGGGGCCAGTGTAGACGTAGCCATACTGACTGTTGTAGTGGAATATTACAGGTGAGTAATGTTGGACAGGGGAGAGGTAGCATTGTGTTCCCATGAGTACATAATGACAGGCTGGAGTGGCCTGATTATGAGAGAAGAAACCCTGAAGGACCGAAAGGTACCTGGAAGGACCCAGTGCATTGCGCCTCTGCTTCCATTCTGCTTTTGTTTCATGCCTGGGTTTTCCTATTTAATAGAAGAGAACAAAGCCCAAAGTTCGTTCCTAAAAGTGGATTTTTTCTGGTTCTTGGAAGGCAGGACCTGCAGCAGGCCATATATTGTCATGAAAACCACCTACAGGCCTTCCCAGACTCATCTGGTTCTGTTTCCAGATCGTACAGGGAAATTGCTCTATTCAGAAACATCTTGGTTATGTCATCTCTCCCTGCCACAACAGTGTATCTCTTTGGCTTATTATACCCCCTTCGTCCCACTAATTCAGGAGCAGAGACTAGCTCATGGGCTGCTGTACAAATATTGACATTGCTTCAAATATATGTCTCAAAAATATTTGGGAATTTGTTAAAAATCTTTTATTTAAAAATAGCTATTTATTTATGTACTATACATTTGAAACCAATTGGTCACTTAAAATCATTCCTTTAATTACATTCTAGCCTACAATTGTCTCACATCAAGTTTTATCACAGTCAATATACCCAAATGAGGCATAAATCTTATATAATGAAGCAGTTTAATTCAAGAGAGTTTTAACTCACTATTTGCTGCATTTCTTACCCACCCACTTACACCAAAGAGCCAAGAAACAAAAAGGGTACAAGGAGGACTTAAAAAAAAAAAGTCCCACTTCAGTGAATTTGCCTTAAAGAGCTGTAATGCCACATGGACTTGTATACACTATGGAGAAGATTGATCCTCCAGAGGTCGATTTTCTAGCATTCGATTTAGTGGGTCCAGTGTAGACCCCCAAATTAAGTTCTGAGGACAGCCCCCACTGGTGTCCTTTACTCATTCTGTGAGGAGTGAGGGAAGCTGATGGCGTGTGTGCTCCCATAGGCCTCCCGCAGTGTAGATGCTGAGCGGCTTGGCTTAAGGTAAGCCAAATCCAGCTATGCATTTTGTGTAGCTGGATGCTGTGCCTGAAGCCAACCTGTCAGGTCTAGTGTAGACCAGGCCCATGAGAGCACCTAGACCTTCCATACACATGAAGAGACTAATCTTAAAACACGATCAAGATCGATATTATATTTTCTCCTATGATGAACTCTGGAATAAGTTCCTTAAAAGGTAAGACATTTATGAGAAACATGGCAGATGCTCCATTGTTGCCTTCCCTCATTTTAAAACTCACTTAAAACTACCAATTAACAAGGATCAATCAAAATCAAGTACAATATATTCAGGCTAGAGATAATGCTGATTCTTTTGGTACTTCCTATTCCACCCTACATTATTTTTCCTCTGCCTACAAATCATAGGCTAACAGACTCTAGGCTTCAGAGGAACTACAACAGGTCTCTTCTACAAATGAAACCCATACAGAGATTCTTTTCCCTGTTCCTGAACCCCTAAAGAGTGCTACCAGAAGAGAGGCATGTAAATCTATTTCTAGTACTATGGGGTGGATTTTTCAAAGGATTCTAATGGAGTTCATTTCACTGAGTTTGGGCTAGTACCCCTTTTGGAAATCCCAAATAGAGAGAGTTTCCTGAGCCACCTGCTAATGAAAGACTACAACACTATCTCATATTGGAAGTCAAAGATGTGACTAGTATCAGAGGGGTAGCCGTGTTAGTCTGAATCTGCAAAAGCGACGAGGAGTCCTGCAGCACCTTATAGACTAACTGAAGTGTAGGAGCATAAGCTTTCGTGGGCAAAGACCCACTTCGTCAGATGCACCTGAAGTGGGTCTTTGCCCACGAAAGCTTATGCTCCTACACTTCAGTTAGTCTATAAGGTGCCGCAGGACGCCTCGTCGCTTTTAAAGATGTGACTACCACTAGTGAGGATTGCCTCTCATTACTGGAGCTTTCCACTAACAAGAATGTGCTCAGACTACATTTTCAATACTGCATGTGATTTAGGTACTGACAATACAGCTGCTTTACTGCCTGAAAATATAGAGAGACTTATTTTTAACAAAATAAATCACAACAGGTTTCAGTACTCCTATAAATTATATGATGATAGGGAGGTGACTTTCAGAGGGAAAGTTAAATGAGACGGTTCGGTCATGAGAGCAAGGTGCATCTCCAGAGCTTTGGATATCAGCTAGATAGCGTAGTATGCTTTAATTAGTAAGCAGATCTAGTGTTCATGATGGGTGTCAGCTTGACACAACTAGAGATTGAAGTTTTCCAATTAACCAAGGAAGAATACATCCTATCCTGAGGTAGGAAGGCTCACCTTACACTCCAGTCTACGTCCTTCCCATCTGCCTTGGAGAGAGCACTTTTGTAGGCAGGAAAGTTCATTTTCCAGGTTTATTCAGCTGCAAGTATCTTGGCTGTTGATTGCTGGAAGAAACAAGCATGGATGATGCAAGAAATGCAAAGGCAAACTATTGAAGGTTAAATTCTATGTGAAAGCATGCTAATTATTGTGTGTGAATATGTGTGTATGAGAGAGAGAAAAGAGAGCATGTCTACGCTGGGGAGTTATTTCAAAATAACTCCTCTTATTTTGAAATAACAAGGCAGGCATCCACACTACCAGGCTTGTTATTTCCAAATAACTCCTGCTTGTGAAGAAGAATAAGCTTATTTCAAAATAGTTATTTCAGGAGTTTTTTCAAAAGAGCTTATTTTGAAATAACCTGGTAGTCTAGACATAACCAGAGAGAGCCTCAAAACTGGACAGAGGTCATGAAAACTCTCCTGCCATGATAAAGATGTTTGATTGCTTCAAAACTGAGCTCTATGAACACCAATAATACAGAGGTAAAAGGCTTCATAGAGCAGTATCGATTTCCTAACCCCTTCAATAACCTGCTTCTAGAAATCTGCCTATTCGGTTAGGATTTTAAAATCAAAGTAAATATTAGTGATTTGGTGGTGTGGTCTATTTACAATTCAGAACTCTTATCTCAAATCCCACTAGACCCACTGAAAAAAGAAGAAATTTCAAATCTTAGAGTTATCTGTAAAAATACCACCCAAATGTCTTTTTTAATATTCTTATTGGAATAACATGGGAGTGAGTTTTCTGTGACATCCTACCGGGGCAAAGGATGTCCTATCCAGCCTACTCATCTGCTACCTTAACTCCTAGGCAATCTGACAAGCGTAGCTGGGCCCCCTTTGAGCTGCCTGATTGGCCAAATGCCCAATTGACTGAGGGGATTAGTGAACCTGCTCTTAAGATCCACAGCAGCAGGGCACTGGCAGCTCAAAAGCATTTGCCTTTGATAGCTCCTGTGCTTACTTGTTCCAATCTTGTCCCTGACTTGTTCCCCCACATAGCCTCACTCCAGGTAACCTGGTGCTGATTCTTCACTGACTTGACCCCTTCGTTCTTGTATTTGGCCCCTTACTGCAGTTCTGATACTGTGTTCCAATTCCTGTCTGTTCTAACCCTAGGCCTGACTCCTGACTCTGACCATGAGGCACAACTGCTCACAAAGCACTCCCTAGGTATAAAGTAAGTAAACAAAGTAAGGCTACGTCTAGACTGCAGGATTCTTTTGGAAGAAGCTTTTCTGGAAGAGATCTTCTGAAAAAACTTCTCCTGAAAGAGAGTGTCCACACTGCCAAAGTGCATCAAAAAAGCGATCTGCTTTTCTGAAAGATAGAGTCCACACTGATTGGATGCTATCTTGCATGTAAGCAGTGATTACTAGGGACGGAGTGGCCTGTGCTTGTTCCTCTTTTTTCTTCTTTCAAAAGAACTCCCTCTTCCCTGTCCACACATGCCTTTTTCCAAAAGAGCTCTTTCGCAAAAGGCTTCTTCCTCGTAGAAAGAGGTTTACCAATGTCAGAAAAAACCCTCAGTTCTTTCAATTTTTTTCTTGAAAGAACATGATTGCAGTGTGGAAGTAAATGAAGGTTTTTTTGGAAAAACGGGTGTTTTTCCGAAAAAACTCTGTAGTATAGACATACCCTAAGAGAAAAATGCAAGAAGGGAAAAAAAGAAGTTGTTAGGAAGGAAGAGATAAGAGAAACTTATGAATGGCCACAAAAATATGAGACAGAAGTAATAAAATATCAGGGAAGGATGAAAGGGTAGAATAGTAAAACAATGCCCAGTTCATACTCTCCTGTGGCTCTCAGGAAGGAGGATATCTTTTCATGTCTTCCAAAATGGAGAATTCCACCTTCTCCACATTTCTGTGGGCCAAATTCTTTCCCTCCCAGCACCTCGTGTCCCCTCAAGCAACGGAACAAATGTTTCAGGGCCAACCTCCAAATTGGCAGATCCCCAGTGACTCATAGAAAGCCAAGGATATCTGTGTTGCAGTCCTATGCCTCCACACCAGTTAAGACTGTCAAAGTCCATCCTCTTTACACCTCTATGGAAGGGGAGCTTCATAGGAGCCAGGATCCTAAGATTATCTGTGGTTCTTACTTTATACCTGGTGACTTTGAGGGCAAGGAAGACAGAATCCATGAAAGAGATTATACAGTCCTGTAAGCCTAATGTCCATGGGCCTGGAGGCAAATGTGCACCTCTCTGGCTGGCCCAGTCTCCGCTGCAAACAACTTTCTGTATTGGAGCTGTGTCTGCAGAGTCATGGTAGAATAAGGAATTGCAGCAGAGGAGTGACTAGGGGGCAGTTTCTTGCAAAATGGGGTGAGATCTGCATTAGGAGAGCACCCACCCTGTGTGGATGTTTTGGGCATGATCTAAGCATAAAGAAAAGAAATGAGAGAAGATAAAGAAGAAATGTTAAAGGAGAGGAAATGATCACAGAATAAAAGGAAAAGATCTGAGTGCTTTGGAATGTATGGAAAAAAGAGGAAAAACAAGACATGAAGACCTGAGAGAGAAACCTGCACAGAGATAACAAGTAAACAATACCAGATGTGCAAAACAGGGACTAAAGAAAGAGAGAGCAGAAAGACAAGGCAAAAATGAACCAGGAGCACAGTGCAGGTCAGAAAGATATAATTAATTTGTTGTTAAAAATATGAGAGAGACTGTATTGTTACTTTTCATGTTACGTTTACAAAGGTCCCAATTATCATCCCGCATAATATAAGGCTATATTTCATCAGAGATCAGTTTTGGATTGTGTTCTCTCTAAAGCTACAGGCAGGAACAATAGAGTTGAAAGCTGTGGCAGGAGTGTCCACCAGGGCTTCTTCCTGGAGGCCTTTATTGTCCATATAAATGCTTCCCTGCATCCACACTTACCTTTTGTTTACAGAACTCTGTCGACAAAGGAGTTATTCCTCATAAAATGAGGTTTACCACCATCGACAAAACTGCCGCGTTCTGTCAACTTACTGTCGACAGAACTCGGCGGTAGTGTAGACACAGGTGTAGTTTTGTCGACAAAATGCTGTAGTCTAGACACACTCTAAATGAAGAGTGAGATTTCCTTGTCATCTGCACTGGTATAAATCCACTGAAGTTAATGCAAAAAAATTTTCAAGAGCATATCCTGAGGTATATCATGAGATCAGGAACCTGTGACCCTATCCTGATGCCATAGCTTCACTTCCAACAGCCACTAAGAGTGGTAGGTGTCCAGTACGTGGCAGTTTCTGCTTCTCAGCGCTATTAGTTCAGGCTTTCTGCTGACTCAGTGAGATGTTTTGCATCAATTAAACATGAGTCACATTTTCAGGCTTTTTTCCCCAGCACCATGAGGCAATGCTGACATTTCAATCTATATCATACCTGTGTTTTTCCAAAGGATTTTTCTATATAACCTTTCTGCCAGATGTGATAAGTAGCAACAAAGACTGAGTTCAAATGGCTTTGGATCCATCATAAAGCTAACAAACACCACTGGTGTCAGCCCCACTCTGAATTTTTGGGATTACTAAACATCTAACTTGGGCTCTTAATAGACAATAATTGCCCCACTCCCAACCAAAATATCTTTGTATGAAACAAAAACACTTTCTCAGTGGAAAGGGAACCCAACATCTATCTGGGAAAACTGCAACTAACATAGCTATATGAATGATAAATGCTCCTCCAGAGTACCTTGGTTCCCCACCCTCAAACATGAATATCCAACAGGAAAATGTCCCTTTACCACATCATTACCCCTTTCATATCTCCTAAGGCCCCACTGTGGTTTGTTTCAGGGGGTAATACAGTCCCAGAGTACTGAGATGTACTCAGGCAGGCCTCTTTCTAGTCCCTTGGGCAGTGCTGCCTGCTCCTGCACTGAGGCTCTGCCAAATCACCCAGATATAGTTATTTCAGCTTTAATTAGTGGCTGGGAACGAGAGATCATTACCAGAATTCACTTAGCTCTGTTGCTGTCCTCTGCAGGTACCATGAAGCCCCCTTTCTGCATAGCTCCTCATTGGGGAGCCACTTCTGTATCTTCTCCCACAATGGAGTCCTCAGTTTGCATCAATTCTCCTCATCCATCTTCACTGGAAATGAGCTGTTAGTGTATTGGACTCTTGAACAGGGTCCATGCAATAAGGTAGTAAACCCTGTCTCCTCTCTTATCTCAGTAAAGTTCTACTACCAGTTGAGTTTGGGTACAATTATGATGGCTTTCAAAGTGTTACTTCAGGAATTCTGAGTAGAAAGTTTATGTAAATGAAGCTTTCTTTTTACAGCACTTCGTCTCTGAATCTTCTGTCCTTCTGAGTAAACAGGCTGCAGTAGCAACATAAACTAGCATACTAACCAAAATTGCTTCAGTATTTTCTTGTATTTCCCATCTTTCTGCATCTGCTGTATTTTGTCCTTTTAGGTTATGAGATTTTGGGGGGTAAGAATATCTGATCTTTTTGGTCTGTGTTTGTCCAGCACCTAGCTCAATAGGATTCTGGCCAGTGTTCCTGCTAAGATTTTCCATCCTTGGGCAGGTTGAATTTTCTTTTGGGTGGGATGACGTTTTTATGTACAACATCAATACTGAGGTAGTGTGTGGATATGCACCCACTAGTACAAATAAAAACAGTAAATATAAATATACATTTTAAATAATCCATATGTGTGGAAGAAAATATATTAAAACAAGGGATAATTAATAAGGAACAATACTTATGATTATTTAATATGAAATCAAATAAAAATAAAATTAACACTACTGTGACAGGGCGCTTGCCCTGCACTGGCCCTTTAAGACCAGGACTCAGGCCCTGAGCCGGGGCTAGAAACAAAGAGGCCAGCTGGAGCTGTTTGGGCTAGGGAGAGCCCAGCTGGCAACTATCTAGGGCAGCACAATTGGCTTGTAGAAGCCAGCTGAAACCATTAGGGCGAGTGAGAGCCCATCTGACAGCTATAAATGGAGAAGCACAGTTTGCTCGGGGAGAGCCAGAGGAGGGCTGACTGCTGAGGAAGCAGGAGCTGGTGGGAGGGGCCAGCCAAGACTCCCCTTGGCTAGGGGCTGGAGACAAAGCCTCTGGTTTGTGGGCCTATCATGAGGCCGACTAGGTAAGCCGAGCCATTGTGACAGATGCCAATGATGAGCAACCCATACAGACTGTAACTTGCCCTGAGAGGGGCTATATGAAGATAGTCAGGGGGTACTGAGGTGGGGGGGGGTTGCACCCTGACAACTACCAATAGCTGAAGAAGTGGCCCACAAAAGCTCATGATACTATTTATATATTTTTGTTAGTCTCTAAGGTGCTACAGGACTGTTGTTGTTTTTTTAGTTACAGAGTACCATGGCTACCCCTCTGAGACCTTGGAGTACACGTATCATCATCCTTTCTAACAGACATATGCATGTTTTAAAAATATTGGTAATAAGGTTTCATCCTACAAAACAGCTAGCATTATATCGAGTACCTGCTACTTCTGACTAATAAGAGCCAGAACTCTACCAGATAGCAAAGATCTGGCCTTAATGCAATACAGTTTACAATGTATTAATTACATGGGGTTTTAAAAAAAATCATTAAGATCAGAGTTTTAGATATCTGCAACACTCAAATTTTGTTAAAAGAATCTTTTTATTTCTTACCTTAAGCCATTAACACCTATGTAAACTTTGGAAATGTAATCATGCAATTGTCTTGGCACATCCTCCCTCATGCAACCTGCTTCAGGTCCTTTCCAAAGGAACTCTTATGGTACTAAAAGAAGTCCTCCTTCCCTTAACTGCCTAAGATAACATCATCTGCAAAACAGATTTACCAGAGGCTTCAGCTTGCACTGTTCCCAGGGAAACACATAGCTTCACAATCATCCTGTTCTTTAATCCAAAGTCTTGTATTTCACCTCTCACAGTGTCTCCTCACAACATGGGGTTCTTTCTCTCTCCCCCCCCCCCCAAAATCCTTACCAAATGTCTTGATTCAACCAGAAAACTGTCTCCCCCCTCTCAGCCCATTTGCAGCCTCTGCCCATGTAGACTGTGACTGCAGCCAGGGAGAGATGCTTTCCAAACATGAAACTTAGAGAATTAAAGGTGTGGGGGTGGGGGGATGGGGTTAAAGTGATCCGAGAGATGGCTGAAATGGAGGGGGGGGGGAGTTTCCCATTTTCAGTGACAGGCCAGGGACAGGTTTGCTCTTGCTGTCACTGGAGGAGATCCTGACCCGATTCTAAACAGGGTGAAAGCACAGGGGAGGGGGAAGAGAGAGGTGCTCTCTCGTTACCATGGAGCAGTGTGTGTGAGTGCAAATTGGTAAGAGCCGGAGGAAAATAGGAGGCAGAGAAATAGTCAACTGTCCTGCTCTGAATGTGTAGCAGGGGAGTGGACATGGGAAAACAAGGGATCCCTGCCCAGCCAATTTCCCAGCAGGAGGGCTATGGGATAAGCAGGAAGGGGGAGGGAAGGTTGCTGCGCTGTTAGCAGTTCAAAGGGTAGGGGAGGATTTGGGAGCAAAGTAGAGAAGTTCACTGGATCTGACAGCACCTGTAACTTACTCAGCTTTTCCCATGTGGCTGGTGGCAGGCAATGAAACACTGATCCCTCCCCCGCTTCAGCCAGCAGCTTTACCATGATCTGGGTGAAATGATCTCCCAAGTACTTCATGTCTCCCTGATTGGAAAACTCACTCACCCCCAGCAAGTACAGACCCTCTAGGGTAGGTGTAGCCAACTCAGTCCAGACAAAGAGCCAAAATAGTGGTGGATATAGCACAAAGAGCCGAGGGGAAAAAGTTGCTAAGCAAAAAAAAAAAAAAACCCCCAAAGCCCTGGCCACCACATTTGGTCAAATGTTGCCTGCCGTGATGCCCTTTTAATGGTGGCCATTGTGAGCAGCCATTTTGAAGGATGCACGGGACACTGCGGCGCTGTCTCTTTCACACAGCTGTCCCTTGAAGAGGTGCCACATGCAGCTCGTGAGCCGCGGGTTGGCCACCCCTGATCTAGGGAGTGGGGAAGTGCGGGGGAGGACTGGAGTAGAAGCTGGTGCCAGTATAGGAGGCAGCAGCAGTGGCTGTTGCTGCTTCTGCTTCTCCCCCACAAAAAAGTGAGTGCCCTGCCCTGCTCTCCTTTCCCAAATGATCAGCTGTGCTCCCTGCCTGCACAGGAAGCTTTGAACCTCTGCATGGGGCTCAGAAAAGGCTGTGCAACTGTGCAGGCAGACAGCTTGCAGGGAACCTTGATCCTGGACCATGACTAATACTCCTAGGTGTGATGTTACTACAGATAATAATTATATGGACAAACAACTCTGTGGACATACTTCTCCCTGTTCAATAACAGGTGGAGAAGAGAGCTCCTGGTTTTTTAGCACTTCTGGTCATAAGGTTTATACTTGCCACCAGTTTCTGATGCTATTAGGTGCAATCTTCATATCCTGACTGGAGGAACAGCAATGAATTTGAGAGGGGTGTTTGCCATAAATAGCTGGAGACAATACATACTCTCAAATGTAGGTATGAGACATAAGCCTCCGTTTGCCAGAAATGAACAATAACCAGAACAACAGAGGAGACTTTTACCATACTGTCTATAGCATCTTGTGGGATGCAAATTCAGACCCATGTACACAGAAAGAAGTCCAGCACTATATTATATGCAGACCTGCTTCCCATTTCGTAATATCTCTTTTCTATCATCAGTGTTAAGTTTTCCATTACTGCTTTATAAGATTCCTAGAGGGACATGCTATCACAAAGTACTCTAAAGTAACACCATTAATATATATTCAATTGATAAAAATATTAATAATGATAACATCTGTTTACACCCAAATTCTTGTAGCTGTGTATTAGGGTATGTCTAGACTACAGAGCTTTTCTGGGATACCAGAGGTATCCCAGAAAAACTCTGCCATGTCCAAGGAATGCATCTGGTTTTCCGAAAAAATTTTTTTTTAAAGTGGGTTTTTTTGGCATCCCTGTAAACCTTCTTTTTTAAGAAAGAAGGGATGTTCCAAAAGAGGGTTTTTCCCCGACATTTGGCCCCATGTAGATGGGCCAAATGTCCAAAAATCCTCTTTTGGAAGAAAAGCGGGAAAAGATACGCAAATTGCAAACCAGAATTTGTGTATCGTTTTCTGACTTTTTTTTGTAGTGTAGACATAGCCTTAATGTGGGCTCCTAAACATGTGCTCTTTACTAAACATTTGTCCAGTTCTGCCATGATTGGCAATTTAACTAGTACTGTATCTCAGCTCTGACTATGGCTACATCTAGGCTGCAGGCTTCTTTCAGAAGAAGCTTTTCTGGAAGAGATCTTCCAAAAAAACTTCTTCCGAAAGAGAGCGTCCACACTGCCAAAGTGCATCGGAAAAGTGATCTGCTTTTTCAAAAGATAGTGTCCACACTGAATGGACGCTATCTCACATTTAAGCTGTGATTATTATGGATGGAGTGGCCACTGGGACACCTGTGCTTTTCCCTCTTTCCTCTTCTTTTGAAAGAACTCCCTCTTCCCCATCCACACATGCCTTTTTTCTGAAACAGCTCTTTTGGAAAAAGGCTTCTTCCTCATAGAAAAAGGATTACCGTTGTCGGAAAAACCCCTCTGTTCTTTCTTTTTTTTTTTTCCGAAAGAACACAATTGCAGTATGGATGTAAGTGAAGTATGGATGTAAATGGCCGTTTTTCCGAAAAAACTCTGTAGTGTAGACATAGCCTATCTTGTTCTTCACCCTTTATTTTATTATCAGGCTAATGTGGTAGCACAAAATAATTACACTTTCACATTAAACTGAGATTTTTGTATAATTTTATTACTTTAATCTAGTATGCATTAAAGTTCCACACAGAGTGCCTGTTTTTACTTAGGATTTTTTATTAACCAGAACTTTTCAACCTTGTGTGATCTCTTTATAATTCCCTTTAGAATACATAATTGTGCTCTATCAATTTGTTAAAGGCTTTTGAAGTGTTAAAAAAGCTACATTAAAATTATTTTCTTTCAGGTTTTATGTTAATGAACATAGGTGCTATTCAAAGCAAAGTCAGTGTGTCAAGGGAACTTTAACTAAAGTTATTCATACATAAACTAAAAAAGGAAACATCTTTAGTGGAAGAAAATACATTTAATGAGTAAGTGCAGCACACAATTCCTCCTTTCAAAAATGTCAGTTCATATTGAACCTCCATTCTAGGTATCTTACAATTACTTTGTCAACAGAAGGTAGAGTAGTGATGGATGATGCATTGGTTCTTGAAACCAAACTTTCTGTGAGTTACTTAGGCTGAAACTAAGTGCTTTTACATTCCAGTCTTATTGATGATAGTGGTTTTATATTTATCACCCTGTCATTTCAGTTGACTGTATCAGCTTTTTCAGTGCAGGAATATGGACACTAATGGAGGTGTGTCCTTAGTGCTCTAAAGGGTCACAGATTCATTCCACTAACACGTTCACAGCACAGTTATAAACTCAGAAACTGCTTTGCACATTTTAAATAGTAATCTGCAGCTCTAGGCATATTAGGCCTTTGAAATTCTGTTTCTTGTTGGCCTCCTTTAGACTGTGCTACCTGTTTGACACTGAATATGCTTCTTTCAGTTTTCATTAATTTAATGTTACAGTTTTGCAATCTGCCCTATACTACGCAGAATTCTATCAGGACCTTAGAAAGTCCAGGATCAGATTGCAACATTTATTTATAAGAAATTCTGTCAAGAATCAATAATAGTCTTGGGTCTCAAGTTCCTTCTTTAATAATACTTTGATATGATTTGTCACAAGCTAGCCCACAGTATCCACCAGATTTTATTACTTAGCTTGCAGCACAGTGTCTCATCTTTGAGTCATGAGATCAGCCATGGGGAGACCTTTAAAAAGCTATATTCTTTACTGTTTGGTTATTACAGAAAGTCTATATTACTCAATAATATCTTTTATAAGGTGTGCTGTCACATCTTCACATAGATGTTTAACCCCGATGTAGATATACTGAATGCCTAGAGGCCACTTTAGTGACATGGACATTGGTTTTCATGATTGGATGCCAGATGTATCAACAACAACAACAAAAGTTGGGTCTTATTTTCACAGCTTGGTATTTCTGACTGGATCTCATACTAACTGTCAATAGCAACTAAGATTTTATTTAGAGTACAGAATGTAACATTTTTATTACTTGAAAGTAGTAGAAATTCTGTGAAGGTAATTTAGATTCCTTTCCACTGTAATATCAGTTCCTCAGGTTCTGTTGTATATCTCAGTAAACAAGGTCCTACTGTATCACTAGCATATAATACTTCTAAATACGTCAGTTCTTACTGAGAGCAGATGTTTCCTTATACAGGATGGTTTACAAAACAGAATGCCTTTGTTGACCTCAGGAACAGTATAGTCAATCATTGAAATTTCCAGTACTGTTAATAAAATGTGCTTTGGGTAAGTATTACTGTATAAGTAGTAACTTTGATTTTATATCTTTATTTTCTGTATCTTGAATTTCTCCAAAGGATCTTGCACACTAACAACACTATTGAAATAGCAATATCTTCAAATATCATAATAGTTTTGTGTAATTTTTAAATATGCCTCTTAGGGAATTTCTTTACATTTAATTTACATTTTTTAAAAAAATTTAAATTGTTTTGCTGATTAATATTAATAAAATGCATACATGTGTATTAAGTATTTTTTAAATTAATATTCAACAGTGTCTGAGCCAAGGAAGAAAATCTTTAAATAAAGGTCTGAGATTTGAAAATGGAGTGATGTGTGTTCAGGCATGTTGAGTTTTTCTTGAAGGCAAATGTATCGTCATTTTTGGCATAGCATATCCTGGAGTAGGTGAGAGAGAGAGGGAGTGTTACATTTAAGTATAATAGATTGCATTTTTCTGATTTACCATATTTTAAGGCCAGGTTTATGTAAAATTCTGAGGTTGGGTAAATCCCAACCTTTAACTGCAAAAGGTCAGTTCTGAACAGAAGATGCATACATTAAACAAAATGTTTCAGCTTCTCATAACCCCTCTTTGTAATCATAATTGACTGTCAACTGCCAGGGTCTCACTCCATGACAACCACAGGATGACATCAGTATTCATGTTGGCTCTTACTATTGGTTGGCCTTTGGTAGATTTCTTTGCTGTCAACCATTAAGCGAGAGCTCTACAGTAACAAGTCATATCAGGCCTATGAGTAAAAGTGGCAGTATTGGGAGTGAGAGAACTGCAGCCATAGATCCAAACTGCTGATGGAGAAAATATTTTAAAAGCCTTACTTTGCACTTGAATTATATGATTAGTGATGGGGTTTTTTTACATGTTGCCTGTGACAGGGCAGTTGACCTGCACTGGCCCTTTAAGGGCCAAACACTAACCCTGAGTGAGGGCTGAGAGTGAAGGCCTAACTGGGGCTATCTAAAGAAGGGCTCCTGGAGGGAGAGGGAAAACTGACTGCTGCTCTGGCTAGAGAGCAGGAGGGACCTGGCTGCCTGGGAAGGAAGGTAGGGCTGGGGAAGCTCTGGCTGCAAGGCCTGACACTACTCGGACTGCAAGGGGCAGCCATGGTAGGCAGGGGCAGCAGATCTACACCCCTTTGTCAGTGATGGGTGGCCATTACAGATTGTGGTTTGCCCCTGAGGCTGGGGCTAGATGAAGACTGGCAGTGGGTCACTGAGGCAAGGTGGGTGCAGGGGAACAGGGTTTCCCTGGGAGAAGAACGGGGTGCCCCTGGGGAGGAGAGAACCCTGGAGTGTGCAATTGGGTAAAAAACATCTCCTGGAAGGGGGCTCAGAGAGACTGGAGTGGGCACTGCTGGAGGACAATGTCCTGAAGAGGATGTAGTGGTCAAAGAGGAACACGGGGAGACACCAGCTAGAGGGAGGCATCCAGCGAGTCAACAAGCTAATTCCCAGGGCAGTCAGCTGGAGGCGCCATGATGGTGAGTCTGGCCCATGACATTGCCATGTCCATAAATAGTGTTTAATATTATAAACTGTGCACTGATTTTATTATTATTTCGTAGCAGGTTATAGTAAGTTCTGGAGAAGTCAGGAGAAGTTTTAATTCACTACATAAAATAGGGTGAGTTCAGCATTCTAAAATTGCCATTGCTCTACTGAGTATAGCAGTCCTTCCTTCTCATACTTTATGCTGCATTCACCAGATAGATTACTCACATATAAACACTTACTCTTACTAAAGCATTGGTAGCAAATGGTGTATACAGATTTTTTTCTGCAAAATAAACGGTATACATTCCACCTCTAGTTAAGGTTGTTCTGATGAACTATTATAACTGATCCAGTCAGATGCTGATATGAAGTCTGCAGTTTGTAGCCTTTGTGTGCATCTCAAGGATACAGGATTGGCACCAAAGTTCCATTTTAGAGTGGTAGAAAATGTCCAGGCAATGCCATATTGGAGTAATAAAAACCGCAGTGCATTGAAAATCTGGAAGGATTCCATTGGTATGTCATTCCTTTGCTGGAGTGAATTGTTGGCATTAGTTGCAGTGGTCAGGCTTATCAGGAAACTTGTTGACTTTTATGTACCAACTATTAATAAATCAGCTGACTCCACTGATGCTGCCCAATAAACATCATTTTTAGTTACTTCTATGATATATTTTGACTGCCACATGTTCCTAAAGCCCATTCCATGTGTGTTACCCCCACAAATACAGAAGCATGCTTGAATACATTAAGTGCCTTCATGAAGGTGGCATTGATTTTAAAAGTTGCTATCAATAGCAAAGAATGGCACGCAGTCCATGATAGACAAAGTGAATTGATTTCTGCATGTTTTAAATAAAGTGAGTGCTCATAGACGGATAAACTTTACTATCCTTTGTGCCTGAACTAGAGTTCAGTCAAAACATTTAAATGATGCTATGGCCACTGTGAAGCTAGTTAGCTGAGCAAATGACTACATGAGTTTCTCAATATATTTTGTTCTGGAAAGTTATTTAATAAAATTTCCATGCACTACAGTGATTTGGTTCTACACTGAGGCTAAAAAAAGAGAAGGTGCCAAAGATTTTTGCCTATGAAAAGCTATTGCGATCTAAGTATGCCCAAATTTGGGGGAATTTCTTGCCTAATAAGTTAATAGATAACTACTAATAGATAACACTTGTTGGAATTTCTGGCAAGACTCTCAGAAAATTATACTTAAAGGAACACACTTTAGCATAGTATTTGGATTTAGAAATCACTTAAAGAAGTAATAGTCAACTTGCCTCCCCTGAGATTGGTACATACATAACTTATGTTTGATTTATATTGCAAACAGGATGAACAAACTGGAGGAGGCAGGAGAATTCTTTACAATGGATATTTTGGGAGTATGAGTGCAGGAAGTTGGCCTGTAAGATAAGCTAGAAGAAAATACATGCAAAGTTTAAATGTATTTGCAAGTTTGAAACTATTTTCTCATCTGTTAAAATCATTTAGATAATGTAACATGATATGTCTTTCAAATATCTGAAAGACTGTTTGTAAAATAAGACCAAGCATTAAAAGAACAGTAGAAACAAATGTTCTTTCTCTAGATGTGAACTAGTAATGAGATCTGATTCAGAAAGTTTCACATGTAAAAATAAATAAGTGAAAAGATCAGCTATGCATGGGATGGATTCTAATTAGAAAATTTTAATAGTGATGTTAGTCCAAGCTAAGCCTTTTGTATCGCCTATGTTTCATAAATCTGGCAGGTCTCTGAACGGTGAGAACATCAGGAAAGCAAGTTAGTCTTAATTGTATCCTCTTTAGACTGATGATGTAAATAACTAATACTTTTCTAATGTGGCCATAAATTGTCCTAAACACATTCAGACTTCTGACCTTCTTGTATTCATCTGGCCATTGCTAAACATAAAAAACATACATGGCAAATACTGGTTACATTTCTTAACACACTTCTAGAAGGTGTTCAGATACTATGGTGATGAAGAGGTACACGAATCTGGATAGAATAGAATCAATAAAATGTTTGTTCCTGTGAATGTTGTCTAGAACTATATACCTTACATTGAATAGTGTTTTTCCCTCCTCATCTTCAATACTACTCTGGACAGATTAGTTTTTTCTAGTGTAGGAACAAGTTTGTTGGCTGTACCAAAATCCTTAGCTACTACAATGCCTTGTTAATAGTACCTACGGTAGACTTCCGATAATCCGGCATCTTTTGGACCTAAGTGGTGCCTGATTATCAGATTGCCGGAGAATCAGGAGGTCCGGTACAGCTGCACGGTACAGCTGGCCAGGACACAATCTCCCTCCCTCTTCCCTCCCCTTTCCTCTTCTCATCTCTGTTCTCCTTGCTGTAACCTGATCCTCCTTCCCCTCCCCTCCCATTTCCCCTTTGCTGAAGCAAAACGCTCTTCTCCATACTGTAACACGATCCCCTTTCCCCCCCCAACCTTATGCTCTATCTGGCTACAGCCAGCACTTGTGCTGAGCAGCAGGCTTTTTAATCAGCTGGTCAGGAGTGCTTGGCATTTTGATGCCGGAGTATCGGGAGTGCCGAACAGTTGGATGCCAGACTATCGGAGTTTTACTGTATTTGCATGTTTTTCTAGGTCTGAATGCACAGTTAATCTTGATAAGGTTCACCATTGTTGCTGGTTGGGAACCAGCTCTTTCCAGTATACTGGCCTCTGATGTATACAGAGCCTTTGCATGAGCCTTGTGAAGTAATAGATTCTGGCAAACCACTAACCACAGGAATAGCCATGCAGTCCTGCTGTAGTAATTGGTTCCATGAAAATCCTCAAAGTTTAAAGTACTCAAAGACATTCCAAACTGAGTTAGATAATTTTATGGCATGTTTTATTTACAGATAGCATTAGTTATATTGGTGGCAGGCTTGCTTCAGGATAGCTCGATTTAGTATCTGATAGGGAAGTAAAAGAAAGTGTTAATTCAGGTTTTGATCTTATCAGTTTCAGTCTCTCCATAAATCTGTGGTCTAGAAATACATCAAAGTTTGTCCTAACTTTCCTGGGAAGCCCATATTTCCCACTACTCCCATCAAAGTTCACTTTATTAACCTAGGAGTTATAGGTTTCAGCAGAAATAAATTCTTTTAGCAGCAACAAAAACTACTTTCCAAAAGGTTCTCTGAAAATCTCATTCTCTTGTACAGAAGCCACATTTTGAATGCTTATATCTGGCAGCTGCCCAGCTGCAATAGTTCTCCTAGGTCAGGGGTGGGCAATGAGCAGCCCCCGGGGAAGACATAGTACGCTAGGGTTAGCCCTTGGTGGGCTGCCAGACTCTTTATTTACCGGCGCCGCTGCAGTACAGTCACTTGCAGCTCCCATTGGCTGTGGATTGCCATTCCCAGCCAATAGGAGCTGCAAGAAGCAATGTTCCAGTCAATAGGAGTTGCAGGCAGCTGTATCTGTGGATGTGCAAGTAAATAAAGCATCTGGCAGCTCCTCATGCCTAACTCTGGTGAACCTCATCTGTCCCACAGACAGCTTATTGCCTCCCCTGCCCTAGCTTATATACCCACAGACAAGCATTAATATTTATGATTTTATTCACATTTGATCCCATCATCCAGTGTTCCCTATAAACTGTGCAGCAGCACAGCCCTGCAACTGCTTAATGAAGGCCACCCAGCCAGAGGGTCCCTGTAGGGTGCCCCTGGGGAACAGAGGGGCGCTCCCCCTTTCTGTAGCCCTTCCTGTAGTGGGGAGGGCCCCTTTTGCCAAGGATTTATCGTACCGATTGCTCTCAACTATGTGCCCATCACCCAACCCCCTTTGTCCCGTATGTCCCCCCCGCACACCAGCCAGGGAGGGGGGCTTACGTCTTCAACCCCTTTTTTGCCTCCAATCCCTCTGTGCAGTGAAGTCCAACCCTAATCCCCCCATACCATAGAATCAAAAGAAATCCTTTGTCATCTTCAGACTTCAGGGTGGAGGTAGGAGGACCCGGGCCCGCCCTGTCCACCAGGTCCTGGCCCGGAGCCCTGGAAAGGGGGTGAACTGTTACCCCTTCCCTATTGGTTGACAGGGTCACCACCCGTAACACGTCAACCCGCGGGCATCGAAGCCCTGGTCTGGGCCACTTCCTATCCTGCCGGTGTCTTCCCTTACCCATGCACCGAGTCTGCTGTCCGCTCGCCCCGACGAGTCCCACTGATTCTACCTTGGGCTTGCCGTTCCGGGGTTGTTGTCAGTCCTGCCCTGCTTCGGTGCTTTCCCAGTCACCTGATCTGGGGTGCTGCCGGTCCTGTCTGGCTCCTGGACCATCGCAGCTGTCTCTCCCCTGTTCCTTGGAAGCTCCTCCTCCAAGTCTCAGCTCCCTCCTCTAGGCGTGTGGTGTGCCATTTTTAAAGTACGCACTGCAGCGCCTATGTGGGCATCATGCATCCCCTGCAACATCTGGATCCTCCCTCTCCCGCTGAGTTTCCCTTAGTGACATGCCCTGGCAACCCGGGATGCCTGCGCCCTTGTCCTCTGGCTGCCCCAGGTTCTCCTGGCTTTCTGCTGGAGCGTGGGGTGGTGCTCCCTGGCCACCCGGGATGCCCACGCCTGCACCCTCTGGCTGCCCTGGATTTGCCCTGCTTTCTGCCAGAGCATGAGGCAGCGCTCCCTGGCAACCCGGGACGCCCACGCCTGTGTCCTCCGGCCACGATGGGTTCTCCTGGCTTTCTGCCGGAGTGTGGGGCTTGTCTGCCCTGTCACAGTCCCCTTCCTACTGGCTAGGAGAGACTCTCTGCTCTGTTCTCAGCTGGGAGCTACTGCTGTTACTGATGGAGAAGTACTTTCCCCTGTCAGGAAGCTCCATGGTGAATCCTGAGCCCCTGGCTGGAAGGGGCACATTAAACAGCTGCAGGGACGTGCTGCCACGCAGCTTAGAGAGAACACTGGTCCCATCCCTTTCACTTGGGGTATGTCTACACTGCATTCCTCTTTCGAGAGAGGAATGCAAATGCAGACAAAGGACATTGCAAATGAAGAGCGGATTTGAATTGCCCGTGCTTCATTTTCATAATCGTGGCCGGCTGCATTTTCGAAATACTCTATTTTGAGATAAAAACACTGTTTAGATGCAGTTATTTTGAGAAAACTCTTCTTTCGAAATAATCCTTAAGCCTCATTTTTAAAGGAGTAAGTGTTATTTTGAAAGAAGGGGTTTTTTTTTAGAAATAACCCCGTCTAGACTGCATTTTTTCTTTCGAAATGGGATATTTAGAAAAAGTGTCCGGCTGCAATTATGCAAATGAAGCATGGGAAATGCAAATCTGAGCTTCATTTGCAATTTCCTTTGTCTGCATTTGCATTCCTCTCTCGAAGGAGGAATGCAGTGTAGACATACCCTAGGAGATTTAACTTTTTGAATGGTGGGGCAATCCATGGGATGTTCAATAAGAGAGAGGAAATCTTTCATCTTTCACACCAGAACAGGGACCTTACAAGAGAGCAGAAAGGACAGGTTTTAGACACCAAGGCATTCTTGATGCCTTAGGATGGTGAGCAATAAAATAAAATAGACTTACAAGTGTGGAAAAAACCCAGATCTGCCTTCAATAAGCAGAATAAAGATACCAGAGAGCTGAGAATAGCTTGGGACTCGGTTGTCTGAGAAACAGGCTCTCTATATAAAATATGGCCAATGGTAACATTTGGCAGAAATACTCATGCTTGAGTCACTTAGAGAGGGAAGGAGGCCTCTGGCAGAATGTTCTCCATGAATGATCCTCAGACTTGATCCATCAGAGTCTGAATTTAACACTGCAAACTCCATTTTGAGATAAGCATAAATAATGTGGGCATTATAGGCTATATAATTAATACATATTTGTGAGTTTGGAGTTTGTGTTGCTGGCTAAAGAGTAACTAAGGGTATGTCTACACTGCAACACTATTTTGAAATAACTAGCACTATTCCAAAAAAACTTAGTCCGTGTCTGCACAGCAGGCAGTTATTACGAAATAGTGTCAAAAATACTGTCAAGCTGAAGGACTTCTTACTCCAGCTCCTGTAACCTTCATTATACCAGAAATAAGGGAAGTTGGAGGAAGAGTGCTCTATTTCAAAATAAGTGCAGTGTAGACACTCCCAGTTTCAAAATAAGATACGCAATTGGTGTAGCTCAATTTGTGTAGTTTATTTCGAGTTAAGCCCTGCCTTGTAGATGCACCCTAAGAGCTAACTGGACCTTTGCTAATTTGGAGCTACAGCAATCAAGAATAGAGACTCCTCAATGGCTAGGGCTCCATTGAACAATGGAGCTAATAATTCCTTTGAGGTTTGCCTCCACTAATGTGGTATCAAAGAGTGGCTGGCTTTCCACTTAAGGGAAAGATGGGAAAGAGCTCAACCTGACACCCATTAGGGTTTCAGGGCAGGAACTTGAAAGCATTTAAAATGCTCAACTTCTGAGTCAGGGAGACAGACAATGCTCATAGAAGCCACGAGAAGAGGATGGAGATACCAAGGCTATGCTGGACCTACCTACTTGTATGAGTCAAATGCTACATTTTGGAAATATGCATTTAGGCATTTGTTATTTTAACCCTTTTTTCTCTGTTTGTGATGTTCCTTTGGATCATTGAATCCTACTATGCTCTTAGCTGAGTCACTGAAGTTTCATAGTATTCACAAGCTCTCCAATGGAAGTCTTTAGTGGGGGCCAGGTCCAGTTGGACTTGTTGGAAGTAACAGGGGATGTTTCAGCCTGGTTGCTCTAGTCTAAAAGTGTGGTGAGTCACAAGACTCCAGTGTGAAAACAGAGGCTGACAGCATGTATCTGGGAAACAGTGCCCACCCAGAGACACCACAAGAGAGCAAAGGTATAAGCCCGGAACCATACAGTGAGCATTTAGCAAGTAAGCAGATTGATAGGGCAAGGACTAGTGGGTTTGGTTTGATCTGTAGTAACTATATTTTTTAGGGCTAGAATTTTTGATTGTTGCTTATGGGCTGTGTTGTTTACCAAACAAGGACAACATGGCAGCAGCTGTCTCCTCCCCGGTAATCAGACCAAGTCACCATGTTGACACCAGGATGCAAGACATAAATATGAAGAACCAGTTGCTTATTTGCTGACATTCAGCATGCACAGAGAGGCTATAATCAGATGGGGCATAATCACCATTTATTGGCTATGTACATACTCTGCAGAGCAGATGATATTGACGCCGCTATGAGAATGTCCAGCCACAGAATCTGAGGCATTTCAGAGGCTGGCAGGGTGACACTTGCTAAGCTTTTAAGCTCAACTGAAATATTAATAATAAATTAAATGTAAAGGAGATACATTTCAGACAGGTATGTTCCCAAGTTCATGCCAAGATCTGGCCCATGCTGCCTCCCTAAGGACTTTGAACTCTGGAGCACTTAATTTTTTTTACTGGAAGTTCTTAGAATATTTCTATTGCTATACGTTGGTTTGCATGTGTATGAGTTTACTCTATATGGGCCCCTTCAATAATTTACTGCCTGTAAATTCAAATGCATGTTAGTGAAGGAAACTGTCTGCCTAATATTTCAAAAGTAATGAGTTCAAATTCTGTTGGGATTGTAGTTTTATTAGAAATTCTGCGTACATTTTATTAGTATTTCTGGGTCAAATGGATCATTATATTGATTGATCAACGCTTAATTTGTTATAAGTACTCAGCAAATAATGAAAAAATCTAGTCATTTTGTTAAAGGATAAACATAATATAATATTATGTTACTTTTTAATTAATTTTTTGCATACATGTAGATCAAAGTTATTCATCTCTAGAGGTTTTGTGTGCCACTTTAACATCTGGCAAGAAAGCTGAGTAGTGCAATAATTTATATATATAGTAAAACACGCATTCCTACCACTGTTTACTGTAAAAATGTACTAAAATGTGAGGAAAGGCTTCATGGTGCTGCTGCAAGTTGGCGTCTTTTAAGACAGCAGTAAACTTTTGTTATGAGACCCATTGTTTTCCATTAACTTAGCTAGTAATATATTCTAATTCATAGTTATGACCGATTCTTCTGTATTTGTCCAACACACAAATTTTCTCTTACCTGCCACTCTGTATGTCACATAATGTATTTTATATGTACACATACAAATACATTTTAATAAAATACATTTAATATCTTCTGCTAATCCTGAGGGAAGAACATTGATTGGTAGCTAAGAGGGATGAGGGAACTACATGCACCACTGGGACGTCATTTTTGTGAAGCGTTGATCTAGTCTTTAGATCAAGAGAGATATGACTGCCCCCTGTCAAGTCACTGAAAGTTTGATTTTACACTTCAATGAGGCCAGGATTTCACCCACCCAGGATTTTCACATCTGCCACTGGCTCCTTCTAAATATCTTTGGCCAGTTCTAAGTTTGCCATCTCTGAGCAGGGCTGTCCCTACCCCTGTGCAGCTCTGTAGAGCACCATGACACTTGGTGCATCAAATTGCCCCAAGTTGCCTAAATTTCATGGTGTCCTAGGCAGCCGTATGTTGTGTATGAGCTCCGGCCTCTCCTATCCCCATTCCCTAGCTCAACGCTGGTCCAACCTCCCGTCCCCTTACCCCATCCCCTAGCCACTGCCCCTGGTTCAGTGCTAGTCCAGCTCCCATCCCCCCCTCCCCCGCCAAGGCTCAGAGCACAGCCATCACTCCCCAGACAGTGGTAAGTGGCCGTCACGAGCTGAAGGACTCTGATGGAGAAGGGAGAAGCCACTCAGCAGGCTGCTGGAGAGAAGTGGGCTTCCCCTTAAAAGCACCACTTCTCTCTGGCCAACTGCGCAGCCTCCCTCTGCTCTTCCTGAATCCTCTGGCCTGTGCCTCCCTCACAGCCATGCTCCAGGTTGCCAGCTGTCCCAAACTGGATGGACTGTAAGTCACTGCAGTCAATGGAGTCTACCCATCTGATCCAGGAGAGATGCTAACCCCTTTCTCCCACAGCTTCATCTCCCCTTCCTGTGCAGAGCAGTCACTCCCCCCATTGGGCACCAGCACCGGTGAGGATGGCTTTGTGTCCAAGGCACAAAAAAAGAGAACGCCTGGCCTCTGAGACATAAACTGGGGCATCTCCCTTCGCCATATACACACCTCGGTTCTGTCTCTTCCCTCCCACTTCAATGGCATTGTAATCCTATTGCATCCCTGAGACAGGCATCAGCTGGGCTGCCTTAGGCACTAACCTCACTAGGCAGGATGCGTCACTGATCAGACTCACCCCACTCTCACCCAGCAGCAACTTCCACAGCCAGTATCTGCATGGCAGTAACCGGGCAATACCAGCCCCGAGCTCCCCTAACCCCACTCACTGCTCCCGACTTGCTCTGTCCCCATGGGTCTCAGACACTTCAGAGGAAGAGCTCCTTATTCTGCAGGAGCCATTGTCCCATGAATCCCTGCGTTGTAGCCACTAGGGAGCATATTGTAGCCACTGGAGGAGCAAGGGAGGCATGATGGACAAAACCTGGGAATTTTAATGTTTCAGGATGACTTGGAAATTTCTTGGGACAGCCACTCAATGAAAAAAGGATTATCCTGGGAAAACCAGGAAGGTAGTGACTCTATTAAAGTCACTTAAACTAAACTTTTAAGGGTGGCCTCTGAGCCTGGTTTCCTCAATTTTTAGGTGTCTCGCTCTCTATACTGTATACGATTGGGCTAATAATACTTATTTTAAGTGTAAGAAACTACTTTTTATTTTCTGGCTGGTCACTGTAGCATGGATCGGAATTGAGAGGTTATAGTCATTCCCCTGATCCCAGCAGTTACCACTATATTCATCATTTTCTAAAATGCTTTAAAATTTGTATATAAAATGCAATGTAATGGCAAAGTATTAAGATTGTTTTGGTACAGTTGTCATTTAGTAACATTGATATGCATCTAATGTCAGATCAGATGCAAGTTGTATGTTTTTTACTAAATATAGTGGTAAGATTTGTTTTATATTTGGCTATAAATTCATCATAAATATGGCACCTGTTAAAATAATTGTATATAGGATATGAAAGCATAATCAAAGTTCCAGTGCTTGGAATTTTCAAGGAAATACCCTCCATTCCTCATAAAATTTGGTTCTATTTATAGATAGTAAAAATAGCAGTTCTGTGTCTAACCTGGCTTAAGGTACTACTGACCTTAAGCCAGCATATAAAAAGCAGTATATAAAACTACTTAAGGCTAGTTCATTTATAGATATTTCAAACATTGTTAATAGAAAGTTTATTCAGTGTTAGAAACACTGATTTATTTCCATAAATTGCTTCAATCATGTTATGTTCATGGGATGGATTCAGTTACCACAATTATTGTGAACATGCTACAAAATACTTTATACACTGGGCTTCATCTTTGCATCTAAGATAACCCTGCAGGACCTTAAATATTCCACAAATTGTGTTACTAGACACCATATGCTTTTAATTGAAAGCTACTGCTGTAACTTTACATCCACTGAATGGAACAATTAACACATGCAATTGCAAGAGTCTTTTGTTCTTGTTTACATTTTTCTATCTTAGTGTATGTCCCAAGTCTTGAATGTAGGCCTGAGAGTCCCATGACAGCTGCTGCTTACTGGCCTCCACCCAGGATCTGTTGAAACTTCATGGACCAAAGGAATATAGGAATATAGCTTCAGTTAATGCACCACCCACAGGACCTCTGACTTTAAGATCACCCAGCTCCGCTGATTGATTCAACCATGCTATTTAAGCCAAAAGAAGACACAGGGAGTTTGTCTAAGCAAGAGCGTTATTTCTTGTTGTGCCTGCTTCAGTCCCTGCTTGTGCCTACCTCCTTCACCCATCTCTGTTCACGATGCCTGCTTTGCTCCTGCCTTACCCCATGCTCCCGGTCTGACTACTAGGCAAGCCTGCCTATATGCCAGTCCATAATACTTAGCCTAAAAGCTATATTGAGCTTCTTTTTACATTTTTTAAAAATATACTGTACCCAAACCACTTCTTAGGAAGAGCCTTTATTTATTTATTTATTTATTTACATTTGACAAATCCTTAAATACAGATCTAATTGTAACAAAAGAAAATGTAATCATTTGAAGAAACGAGGCTGGAAAATGTTGAATATCCTGGAAGCCACATCTTGAAACTACGCTATACAATCTTCACTCTGGATTCAGGCACATTGTTTGCAGATGCAGCCCATCACAGAAGATTTGACTTGATTCTTTGGACTAATGCTTTCTTCCGTTATTCTTGTTCAATATTTCATGTGGCTCTCAATTCTCCAACGAGAACTGCAGACCACTGTGTGGCCCCATTCAGTGGCATTCCAAGAGATGCAGAGGTTAACCTGTGCAACACTCTTTGCAGGTTCAGAGCTTGAGATTTAAAGGTCATTAGAGGCTCTAATTCTCATTAAAAGCAGTGAAGTATTTTCTCTAACTTCCTTGGTGAAGAGCTTGTGCCTGTACCTTTGTCTCTGTGGGTCTGATCAGAGTCCCCCTGAAGTCAATGGGATTTTTTACCAATATCATTGAAGCCACTCTTGCTTGTTTAAGTGTAATTCTGGTTAGAATCTGCAGAAACTGTGATGTATTTTATCCATAATTCCATCATGAGTTGATCATGTCTGATTAATGACAGTTCAGTGTGCAGTATTTAAATATGGAAATAATTAATATTTACCTTTTAAGATTTTCAATGACCCTGTTATGTAGCTTTGACACTTCAGTAATGATTTCAAGTTGCATCATCAATGAGCAGCAAAGAGCTGACCTGTTGTGCCTTGTCAGAGAAGAAGCTAATCATAACTATATCCCACTCCTCTTTATGTCTGTGCCAATGATCTGGGAACCCATCTACTGTGTCACAGACCTTTGCAAGCCTAATTGTTCATGCAATGTGGTTTTTCTCTGAGCTGATGCAGATGTCCCTTTCTGTAGCAATTTAATTAACACTTTAAAATAATGATACATTAATTAATGCCAAATTACAATGAAAATCCTGCAGACTTATACTTTATATCAACATTAATGCAAAATGAGTTCCTCCTGGATAATATTTCTTACAATGAACACAAAAAAAGAGATAATACTAATTAGGCCATCAATTTAAATTTACCATAATTCCAATCCATGTCACTTATCTATTCTCAAGCACAAAACATTCATTTCTACCATACAGTTTTGCTTCAATGGTGATGTCTGCATGACAACTGGACCCGGGGTCATCTTTCAGTTCCACAAGTATGACCTTGAATTTGGTGCCCAAATTGTTGATCATCAAATATTAGGAACAGGGCAAACCCAGTGATATGCTGTAACTGAACATTTGTGGTGGTGGTGGTGGTGATACTTTGTTAGCGCCTTCCCCTCCCCTCCATTCCCCAAAGTCTATCACAATGAAGCTTTTGTATTATATAGGGCACAAGCTACTATAGGTCGGACCTTCCTGGTCCAATATCCTCAAGACCTGACAGGCCCCATATGAGGGATTTTGCCAGACTGGAGGAGGTCATTTCTGGCCTCCCATCACTGGCCCCTTCCAGCCCTGGCCTGGTCACTGGCCTCTTGGATAGCTCTGCCGCGTCCCCCCCCCCCCTTCCACCAGTCCCGCTCCCCTGCCAGTCCCACCGGGCTTCGTGGCCCCACAGAACAGCCCCCATGCCATGCACTGGGCTCCCCACCTTGCCAGCCAGCCCTTCTGACATGCGCCAGGTTCCAGACCCACCAGGCAGCTCTGCTGCCATGTGCCAGGCTATCAGCCCCTATAAGCAGCCCCACTGTCACACAAGAGCTATCATCCCCACCGGGCAGATTGACTGCCTTTTGCTGAGCTTTGTGGCCCTGCCAGCCCACAAAGCTCCCAGCCACCAGACCTTCACTGGGACTCTCTGGTCCTGGAGTATCTATGGTCCATGTTTCCAAACCAGAGAGTCCCAATTTAGAGAGATTCAACCTATAGCCTGTGACACAATTCAGTTTATTTCCACTCTAATGGCCTGACCCACATGTTATAGGAACTAGGGCACTTCCAAAGTCATTCATAGTCATGAATAGTATTAAGTGTATAATTCCTAGACTGAGTGGTGAGGCCCATTAGAGACAAATAAGAGACCAAGGTATCCTGCCATATAGCAGCTTGAAATTTAAAAAGTATCTTCCCTTTGCCCAGAGTGAAAATGATCTGTGCTTTGCTACCTTTTTTATTAAGGCTAATAAATGCATCTAAACTATTTTTAGGTTTTGTCTCTTAGGGTACATCTACACAGCAATGTTATTTCAAAATAACTTGGTCCGTGTCTACACAGTAGGCAGTTATTTCGAAATAATGTTGAAATACTGTCAAGCTGGAAGATTTCTTACTCTGACTCCTGTAACCCTCATTGTATGAGGAGTAAGGGAAGTCGGAGGAAGAGTGCTCTATTTCTAAGTAAGTGCTGTATAGATGCTCCCAGTTTTGAAATAAGCTACTCAATTGACATAACTCGAAATAAGCTACGCAACTTGAGCTAAGTTCTGCTGTGGTGACACACCCTTATATGTGGCAAGAAAGGATTGAAAGGGTCAATTCATCAATGCAAAGTGGAAAAAGGATGTGAATTACAATGATTTTAGCTTTTCATTTTATGTTTTATTGTGGTTGTGCCTAGAAGACCCAGCCCTTTTGTGCTTCACACAGCACACACTCATAACAAAAAGATGGTCCCCTTCTCAAGAAGCTTACAGTCTAAGTAGAACATGAATCAACAGACAGCCAACAGTGAGATGACTGTACTATCTGTAATATGTATGGTAAGTGGTGTGGGTTTTTGTTAAACGGTGTGCATTAAGTGATTTTTTTTTTTTAGTTTTTCATAAAATGGTATTTTAATATTGACTGTTTTCTTGTAAAGACTGAATTCTCTAGTTTGATGTAGAAGATGCTGATCATTATCCTATGGTAGCCACGGCTGGATTCTAACACCCTCAGTTAGGTTGTACAGGCTCTTATTCAGTGACTAGTCCCATTTATTTCAAGAAGAGTTAGTGACCCAGCAAGATCTCTGTGGTGGAGCACAAACCAACATAGCAAACAGCAAGCTGTGAATGTAAATCAGTGCAGTGAGGGAGAGCAAAAAAACAGGTTGTGTTGTCCGTTGAAATACATTTTCATTTTCATTTAGGTTTGAATAACTGCTCAGGAAATTTTTCCTTTTGTGGTTTGAATTAGGGTGTCTTAAAAAGCCAGGATATTCTTTTGTTGTTGCTCTTGTGAAGAGGGCTAGCATAAGACATCAAGGTTCTAATCACACACAAACCCTCAATGAGAGATTATGTGGAATTTGGTAGTGGTTAGATTTTGTGCCTGCTCTCTGCACTGTGGAAAATTTCACACGTTGTGAAAATCAATTGAATGGCTTTTATCATAATATTACCACATAATTTGAGACAGTTGAGCATAACTGGCCATCACTGCCTGCCAGGTCTGGTAAAAGCAAGTTGCCTGGAGTGATAAAATGAATGTATTATTAAAAGGCTAAGTAGGGAGGAAAGTTTCTTAAAAAGACAACTTATTACATGGTGTAACAGTCTCCTAAGGGAAATGGTGGAAGGTTCATCACTAGAAAGACTTAAATTACAGAGGGCAAAACATTAGAAAATGTTATAACTATAAGGAACTGACTGACACTGGTTCCAAGAGTATGGGTTAGACAATCTAATATATTTTATCCATCTGTTGAGGAGCAGCAGAAAAGGGATTTTGGAGATTAGGCCTGAAGTTCAGTAAAACAGCACTGCTGTATGTGTGAACCTGCATGGTGCCAATCTGCAATATGTTTTCCCTTGGCCAATAATATTAGCCCATCATTTTCACAAGCAATAAAAAATGTTGAGGAAAAGAAAAAAGTTAAAGGAGTATTTTAAAGTTTTATATGTTACTTCAATTAAAAACTAATCCGGTTAAATATTTTAATATAAAGATAGCACCTTTTAAAAATTCCAGGCACTTGTTTTGAGACGCCAGTTCTAAATTATTTTTCTTTATTTCACTTTCCATAATGAATATTCTTCCCTATTAGGTTATAGAAATACAGTCTAGTTTGTTTTTAAAGTTGCTGTATCATTCACTGCTTAGCTGCCACAGTGAAGGACATCCTAGAAATACCTAAGATGGACCAATGTCTGTCAGTGTTGTGTCTAGCTCAGCTCCACAACTGAACATTTGGAGTGGGCACAGAGAGCACGGAAATGGGGTCAGATACCTCTCTCAAAAAGGAGATTTTAATGGAACATGCAAGTCTACGTGTTCCTGTGTTCTGGGTCATGAGTGAATGGGTCCTGCAGACATCTGTCTTGACTCTTTGATATCTTCATAAATGATTTGAATAATGGCATAAATTACACACTTATAAAGTTTGTTTGATGCCAATGAGCAAATGCTTTGGAGGACGGGATTAGAAATGGTCTGAAACAGACAGAATAAAATTCAGTAAAGATACATGCACATTACTACACTTAGGAAGAAATAATTGATTACACAAATACAAAATGGGAAATGACCGCCTAGCAAAAGTAATGCAGAGAAAGTTCTGGGGACTACAGTAAAAAACAAATTAAATAGGAGTCAAAATATAATACTGTTGCAAAAAAGTGAACATCATTCTGGGATGTATTAGTAGGAGTGTTGCAAGCAAGACATGAGAAGTACTCAGATGTAGTACTATGTCTAGTTCTGGGAAAGATGTGGACAAATTGAAAGTCCAAAGGAGAACAACAAAATGATTAGTTTAGAAAACATGGTATATGAAGAAAGGTTGAAAAAAAGTTTGTTTATTCTAGAGAAGACTGAGGGGGCATATGATAGAAGGGTGATAAATTGTTCTTATCCACTGAGGATAGGACAAGAAACAACAGACTTATTACAGCAAGTGAGATTTAGGTTAGACACTAGGAAAAACTTCCTAACTATAAGTGTAGTTAAGCACGGGAACAAATTACCAGGAGAGGTTGTTGAATCTCCATCATTGGAGGATTTTAAGTACAGGTTAGACAAACATCTGTCAGGGATAGTCCAGATAATACTTAGTGCTGCCTCTGTGTAGAGGACTGGACTAGATGGCCTATCGATTTTCCTTCTAGTTCTACATTTCTATGATTCTACGTTTCAGAATTAAGTGCAGGTATTTCAGTACCTACTCACTTTTAGCTTTATTTTTTTTAATGTTTCTGGCAGATCGCCAACCTTAAATTAGACATTGAATACTTGTAAGGTGGCAGCTAACTGAGAGTTTTAGCAACTTTTCAACTTTAACTTTACTTTTATGGCTTCCATTAGAAGTCTTTCTTCAGTTACAGTACAAGTACATTGGCAACAGTTGTCTTTTTGCACTTGATCACACCTGTTGACACACATATGTATTAACAAATCAGCTATGGCCTTCTCCCCACATTGAGTGCACAGTGCTAATGCAGATATAAAAAGGAAGCCAAAACTGAGATATACAACACATAACTTGTTTAACTGGATTTTATTAAGTGTTGTACTAATGTCTGTTCATTTTGTTAAACAGTCTATACTCCTATCCCAAGAAGGATTCATTATATCCCGCAGGTTTGCATAAGAGGACTTACTCATGAGTATTGTATCTCCAAATGTTGTCTAATGAAAGAACAAACAGTTTAGGACATCATTAACTTCTTGCTGTTACAGCCAGGAAAAGTAAAGTTTCTGTACCTATGGCATAACCAAACACTTTTGCCTTTTTATTTATTGCCATTCTCAGTTTCTTGAGAGTCACAGGAGATGCCAGAAAATGTAGTCCATTATTTTATCCAGTTTCTGAATGCCTCATTTGCAATAATAGATACTCATTAATTCCACACTACTGATCTCCAAAGGACAAAGCTCAAAGCTGGCTTTTTGACTATTTGTCTCTGCTAAATGTGTAAAGAGTTTTGTGTCAACCATCAGTTTCAACAACATCAAGTGATCAAGTTTAATTGGAACAAAAATCAGTTTCAAAATCACACGAAGCAGTATTTAAAAAAAATCATTTCCAACAGACATACTTACTTACTCCTCCAGTCACAACAGATGGAATACCATGTGACTTTTCTGACCAATCAAAATTAAACCATATTGGTTAGATAATAAATATTCGACACTTAAATACCAACATTCACAATCCAACCACAGAGTTAAAAAAAAAGTTAAATAAATCTGAAGAAATCTTGATATGCTTGTGGATATTTAGCAAACAGAGAAAGTTACTCAAATGATTTGTTATGATTTGTTAGCTCTAATAGATTATCATGTTATGTCAATGGTCTTTTTATTTCAGACCCTGGAGTTGTAAAATATCTGTAAATGCTAGCTGAGAGTTTTGCAAGTATATATGAATGCAGAATAAGCTGAAGTAGGTGATAGTTTGTCCCTGAACACATTATATGATCAGGAGGCAAGATAAAGTTGAAATATAGATTGAAAACCACAAGATATTAAGTATTTTACCTTGTGGAGTTGAAGGTGATAAACATAAGAGAGGGGTTGTGTGAAATAACGTAAAAAAAATTACTTAAAAGGTATCCTCTGCCTTACTGTAGTCTGTGGCAGAGAAGGCTGATAGCCATAGGCATGAGACTGAGACTAAAACTGTACATATTACATATGTTACTCTTTATCTTCTGAGGAAAAATTCTTACAAGAATTCACGGGTTTGTTCACAAATTTTATGGCATTATAGAAAACCCCAAACCTGGGATGAAAATATTAATGTTAGCCAAACCTTTAGGTGGAGCAACTTTTCCAGAGCTACAAAAATATTGGGGTTTTGTAAAGCCAAGGAATGAAATGGATACCCTATAAATGGCTCTGAGCCCAGCTGGATAGCCATAGAGAAAGCACAAACTTAATTCTTTCATATATTCTTTTTTATAATAGCAAATGGAATATGATTTTTTTCTCAACCCAGTGCTGAAAACAACAGTTAAATGGATTTTGAATTATAAAAAAGATGGAGGGAAAATATAGAATCAACACCGTATGTCAATATGAAGAAACCTTGCATAAGTTGCTTGAGTTGGATAATTATAAGGTTTCAAAACATGTTGGGTACAATGAATGGTGTTGTGTTTTTCTTTTTTTATGTATTTGCACAGCTTACGCTCAGACCAAGACTGAGTTGAAATATTTCCTTCAAAATACTGATGTAAACATTGAAAAGATGTATTTTACTCTGTAAATTAAGAGTCTGATCCAAGGCTTATGGAAATCAAACACAATCTTTTCCGCTATTTTCCATGAAACAAGACCTGAAATCATACCTATTACCTCCTCTACAATTCTCCTCTTCCCACTCTGAATTACTATTTGCAGTTTAATGTGTAAATTTGGGGAGTGGAGAGAAAGCAATGAGAACACTAACCGGAAAAAAAATCCTGCAGTGATAAAGTATGGGAAATATATTAATACAGTGAATGTGGGAGAGGAATTTTGGGAGTAAACCGAGTGATTTCCACAATCTGCCTGCTGCTTTCTTTACTTCTCTCCCCCCCCCCCCCCCATGAATAGAACATTGTGAACTCCAGTGAGACATGTTAGAAGTGGTTTAAGTAAGTGACTGAGACAGATGTTGATCTTGTGACTCTTCAAAGAGTGCCACTTGGCATATACTAACTTAAATATTCTATTATTCTGCAATTTTGGTTGAGAGTTAGTGACTTTGTTTTGCCTGTTTTGGGATATTCAATTACACCTCAAATACTTGTACTTCATAGAAGCTTTGGACTAAACAGCTAAACGAAAAATGAATACAATTTAGTATATACATTAAATGCAATCAGACTTAAGATAATAATTTTAAAGAACAAGTCCTAACCACCTGGGGTTATTAAACATCCCATGGCATTTTTCATAAGATTATTAACAGTGTCTTTTCCAAAATCCAATTTATATAATTACATTCTGTTGACATAAATTCCCCCTGCAGTATCTCTTAGATATGGCAGTCTTCTTGTCATTAATTGTTTCAGATTTGCTGTATGCTGTTAAAAATCTGCTGTGTTCCACTCCAGAAAGGGATGCATTTCAGTGGAAGGTAAAGTGGTTCCAACATACAGTTTGAAAAGTTTTAAAGTACTATTTACTTCCTACTCAGAGGTCTGTTGAAGGTAAAATTCCCAAAGACTTCAGTGATTCATGATAAGATCTATACAGTATGATGCAGGGTTGCTGTGGTGTTAAACAGCTACAGCAGGTCACATGAGAACATTATAAATTGATACTATGTATAGTATATTATCAGTTTGTAAAATTCAAGACACATCAAGACACATATTTGAGTGTGTGTCTGTATGTCTGACTCTCCATGAGTTGATTTGTTCAAGAACTCTTTCTAAATGATAAGAGCTAAGCCCACAAAATTTGGTAGGCAGCTTTCCCCATATCATTTGGTTGTGTGCGGGAGCGGAGCTGAAGTTCTCCCCTCTTCCCCGATTCATACGGAGACACAACACCATACAGAAAAGAATCACCGTCTCTCTCTCTCTCTCTCTCTCTCCCTTTCTCTCTGTGGCTATGTCTAGACTGCAGGCTTCTTTCGAAAGAGGCTCTTTCGAAAGCATCTTTCGAAAGAGCCTCTTTCGAAAGATCGCGTCTAGACTGCAGGCGGATCTTTCGAAAGAGAAATCCGCTTTTTCGAAAGAGAGCACCCAGCGAGTCTGGATGCTCTCTTTCGAAGACGGCCTATTTACATTGAAGAACGCCTTCTTTCGAAAGAAGGTGTTCTTCCTCGTAAATTGAGGTTTACTGCCATCGAAAGAAAAGCCGCATTCTTTCGAAATAATTTTGAAAGAACGCGGCTTGAGTCTGGACGCAGGGGAAGTTTTTTCGGGAAAAGGATACTTTTCCCGAAAAAACCCCTGAGTCTGAACACGGCCTCTGTGTGTGTGTGTGTGTGTGTGTGTGTGTGTGTGTGTGTGTGTGAACACGGCCTGTGTGTGTGTGTGTGTGTGTGTGTGTAAGGGGAGGAAGAAATTTGTGGCTCTCAATAACCCATGCAAAACAGATGATACAAGCTGCAAAACTTAGATCTGGATCTGAACTTTTTCACTACATCAGGGTCTTCAAGTCCAAACCACTGGGGTTAAGCTTATCTATAACAAAAACATCCCACATCAAGAACAAAATTGCTCTTTTTTTTGTAATGACCTAGATGACTCCAAAATGGAGGGTGCTCACTGCAGTCTGTAAATTCATATCTTTGCTGTCCAACTGGGATTTCTGGTTATGCTACTGTTTCCTGTACCTGCCATACACCTACTTTTAAGCATCCAGACAAATGCAGACAGAGAACAAGCAAGACAAAACTGAAGTGGATTGAAGTGGATGGGGGAGATTAGGAGAGAAGGTAGAAAACAAGCTATTACAAAGTGAAATTGGTTGAAGTATGAAGACAAAAGAAAACAGTGTGTACTGAAAGAATAAGAGCTAAATATTTGCAATTCAGCTTGTTTTGTCTTCTCCCAAATGATCTTTGCCTACCGGATCTAATTTAGACATACTGTAGCTTTCTCCAAGGCTTTCAAGAAGCCCTTATGTATGTCTCCATACAATGAGTTAGCAAATAGAGATGAGTTGATGTACTACAAATAGCAATATATAATCAACTGACTCAAGTCAAGTTTGGCTTTGAATCTTTAAGCAAGTCAGAATGGATGCCTTTCCACAAATAGGCAAACAGCTTTGCACCTTCTAAAGTCATCTGCACTTTCATATTGTTCTAGTCTCCTATTATTTTTCTTTCTGAGGCTGCCTCATGAAATCTTCCACTCAAGCGCCTCTTACTAACTTTGGACCACACTTTTTCCTATGTCAAGATTTGCTTGGAAAAGTAAATGGTCCACCAGGTATGGTTCCTTGACACATTGCCTATGCAGCTTTGATTCTGGGCCCAGCTGAAAGAGCCAGAAGGCAATAACGTTATGAGTATGCTTCTTTCATCTTCTTGCTTGTGCCAAACTCAGGAGGAGGCAGGTATGAAAGTTGGTTTAAATCTTTATACCAGCTGAGGAGTTTACATCACTGAGGGAATCCTCAGCTGGGAAAATGTAGCCAGTATCTGACCCCTTTGTACCTCTTGAGCAAATCAAAGGTTCTGGATCAGTGGAGAAGATCTGACCAACTGTATCAGTGATTTTTAATCTGACAATAAATTGTCTTTTTAAATTAGGAGAAAACTTAAGAAATTATATTGTACTATTACATGAAATTGTATAGCAGTGTTCAAGTCCCTGAAAGCTTGAGAAAATCCTTCTGACAAGAAAACTAGTTTTATTTAAAAAAATGTTTCTGTAGTTTCCTAGGCTCATAAGCCTAGGGCATGTTTAATTAAGTTCAATGAAGCAGTTTAAAGTGAAGAAAAATTAGGACACCAAGAAAAACGTGTTGATTGTTTCCTAATTATTCTGTGGACTGTCTCTGTAATGGATTCCCCTCTTTTTTTTTAAACTATGAATGAAGCAATTGGCATTCGGCATGTTAATCAGAAGAACTGGGAAATTCCTGCAGAGTATTTGCCATCATTCATTCAAATAGAAATCCCAAGACCACTTTGATTGAATTTGTGATTCATTTAATTGCTTATTGCCAACAGCTGCGAAAATAAAATTTGTTTGCAGAAAGTTGCAAATACACCTCTTCAAGTGAGTATTAGTGAGAATATGCATATCACAGGGAGTTTTTGCATGGACATCATACATCTTTTGGGAATCATTCAGTCAAGAAGAATTTCATATTCTGGCATTTGGGCGACCAAACTCAGCCTGAATATTGAATTACCAATGGTGACTACTCATAACAGTTTCAGTGAATAGTATTTACCATTTAGTGCTGCTCTCAATATGATTCAATTGGGACCACTGTCCACATTGTCAGCAAGGGTGCCATTGTAATCTCAGTTGAGAGGCCAAATTCTGAAAGGCCATGAAGAACGTACTACTTGGTCCCCCTCAAATGAGATCTCTAGAGTGAGGGGGAGGCATATTGGTGGGATGTGAGAAGAAGCTGTCATTGAAGTACTCAAGGATGTTCCTGCTAAGTAGAAACCTAGAGGATTCTAGGCTGAATATTTTGGAAACTAGACTCCTGAAATGAGGCTCCTAAATCTTTTTTTTTTAGTCACTTAAATATGTACTCAGACATTGAAAAGTGCTAAAGTATACAACATACAGACTTTAAAATCTCATTTTTATTTTTGAAAAACACTGTCCCTAGTCTTCCTGGCTATCATTTTACAACAAGTTTTGTCAAGCTGTTGTAAAATAGGAAAGATTTATAACTATCTTTCTTATTGTCTTTTCCCCCCTCATCTGATAGGTCCAAGATATGAAATTGGAGTTTTAGTTCAGCCAAAGCACTGGATTCTCACACCCCTGAACTATGGGGAAGTTCAGGTCTTGAGATGAATTTTGTATCTCACAACAGTCTCTAAATCTACTTTTTAAAACTCCAAGATGAAAGCACTTGAAAATAACAATAAGTCCTGTTGTACTTTTAAGTTCAGATGTCTCTTAATTCAGATTAAAGTGACCAAAGATATGGCCTTTTCCACAATAGTATGATTTGTGAACACTATCCTGGAGTTGGGACCCTTAAAATGTATTTTATTTCAACAGCTTTCCTCACCCCTCCATCAGTGGTTCCACTTCAGGGTTAAGAAAGACATTTCCTCAGTCATTTGGGAAGAGCAGCTGCAGCAGAATTTCCAGGTATAGGCTGGTAGCTCTACAAAGGCCATCCTACCATCTGACCACCGCCACCGTGCCTGATGGCTTGTACCTTCACTAAGCAGGCTGGCAGGACCAGAAACAGACCAATAGCTTCACCAAAGCATGAAGTAAGAGAAATGGGTGAGCCCAGAGAACAGGTCCTTCCTCCTCCCTCCCCCCTCCCCCGACTGATGAGTGTTCTGTATTTTTTTCATGATTCTGATCTGATTGCCTTACCTAAAAACCTCTCAAGACAAGAAAATGCCCCATCTCCCTCTGTAAGAACTACTGCCTGGGTCTGGGAATTGAATGGTTGGGTGTGGGGGGGACTCTATAGCTGAACATAAACAATCGAATCTCAGGTGTTACTGGTTCAGTCTCTCTGACATGCACATCAGATCATTGCTGGGCTCACCTCACATGTATCAACTTAAATTATGTACAGTGAAGATCATCATGCAGCCATAACATGCAGAACGTCATCTTGAGGTTTTATGTTTTAATCCAGCTGCATATCAGTGTATGTGCCCATTGGATTGTTCTGAGGTGAGTGTATTATCTGGATCTTAAAATCAGCTTTGGTAACAAGTTGTAAGTCCTTCTTGTTCAGTCCTTCACATTAAATAAAATTTGTAATACAACTTTGGCGCATTTACTCCTTTGTTTTATTTTAGATGATTTATTCAGTCTTCAAATTCCTTCTATCAAGATTTTGGCCTAATGGCCATCGAGAGGCTTTCTTAAATTATAGCAGGTACATTAGGTCCTGTGCCTGTGAAATATTGAATTGTCCCATCATTCTTCATTGCAGTTCTAATGGCATGTTCCTAGTCACGATGAAGAAAGAGCCTGCCTGGCAAGCAGCAGTAAACTAAGCATGAGCTTTGAGGGGCTTGTTGCCAGAGTTCACTTCAGGAATGAAGCATTTATAGAAGAAAACTGAAATGCTCCTAAAGTTACAGTTTTACCATGAGAAATTGGCTAAATGTTCACAACACCCAAGGCTACAAATTAAACCTTATTGCAGGAGTCCAGAGAAACAATGAAAGTATTTCACATTTATTTTGGACATCATAAAACCAGTTCTTCAGTATATATAATAACTGGTTATAATTACATTAAACCCCCTATATTAAAAGAAAGTTATTTAGTCTGCAGGGCCGAGGACTCAAAAGTTAAGCAATGCAAGTAATAAGATTGCCCATACAATTATAATTCAGCTCGTTTGTGCATACACATTACGGTACAATTTTTAATTACATGGCCACACTATTTTTCCAAAGGACAACTGCTTCGTTCACTACACAGGATGTATGGTACACAGTCAGGTAGCTGTTATACTACTTTTTACCCTCATTACTCAATGTTCCTATGTTTTATTAATAGCACACTATTCAAATCTTGTAATGACCATAAACTTGTTTTTTTCATGGCCTTTCTCGTGGCATTTCTCATTGTAGTACATCATTTGAGTGCCTCACAAACATAAAATTCAAAAGTTCTCTGGGACATGAGAATATAATTCCCCCCATTTTACAGATGGAGAAATGAGACCACACAGGCCATCACTGGTAAAGCAAGGATAAATGAATCATTTCCTTGTATTTTAAAATGTATTGCATCTCAATTTTTGTTGATTGTCTCTTTGTTCTTGTATTATGAGAGGGTAAATAGGAGCACCTGACCTATCTTTCTGTATCATTCATTATCTTGCACACTTCTATCACATCCCATCTAATTTACTTTTACTTTCCTCTGGCAGTTTATCTTTTAAATTTCTCCTCTTGCAAATTTTTGTCTGTACTTCTAATCACTTTCATAGCCCATCTCTGGAATCTTTCATTTTCTGCTTTAAGGAGAATTAAATGTAAATTCAATTTTAATTCTCCAAATAGAAAACCTCTGGAATATATTTTAGTTGGATGAACATTTTGTTTTAAGTAATCACAATCCATAGAACAGCTTCATTATGAGCATCAGCAGTAGTACAAATCTTTTCAAACAGCCTTGTTTACATATCTCCAACACAAATGCCCATGACAATTTAAGCATTGCATCTCCTGAACCTGTCAAAAAAGATACCTGTTTGTGTTAATTGTCATAGTTTTCTGAAATGTGTGTTTGATCACTGAGAATTAGACTACCACCATCAAACTCTTTTCATGTAGACCAACAAAGAGTGATCAGATGGTAACAACTTTTAGATAAGTGACCTAGGCAAGATTTGAACTGATACAAAACAGATAAAAGGTTGCAAATCTCATATTCTGAGCCATACAGTGACTTGACTTTGCCTTTTTAACCTGATACTGGTTTCTGTGAATTCTCTGTATTGATACATTTTAGACAATTTGAAGTACTTAACATAAATATATTAACTTCAGTAACAAGGATATGTGGATCAGTCTGCTCTCTTGGTATATGCCAAACATACTAATGCTGGCCTGGTTTTCAGAAAATGTTGTTTGTAGCCAAGAAAATGAAATTGTGTTCCTTATTATACCGAATTACTTGAAATCGGTTAACTATAGTGAACTCTGAATTTACAATGGAATGTCCTGCTACAGTTTTTCTGAGACAAAATTTTGGTGACCTGCAATGAGTATTTTTCTTTCGTTAAGCACTCTAATTTTGAGTACTGAATCATGCTTTGGTGTTCTGTCGTCCTGCAATGGTGTGATGTGATAGAGGTTAATGGTGCATGGGCTAAATGCAACAGCAACATGTTCCAAAAAAGGATCAACTACGAAAGCGATATGCACTGTAATGAGATACTCCTTCAGCTGACAGCAGGTGTTTCTATTTTATCTGAGAATAATTCACTGAGTAGATAATTGGTGAATCCCCAAAGGGAACAAAACTTGATTCTGTCTGAGTATAGGTTACCAAATGTACCACCATAAAATAATTGATTTTGTGATATATCAAGTGGGAATGTACTTGAGACTATTGAACTTTTCACTTAGGGCCTCAGGCTGAACTTGAACCAGGCTCCCAGAGGTGAAGAACCAGTGCTTGACATGTGCGGGGTTTTGTATTCTTAACAGCCTCTTTAACTTCCATTACCTCCTATTAATCTACTACCTTCACCAAGATCTAGATGTGCACAGAGTCTCATTAAGATGGTTGAGTTGTCATTGGAGATAATCACTAAAGGAATGTGTTATAAAGGGAAAACAAGTACATTGAGAGAGTCTGAATTTTTTTTATGCTGTTGTTTTAGCGAAGAGGTTTTGGATGCTGATAGGAAAGTTACTATAGCTATAGGGCACATTTAATTGCATTTTAGAAACTTCTTTTAATCCTATAATAACAAAAATTAAATCAGTGCTGACATTTTTTTGTTGCCAGAAGAAGGTAGTAAAAGGGTAAAGAAATAATTGTTAGTTCTGAGACTATAATTAGCAACTTTAATGCTTTAATCTAAAAACGCGTTTTTTTGAGCCTGGGTAAATGATTAAAGAACAGATATTGAAAGCCTCTGAAATTTCTAATTGTTTGTTTTTAATTGTAAATTATGATCACTATAATTAACTTATTTAATATATTTATAATGTAAACAAATATGAATATACAGAAGTTCAGAGATATATTTCTGGGCAAATATGAGCAACATTGTGACCCTGAGCGCTATGTGTGTAGCCCTTCTGCCGGGTAGGCCTGGCAGGAACCAGGGCTGGGTTCAATATCTTGGGGTCAATCTCACAAAGAACCGGCTCGAGCCCCCACCCAGTGACCTGGGAAATTCACGCACCCCTGGGCGCCTCTGAGAGGCAATGCTTCCCCACTCGCAAGCACTGAGTCTGAGTGTAGGGAAAGAACATTTAATGAAACAGAGGAAGAATTCATACGGCATTAGCTTGGAGAAAACACCACAAACAGAGTTCATAACCCAAACATGAGCCCCCACCCCGGCCAAGATTCGCCCGAAGTCCACCGACTCCCCAAAAGTCTCTGTGCCACCCAGAGTCCCAAAGTTCACCCGCAGGGTTTCACCTCCCAACCTGGGTAGAAATGGGGGTGGGGAGATAGATAGGGGGCACCTTATACGAAACTCCGCTACGCTTCACCAGCTGTCTCGTCCCACACCTCTGGACGCTCCGCTGGGCACCTGTCGCCACTTCTCGCCTGCTGCCGCTCCACGCCACGCCACTGGTCGCCGCTCCTCGCCTGCCGCCGCTCCATGCCACGCCGCTAATGGCCGCTCCTCGCCTGCCGCCGCTCCACGCCACGCCGCTAATGGCCGCTCCTCGCCTGCCGCCGCTCCACGCCACGCCGCTAATGGCCGCTCCTTGCCTGCCGCCACTCCACGCCACGCCGCTGATGGCTGCTCTTCGCCTGCCGCCGCACCACGCCACACTGCTAGTCGCCGCTCCTCGCCTGCTGCCACTCTACTGGCTGCAGTAGGTCTGGCTCTCAGCCAAACCAGTGATTTCAGCTTAGTGATTTCAACTCTCAGCCAAACCAGTGATTTCAGCTCTCAAATGAATCCAGCTTTCACTGGACTAGTAAACAAAAAGACTCCTCAGGGAGTCTGCTTTAGGTCTGTCCTTAAAACAAAGGGGGAAAGGTGCAGGCTGGGCCAGTCTTATAGCTCACACCTGGTAGGTGTGAAGCAGGCTGACTCAAGTCCTTTAACCCTTTCCCCCAGCTCTGTCTACTCAACTCTGGAAGGGGGGAGGCTTGTTCTTCCGAGACCTCTTTCCATGATGGTGGTGTCTCTCCTGCAAGCACTGGTGGCATGTTTGACAGTTCCCACATTTAGGGGTAGCATGATTAGTGACCCCCACAACAGTCCCAAATTATATACAATTCTCCACATTCCATTCCAACACTGACCCTCCATCAGCCCTGGCTGAATGGGATTTACATAGCCACACCTTGGATTCTCTCCTGAGCAGTGTTTACATGTCAACAGTTAACAGTTAATTACCTTGTAGAGCTAAACAACTGTAGTGGGCACACCCACCCCTCCTTTCAGCTGGCTGACAGCAAGCAGCAGTTCAGCCCCTGCTTACATCTGTAAAGCCTTTCTTATGATGTTTGGCACTGCCTCTTTCTTTTATTCAGGGCTTTTTAAAATACTTTTTGGAAGATAAAAGAAAGCTCTATAAAACACTGGCAGGTCTATGCTGAGATCTCAGTGTGTCTGAGAATACACTGAGAAAACAGATAAAGATCTTACCTTTTAGGGGCCCTCCTTAAGCCCAGAGTTTTTATACAGCTGTAGGACACACGTCCTGTTATGAAATAATTCCTGGGTGGTTCATTAAACGATGGTTGTGTTTAAGCTATTATGAAATTCCAGGCTACCTACAAAGAAAAGTAGCTTTGTGTTTAAGCTAGACATGTGCCAGTCCCTAAAGTAAATGCCATACTAAACTGTAAGTGCCTGATACTAGCTGTTATGTCTCCTCATGATGCACCATGAGAGTTACCATGTGAATGAATTTTAGTAATTTCTTCCTATCTTTGACTTGCATAAAAATTCTCTTACTCTCATTCATTAACATGAATTGGGAGCTGCCCAACTTAAATCTCCTCTGTGTTGATGGAGGAATAGGAAGAACACATAAAAATGTGTTTTGTTAGTGATTCTTTAAGTTGAAATACTTAAAATTTGGCATTAGTCAGATCGTTCTTTTCCTGAAAATGCATCTTTTGTTATGTTTTTCAGAACTCTGCTATCATGCTATGGCACACTGCATTCAATTCTGATAACCCATATAAAGTCATGATTAGTTAAACTCCTTATGAATGTAGAAGGCTTTGCTGAAGACTGAAACTGGCTACCCTCTAATTTGATATTTTAAACCACTGCTGTGATGTTTTGACTAAGCTGCTTTTGTATATGCTAACTAGTTTAAGGTTACTTTTTAAACCAGTAGTGTCCTTCTCCATTATGATGTTCACTGGATCTTGATTGAATGCTGGTTTGCTCATCAGTCTTTGGACTCTTTAATAACTGAGTTATTTTATCAGCATGGGGGTTCTTTGGACGAGTGGAATTTCAATAATAGGCAAATAAAACGTTTCTGTTGAATTTTTGAAGGTAAAAGTGCAGCCATGTATATGTCTAATATTCTGATTGATTATTCCAGCTCTTGCACTGTCACTGTGTGGGGTTAACACAATCATTGCATCAGACAAAGGAAGAGGAGTCACCTGCTGCAGCCTTGTATCTGCTGCACACTGCAAGTCTTTTGTAGCTGAAGTAAAGTCTTTAATATTACAGCTGTCATTGTGACATCTGCTGTTTCAGTATGAGTGGCTGCCTCACCCACCACATGACCCTGATCACTACTACCATGACTCTGTCCTCTATTAAACTGTGAAAGACCCTGACCCTCCAGGTGCTCCTTCAGGGTTGAAATAGCAAGTTGTCTGTCATGCTTTTTCTGACTGGCTTAACTCTTCAGGATGCAGCTCAAGTTTTTAAGGTAGATTGGGTTACAGAGCAGCAGAATATAGAAGTATTTTTATATCTATTTTAATGACTGGGACAGCTCAGAAGCATTAGTTAATTAATGTCCATTAGAAGTGGATAAGATTCAAACTGACCTTTTTTGTTTAAATATAGAAACCAGGTTGTATGCATGTCACTATATGTTATTGAAGATGGACTGAATTATTGAAAAACCTGTGAAATTGCTTGGTATTTTTTTCAGAAATGGGACTGTTTTGTCAAAACTGAAATTTAAAAGGTCAAAATTTCTTTAAGACACAAATCAGATTGCATTGAAAGCATTTATTGTTGTAATGGGCACTTTATAGAAGTACTTTTTTAAAAAAAATGTTTTGATCATGAAAAGTCTTTGAACAAAAGGACAAAAACAAAACAAACCCCACTTCATGCAACAAAATTAAGTTCTAATGGATATAAACTCACCTAATCACCTTACTTTCCCTTTCTTACAGGAAAATATAGTAGAGTTTACTTTAAAATTCCTGGGTTTCTCTATCAGAAAGATTTAAATGGTAGAAAGATTTTTTTTATGTAGAATGTGACTGTTCTGCCTAATGTTTGTGACTAGGATGGAGGAAAAGTCCATGCATTTCAGTTAGTGGGTCAGATTATTTATTGTAATGAGCTCTGTGTAACCATTTATACCAGTGTAAAGTGAGTGCTAAATCGAATCAAAATTATGTTTAGCACCCACTTTGTACTCACGTTGCACTTGTGAAAATGAGCTCAAGTTGTAGGACTACAGAAAATCAAGCTATGTATACTGAATTTCTCCCACACCTTGACCATTTTGGGCATCAAGTAATGCAATGCTGTGCTAGAGAGGAAACCCTATAATTGGCCCCTGTAGTTTCTTGGAATACCTTTAAATAAGATGTCAAGCCTCAGGAACAATTTTACAAAAATACTTCCTACACCTTGTATGTGAAGGTGTGACTTGCATTTCTTTCTTGTATCTTATGTAAAAAAGGAGAGGGCAAATCCTTTAGTACTAAAATTCTTCTTAGCCCCTCTATGCCAGAGTAGTGTTGAGTTCCTAACAGTGGCAGCTTGTTTGACAGAACATGCAATAGGATCACAGGTTAAGCATTCTAGATTAAAAAATGTTTTATCCCCTGCAAATGATTGTCTATGTCTTCGTACCATGCTTTTGTGCTCTGCAATTCTGTTGCAAAAATGGTTTGTTATAGCATAAAGGGCCCTCCCTCCTTGCTTTGTCAGTGTGTCCTCTTTGACTGTGGTGTTACTTGTATGGTAGATTAGTGACTTTTGTACTTATATCAAGATGAGGGAACATCCATTGTATTGTAAAATGGGTATTTATAACCCCTACTTGAATACATCTTTATGCTTCTTTTGGTAGAGAATCAGAGGAGCTGCTTTTAAATATATTCGATAGACTCTATCAACAGAGTTTCCCAAGGAATGTGGCATGTCATTATGGATCTGAAGATGGTAGCATAGATAGACCAGGATTTCAGAGCTAAGATAGAATGGCAAACAAGAGAGAGACAAACCTATTTTATCCAGAAAATAAACCAGTTAACAGATTAAGTCTATTCTTTTCAATATAAAACATTTCAGGTCAACATAAAGAAATGAAAACAGTCATACCACTGATTTGTAACAATTGAATAACTTTACAATTTCATTCCACTAGGTTGTGAACGAAAAACCTGTAATATGTGTAAGAGAGAAGGCAAAAGAATGTTCATCTGAACTGCTCATAGATGGAATATGTTAGTATGCTGGGAGATGTAGCATAACTAGATCCTGTGACTAGACATGAGAAGGGAAAGATCCCGGGTGAGAAGAGACAGGATGATACCTCCCTGTCCCACCCCAGAGAAATCAAAGAATTTTCTAGTGGTTTACTATTGTTTCTTAAACAAACAAAATGTCAGTCACTAGCTGTGCCCCATCTCAAATGTAGTCATTTAGCTAATAACACTACTTAGGCATTCTTCTCTCAACGTTTATTAGTTTTTCATTAAATGCGGTCCTGGTCCTGCAGCTGGTAGTGTAAGGATCTATGTCTGTGCTCAATTAGCTTAGAGATTGTGGCTTCTCTTTGTTCATAGTCTATGGCAATGACTCTGTCTCTTCATCTTCACTTCCACAGGGTCCATTACAATGGAGTCTTGATCTTGAGTGGGGTCTTCAAATGCTACACTTATTATTATTATTAATAATAATAATTACACTATTAGTAGGTGTTTTTATTACTAGTAATATTTTTAGGAAAACCCTGAGACAGGAGGATTTTAATTTGTCCAAATCCATAGAAATAATAAGTGGTGACACAGAGAATAAGAACATGATTGTGCCTGATTCCCAGCTTTGTGCTTAAATCACTAACCCATATCATTTTCTTTAAAAGCTACAAAGTGGCAGCAAGAGACTCTGCCCCCTTCTAGTTCTATTGTCCCTTCCTTGCCAACCTTAAACTCTTCAGATGTTAGGAATGGAAGAGGGAACATATCTGCTGACTCATCCAAACATGTTACACCTCAGATGAATTTTTTATAATGTCTGAATTATTCACTTAAGTGTGTTTTCTCATTACATTTGATTTCCAGACAACACTGCCTTTTCAGAAGTTTGAAGAGTGAGATACCTTGGAAGAGGCTTTGTTTTACAATATTGTGATTGGCTGGAAGCAGGAAATAGATCACGAGGAAGGCCAGTTCTCCCAAGTTATACAGCTAGACAGCTATTGTTGTATGGCTTCTTTATCCACACTAGTCCACTGTGAAATTCTCCAAGAAGCTCCAGATATAATAATTTGCCATGATATGTGGTAGGAAAATATATTCCAAAACCAATTAGCCACTAATTCTATAACAACTCTTCATTAATTTATACAAGAACAAGTGTCTCCAACATTTTTTTCCAAACTCAGAATGTGCCTGATATCTCAATATCACAGAGGGTGACATGAGAAATATTTCTTGATTGGGCTGGGAACACTCCATGCAGATGAAGTAATGCAATATAGAATGGTGCTCTCTGAGCCTTTTTCAATAAATGTTTTTCGTCACTACTGAGCTTTATACAATAGCAATAAAGGCAAGAAAGGAAATTAGAAACACAACTGAGACTGCATCTCATAGTTCATAATGGCTTAAAATTCTGACTGTTTATTAAAACTAACACCCCTTGTCAGGGTGTTGATCAAAAATACTCCATGGTTTCTTTTCTTTGATGTTTTCATTTTACAAGCCCTGGGATATATGTTGCCATGTCTTAATTTAGTTTTATGTCTAAAACATTGAAACACAAAACTACTTTCCAACAATATTGCTTAATAAAATGTTACCATGGATTTTTCCAGCCAGCAAACTTATCACTAGATAATTTGTCTACTATTAAGCAAAAGAGATTTCTGCTATCACATGAATAGAAATGAGCCAAAGGATCCTTTAAAATAACTGCTCTGTCTTTGAGATGCTGTGCTTTTAAATAATATCTGTTCTATGAAGTCCAGGGCACAATGTTCTTCTTGTAGATGCATATACCGGGTTTTTTTTCTCCAGCAACTCCCTGGCTCCTGCACATGCAAAAGTTTGAATTTCCTGTTGGCTCTGAGGTGAGATTTATAACATTTATTAAGGTTGCTTTTCATTCTGAGTTTACTGGGCAGTAAGCCTAAGAGGATTTTTTTAAAGGGCTTAATTGCTTGAATATACCAGGGGGTGAGCACTGCAGTTCTCTAAAAGGCCACTAACCAATAAGATTGCCAGCTGTTGGATTTCCCTGGAGGATCCTTGTTTCTAGAGAAAGTTCATGAAATATACATATATCCAGGAATGAGGCTGTTAGCACCTCTATCTCAATTCACTGTCTTGACTCTGTTTCTTTCCTAGCATTTTTTGTGTCTTTATTCTTCTGATTCATTCATGTCTATTCCTCAGTTCAGGTGCCCCCATTCCTACCTCCTTGGTTGTCTCAACCATCAAAGTCAGAATAGAATGCAGCTGACTATCTTCTGTTGCAGGGGCAGAGAAGCAAGGGTATTCAGAAAGATGAGGAAATACTGTAGCAATGCGCTTTAAAGTAGAAGAAAAGGTGAACAAAGGAGAAGAGAGAGAATGAGTAAAGGGAAGGGTGAGAAGAAGCTGATCGGCCACTTTTAAAATAAAAGTCTAAATCCCCCATCTGAATCCATGAACGGACTTGCCACCAGATGGCAACTGTATTGTCAAGTGAGCCCAAAGCAGGGAGACTATAATTGTTAACAAATGTATTGTTAAGGGAATTTATTGATGCAGAAGCCACTTTGGTTGAAGAATAAATTGGAATATTTTGGTGCATTTTCTCTAAAAAGTCATCCATTTTAAGTCTATGTATTAAAATGACAAAGTCTTAAATAGGGGTCTCCTTTACTAAACAAAAGATATGCAAATGACATTTCAAGATTTATATTATGATAAAAAGTGAAACACAAAAGAGACATTATCTTGGAAAAATGTAAAAGTACATTGCTTCATGGGTCTATAATGATATAATGTGATGTTGATGTAGTTAAAGATGTCAGAAGGGAGACAATGACCTGAAAAGTTTAAGGCAGACACATTAATATTGATTGATTTTTGAACAGCAAGAATATATCTATATACTGAGTATTGGGTTCTGTGAAAATTTGAGATGAGGTACAGAACATTTTAGTTTTGTAATGCTTTAGAGCTAATAGCAGGAGTATGTTTTAAGCACAGTACTACCTGAAATTGGATAACGGTATGTCTTGAATTTAGCAGGCTATAAGCCTATTTCTCATAAAAATCAGTGATGTTTGACAAAGCTGGGTAATCATTCCTGGCTTAACCACAAGTGCACAGCTTTCACATGAAATGTCACAAGAGCTCCAGCTTCCCAGAGTTGATACAAAAAAACCTTACCATTAATTTGTATGTACTCTTGAGTTTGTAGCTATGAAAGGCTGTCTTCAAAAGGCCTACAAACTAGTAGAAAACAGTGCAGCCAAAGGAAAATTTAAGTAGAATAAAGAGCATTAAAAAGTCTTAGCTTTGCATTAAATTACAAAACTATAGGAATTTAGTTTAAAGGCTTATAAGAAGTTGACTACAGGTTGATTCTCTCTTGTCTAGCACTATCTGCTCTGGCAACATCCATGGCCTGGTATGATATGAGACAGATGTGTCCACCTATTATGGGTGTGGCCAAATTTCCCATGGTCCCATAAAATTTGTTTATATCCACCCGTCCTGACTTTCCGTTTTCTGTGTTGCTATTTAGCTCTAATTTACCCCTAAATGCCTAAGAGCCCAATAAGTAATGGAAGTGTTGGTAATGTTTCTAGAAAATACTGACCTCCCATGGTTCGGCAAAATCTCTGGTTTGGCACTGATCAGGTACTAAGGGTGCTGGACTAGAGAGTTTCAAACTATATTGGTAAGTCTGGCTTCTGTATACTGCAATGTACGTATTTGGGTCACAAGTTTGTATGGAGCCACACTAATCACTCAAACGATGGTAGCAAAAATTGCATGCAGAGTTTTTACCCTAAAAAGGGAGAATCTAGCAGCTCCTTGAAGCACACTAGGAACTTCACTATTGCTATTTATGGTATATGGAAGGAACTCAGACGCTATAATGATGGCAACACTAAATTAGATATGTGAGGGAAAATGTGTTGTACTACACTATATTACCCCGTACTACATTACAGATCAGGATGCTATGCTACAAATGCAACCATGATGGAGATCTCTCCACTTCCTTCTCCAACCAGCCTCTTTTAGAGCCACTTTCATTGTCTGTAAATGGCCTTTACATTTGTCTGACTGAATTGAAATGTTCACTTAGAGTTAACGTCATCAAATGGCAGTCTCTCTCGCACACACGCGCACACACACACACTTTTTAGTCCTTTTTAAATAAAAAATTTGTGAACACCTCTGACTGAATTAAATCATCTTTCATCCTCCCCACATGCTTGCAACTATAATAAAACAATGTATGATCTGGAAAAACTGTTGGCGTACAAGTGAATTGTACAATACAGAACAGCCTCTTATATGAAAGGGGGGGGGAAGAGTGCATATTCTGATGTAGCGCCCCCTCTCCACCTGGTTACCTTCTTTTAGAGCCAATCTCCTTTCAGGTTCGGATGGATAGGTCTGGGTTCTTCTGGATCCCGCCACCTACTCAATTTTATTCTTTCTGATTGATGTACTTGGCGGTGCCTCCACCCCCCTCACTCCTTCCTAGCAGGGTTGCCAGGGCAGCTTGGGAGGAAAATTCTAGCCCAGGATAATCCCCACGTATTCGCCAGATAGTCGGAGACTCCCAGAAAATAACACAAACACATACACTATAATAAACACAATTATATTAAACAGGAGACAATTATAACAGAACAGGGTAAAACATTATTTTTAGGGTCACTGGTGCCCTGCAACTGTGAAGTTAGTGTCCCGTTGGTACGCGTACTTTGTTGGGGCCCTTGATGACTGTTGACCACACAATCCTTCTCTGCAGAGGTTTAGCAGTGGGGCTGACTAGGTCCAGTACAGCCCAAAGGACTCACAAATGGGAGAAGGCAGCAAATCCCTCCACAGTTTAATAGGCTGCAGGTAATAAAATCCCCAAACAAATTCCCTGACTTACTAACTAAAAATTGGTGCACTCACACACTCCATGAATGAGCCTCAGGTTGAGAGATGACTCAGTCTCTGCAAAGGGGCTGCTCTCTTCTCACAGGGGTCCTCTTCAAGCAGGAACCAGGCTGCTTCGGTCCCAGAATTTCCCCTCACTGTGAAGGGGTGCAGGGCTCAAGATGCAGACCACACAACTGCACCAAAATTCAAAACTATAGCCTCCCAGGCCAGCCTCCAGACCCACACAGCAGGCAGCAGCCCTGAACTTGCTGCTAGAGCCCAGCTGACCATGCAGTGACTCTCTCACCCAGGGAGCTGGAGAGCTAACTCCGCCTGGCTGGGGAAGCCTCCCAGCAAACTCCACAACTGGGAATCAACAGTGGAGACATAAACCCAGCTGAGGGATCCTGCCTTCAGGTCCCTAGAGGCTAGCTCTCAGGGGGAACCCTGCATGCAGGCCTGGGGCTTACTAGCTCCCACACACTCAGTCCTCCCCTTTTCCTGGCTGGCTCCAGACTCCCCTCAACAATGGTCTCTCCTTCCCCCTGGGAGGGGCATCTCACTCCCCATGGGTTGCCGGGCAGACTCTGGCCCTGGTAGGGAGGGGGAGCCAAGGCAAACTCAGAGTGCCTCTCCCTGAGCTGCCAGCAGACAAAGCCCCAGGAATCCAAGCAATCTCCTTGGGGGTTACACTCTCCCTGTGCGAAAGTTCTTGCCGTCCTCGGCAAGGGTCATTTAACCACAAACATGCAAGGTCCTTTCCATCAGGTAATAGTATACATTGTTTAGTTGACAATAAATATCATTAGCCAATAAGTAAGTATTGCTGTGTCCACATACAATATTAATTTAAACATTAAATTGTTATTCAATTTACATTAATAACATTCTTACTATATTTAAATAAATGACTTAACCTTGGAGTCTCCATTGTTAACTATCAGACACAAACAATAATAGGCCACCCGCACCCATCTATTTACTAAATGCAGAGGGACAGAGGTGGAGGACCCTGGGACATCATAGGTGAGTTTCTGTACAGGTTTTCGCTCTCGTTCTGAACGTCGAAGTACAGGAGCTTCTTCATTCTCAGGGTTCTCAGCAGTAATGACTGCAGGACAATCAATGATTTCCCTCTCTGCAGGTTGCATGGCTTCTCCCACATCCTCTACAGGTGGAACCATCCTAGCTGGTAAACCACTTGCCTCTTCATGCTGTATTGTTGACTGAGGGGGTACAAAGGGTGCAGCTTCAGGGTTAAGTATTTGAGCTAGAGGAGGCTCAGATTCTCCCTCTCTAACAGTTTCTACCTCACATAGCTGCTCATGAAGCATAGGAGGTATTGGATAATAGGGGAAGAATTCCTCTTCACTGCTACTCTGTGAATGAGGATCATTTTCTCCAGAGGAGGTTAAAGACTCACTGTCTGCCTCCTCAGCAGATTCAAGTTGTGCAGTAAGGGTTCTTTCTGCAGGAACTTTCTTCCTTAGTCTTGAACGAGTAATGGGTCGCCGGGAGGAACCACATTCACTATTTTTCTCTTCACCTATTAACTGCCCCACTGGCAAGAGGTGGTTTCGGTGAATAGTCTTACAAACATTTTTTCCATTTTCCATCCTAAGGCGATATACAGGCAAGTCTGGTAGCTTATCAACCACTATGTAGGTGTCTGCATTCCACCGGTCAGCTAATTTATGTTTTCCAGTGAGACCTAGATTTCGGATTAACACTCTGTCTCCTACCTGCAGATCCTGTTCACGGACCCGACTATCATATCTCTGCTTGTTAGCAAGGTTGCTTTTTGTGGCTGCTTGGGAGGCCAGTCTGTAAGCTTCCCGCAAGTCACGCCTGAGACTCTGAATGTACTGGAGATAAGTTGTTTCGCTAGCTTCATCAGAGGATATCCCAAAACATAAGTCAATTGGTAGCCTGGCTTCTCTGCCAAACATTAAATAATAAGGCGAAAACCCAGTGGACTCATTTTTAGTGCAGTTATAAGCATGCACAAGGTAACTGACATGCTCACTCCATCTGGTCTTTTGGGATGGATGTAGTGTTCCCAACATGTTTAGCAAAGTCCGGTTAAATCTCTCCGGTTGTGGATCTCCCTGGGGATGGTAAGGAGTGGTTCTGGACTTCCTTATTCCCAGGGTTTTTGTAAGTTCACGAATTAGTCTGCTTTCAAAATCTCTTCCCTGGTCAGAATGGATTCGGGCCGGGAAACCATAATGTACAAAGAATTTGTCCCATAAAATTTTGGCCACTGTACTGGCTTTTTGGTCTTTTGTGGGATATGCTTGGGAATACCTTGTAAAATGGTCAGTAACTACAAGTATACTGGAGTGGTTCTTTCTATCAGGCTCCAATGACAAAAAGTCAATGCACACCAATTGCATGGGTGCATCTGTAGCGATGTTCACCATAGTCGCTGCCTTTTTTGGCAGAGTCTTCCGCTTAACACACCGAGAGCACCATTTGCAGTGGTCTTCCACAGATGCTGTCATTTTGGGCCAATAAAACCGATCTCTGACCAGTTCCAAAGTCTTATCTACCCCCAAGTGACCATGATCATCGTGCAGAGACTTCAACACCATCTCCTGGTATTCTTGGGGTAAGACCAGTTGTTTCCGCACATGGCCCCTTACAGTCTGGGTGGTCCGGAATAACAAACCTTTGTTAATCACTAAACGATCCCACTCTTTTAAGAGAAGAATTGTGCCGGGGGAAAAGTTAGCCTTAGAGATGGGTTTTTCACCCTTTTCTACAGTTTCCAGCACAGGTCCAATATTTGAATCTTTCCACTGAGCTCTTCTCAATTCAGTCGGAGTTAACTGGGGCAATTCAAAAGTCTTTAGCCCAACGAGGTTTGCATAAATGGTAGGTATAGCCTTCTCAGACAACCCCAGTGTGTCAGCATATCTTTCCTCATTTACATAAGGGGACTGCACTCCTATTACAGCCTTGCAGGTGGCACGAATAGCAGGAGATGGTATCTCCATCCACTCAGACTCTTCCTCGAGTGGGTTATGAGGGCGACGGGACAATGCATCTGCGTCTGCATTGGTTTGACCCGAACGGTACTGCAGCTTAAAGTCATAAGCAGCCAAGGCAGCCATCCATCGCTGACCAGTAGCATCTAGTTTAGCCGTGGTCTGCACATAAGTAAGTGGGTTATTATCTGTTTTTACTACAAAGGTCGCTCCGTATAGATAATCATGAAGTTTGTCCACAACAGCCCATTTGAGAGCTAAAAACTCAAGTTTGTGCACGGGATAGTGTCTTTCAGAGGCAGTCAACCCTCGACTGACAAACGCCACAGGTTTCCATTTATTCTCATAATTCTGATAGAGAACTGCTCCTAATCCATCAAGACTGGCATCTACGTGTAGTTCATAGGGCTTGGTAGGATCTGCAAAGGTTAACACTGGTGCAGTGGTGAGTTTCTCAATAAGGGCATGGAAAGCGCTGTTGCATTCCTCAGTCCAACGGTCTCCAAATGGTTCATTCACCTTGAAATACCTCTCATTAGGACTTGCAAGCTTATGTTGGGGTGATCTCTTCCACGTTGGGGGGTATCCCCTTGTCAAATTGGTGAGCGGTCTCACAATGGAGGAGTAATTTTTTACAAATCGGCGGTAATATCCACAGAAGCCTAGGAAAGATTGTAAAGCTTTCAGGTCTTTGGGTACAGGCCAGGTGGTTAATGCCTCAATCTTCTCGGGATCAGTCGCCACACCTTCTGCTGACACAATATGGCCTACATATTTTACTCGGGTCTGACAAAATTGACATTTATCAAGTGACAGTTTCAACCCACTAGCGTCCAGGCGGTCTAACACTTTCATTAGTCGAGCTTCATGCTCTTCCAGAGTTTTCCCAAAAACAATTAAGTCATCCAAATACACCAGCACTTCTAACAAATTCATATCCCCCACTGTCTTCTCCATTAAACGCTGGAATGTAGCAGGAGCTCCTGAGATACCTTGGGGCATCCTCTCAAACTGGTAGAATCCCAAGGGACAAATGAAAGCTGTTTTCTCTTTGTCTTCAGAGCTCATCGGGATCTGGTAGTAGCCGCTTCGTAAATCTAAGACAGAGAACCATCTGCTTCCTGCTAGGCAAGCTAAGGCATCATCTACCCTAGGTACAGTGTATTGATCTGGGATGGTCCTTTTATTCAGTGTGCGATAGTCCACACACATGCGCACAGTCCCATTTTTCTTCCGCACCACCACAATGGGGGATGCATAGGGGCTACGGGATTCAGAAATTATTCCTGCTTCCAATAGTTCTTGGATATGCTTTCTCACATCCTCAATGTCTGCAGGTGCCAGTCTTCGGGACCTCTCCCTGAAAGGCCTGTCATCTGCCAAACGAATGGTGTGTTCCACGTTAAGGGCACACCCCACATCCCATTCTTCAGTGGAGAACACATTAGGTCTCTCGCTTAACTGCTTTTTTAACCGGTCTTTCCAACTGGGAGATACAGGAGAATCACCAAAATTAAAAAGATCAGGATCCAATGCCTTACAGGGCTTTCTGGCTGCAGCTGCAGGGCTCATAACACTCTCTACTCTATACAATCGTGCCAATACCATTCCTCTCCTGATGGCTATGGGATGGTTGGTTTCATTTCGTATTCTGACCATAATGCCAGCTTCTTCCAGCTGTGGTAAGGACAATAAACCTCTTAGAACCATCAGACCACTAGGGAGGTTATCTCCATCAGAGGACTCCATCATTACTGTATGAGGAAGGCTGCTACTGTGCTTCTCAAGTTTTCCCCTCAAGTCAATCTCACCATGTGGGGGTATGGACAAAACAGCTTTGGATACTCTTACTACTTTCCCTAAAGATTCATCGTCAGAGCTATCATGGTCAGAAGGCATTGTGGATGAGCCCAGGGTCAGTTCTCTCCATGGAGGGCGAACCACATCTGGGGTCTTCTGGCCCAAACGACCACAAAGTGTGGCCAAAGATTGGAACATGTTGCTGTTGGTTCCAATCAATATGGGAATGCCATCAGAATTTTGTGTCTCAGGACAAATCAAAGCCAGAGTATCACAATCCTGGAGACATCCAGCCAGTTCTGCAGGAAAACGTAAAGTCACTAGTACATATCCATCGTATGGGTAACTAGCATTGCTAAGGCCCCATATTGCCAATCCTTCTAGAGGATGGATCTTCACTTGAGGGAGGAATTGCCGATGGAATTCTCTAGTAATGATGGTGACCTGAGATCCACTGTCCAGCAGGGCCCTACAGGGAATCCCTTCTACCATCACATTAACTACCGCTGCTGGGCCTATCAATCCTTCTGGGAATGGGCTCCAGGAAGGCTGTTCATAACACAACTTAGTGGAGCTCTGACTGTAATGGCTCCCAGTATGCTCCATTACTGGGATCCTTGGGAGTTTCCCTGTAGCTTCTTTTTTCGTTGCGCTACCTTCTCTTCATTCCTTGGGTTGTCACACTGGGTGGAAATGTGCCCATCCTCGCCACATCGGTAGCAGAATCTCTTGTTCCTTGGGAGGGTCACCAAGGTTTTCTTTACAGGTTCTCTGTTGAGGTCCCTTCTCCCTGGGTGAAAAGGAGGGTACTTCCTTTCTGTCAAAGTTGGTGGAAGAATATCGCTAGGTGACCCCTGAGGCATCTTACTCGTCATAAATTCAGTGAGCTGTGCTGTCAGGGTTTTGAGCTGTTGATGGAGGTCCTCAGTGGTAGGCAGACAAAGGTCATCCTTCAGTTTCTGAGGACCAACGGTCTGGCTCACTGAGATCTTATTCCTCTCTCTAACCGTTCTCTTTTCCTCCTCCTCCCGGACTTCTCGCAGCAGTTGGTGGAATTCTGGAGGACTGTCCAATCGGTCTGCAAGTTTCAATTTCATAATTAGAAAATCATCATAAATGGCACCTCGTATGACCTGTTCTAGTCGTACTCGGTGTTCCTTGCTCCTTTCAGTGCCTTTACGGCGGATGCACAGTTGAAGGGATGGTTCCAATCTGTGAAGATAGGAAGATAGTTTTTCACCTGAATGTTGGTAACAGGATCGAAACTGAAAGTAGAGGTCTTCCCCAGTCTCTAGGCTCCCAAAGGCATCCTCCATCGCCGAGAGATAGTCATCAACAGTGGCAGCAGGCTTGCTGGCTTTTAATGCACAGATTACATTCCCTGCAGGTCCTCGCAGGCTTTCTGCCACACGTTTCCTCTTTTCAGCCTCGCTACATTGCCATTCCTGCATCACCTGATTTAGTTGATGCCTCCAAGTGTCATAGTCATCTTCCCCTACAGGCACAGGTTTAATGCCTGAAAAGAACTTCAGTTTTCTGTAAGGGCCTGATTCATATGCTGTCTTTATGGACTCCCCTATTGCTTTTCCCATAGCAAAAATTATTTGGTCTGTAGAACTGGAAGGAGGCACAGGACTACTTCCCAAAAGAGTCCTTAATTCAGTCATGGTCTTCCCTTCCTGCATAAGGAAGTTCCCCAATTTGGACTGAAAACCATTAGTTTCAGATGGTGGGGCAGATGGGGAGGGAAAACGTGATTGTGTTTGAATGGTCACCTTCCATCCGTCCTTCTCTCCATCTGGCAGAATTACATGGGGAGTCACTACAGTAGACAGTATAATCTTGCTCTCTACAAGAAGAGATAAAGTAGCTTCCCCTTGTGCTTTCATCTGACTCCGAACCACACAGGTTCCCCATTCTCTGACATTAGCAATCTCATCTTCAATTTGTCTAATTTCCCATTCAGTGGGTACATTAGTGAGCAGAAAGTGGCGTTCAGGGTCAGCTCCCTCCAGCTCACACCAAGCTATAAGCCTCTTCTGATAATCCATACTGGGAATTTACTTAATATCCCAGGAAGACAGCAGGAGTGTATATAAGGTATGAGTTTAAAAGACGGGATCCCAGCGGTGCCTCCAATGTAGCGCCCCCTCTCCACCTGGTTACCTTCTTTTAGAGCCAATCTCCTTTCAGGTTCGGATGGATAGGTCTGGGTTCTTCTGGATCCCGCCACCTACTCAATTTTATTCTTTCTGATTGATGTACTTGGCGGTGCCTCCACCCCCCTCACTCCTTCCTAGCAGGGTTGCCAGGGCAGCTTGGGAGGAAAATTCTAGCCCAGGATAATCCCCACGTATTCGCCAGATAGTCGGAGACTCCCAGAAAATAACACAAACACATACACTATAATAAACACAATTATATTAAACAGGAGACAATTATAACAGAACAGGGTAAAACATTATTTTTAGGGTCACTGGTGCCCTGCAACTGTGAAGTTAGTGTCCCGTTGGTACGCGTACTTTGTTGGGGCCCTTGATGACTGTTGACCACACAATCCTTCTCTGCAGAGGTTTAGCAGTGGGGCTGACTAGGTCCAGTACAGCCCAAAGGACTCACAAATGGGAGAAGGCAGCAAATCCCTCCACAGTTTAATAGGCTGCAGGTAATAAAATCCCCAAACAAATTCCCTGACTTACTAACTAAAAATTGGTGCACTCACACACTCCATGAATGAGCCTCAGGTTGAGAGATGACTCAGTCTCTGCAAAGGGGCTGCTCTCTTCTCACAGGGGTCCTCTTCAAGCAGGAACCAGGCTGCTTCGGTCCCAGAATTTCCCCTCACTGTGAAGGGGTGCAGGGCTCAAGATGCAGACCACACAACTGCACCAAAATTCAAAACTATAGCCTCCCAGGCCAGCCTCCAGACCCACACAGCAGGCAGCAGCCCTGAACTTGCTGCTAGAGCCCAGCTGACCATGCAGTGACTCTCTCACCCAGGGAGCTGGAGAGCCAACTCCGCCTGGCTGGGGAAGCCTCCCAGCAAACTCCACAACTGGGAATCAACAGTGGAGACATAAACCCAGCTGAGGGATCCTGCCTTCAGGTCCCTAGAGGCTAGCTCTCAGGGGGAACCCTGCATGCAGGCCTGGGGCTTACTAGCTCCCACACACTCAGTCCTCCCCTTTTCCTGGCTGGCTCCAGACTCCCCTCAACAATGGTCTCTCCTTCCCCCTGGGAGGGGCATCTCACTCCCCATGGGTTGCCGGGCAGACTCTGGCCCTGGTAGGGAGGGGGAGCCAAGGCAAACTCAGAGTGCCTCTCCCTGAGCTGCCAGCAGACAAAGCCCCAGGAATCCAAGCAATCTCCTTGGGGGTTACACTGAGAATTTATAATCTGGTGGACATAAACAGACTGGAGAACACCTACCAATTGCTGTGGGATGCAGCACTACATTTTATATATGCTGCTTCATGAATTACTAAAGTGAGTGAAGGTGGTAGAATGACCAAATGACTTGAATGACCCTTTCAAAGAGTCATAGAACTTGTAAAGACTTTGATGGGTCATATAATCTACTCCCTTGCGCTCATGGCAAAACGAAGTGCTATCTAGAACATCCCTAACCTGCTCTAAAAAATCTCCACTGATGGAGATTCCACATCCTCCTCAGACAATTTATTTCAGTCTTTAATGACCCTGACAGGAAGTTTTTCCTAATGTCCAATCTAAACCACCCTTGCTGCAATTTAAATCTATTGCTTCTTGCCCTATCTTCAGATTAAGGAGAACATTTTTTCTCCCTTCTCCTTATAATAACCTTTTATAGATGATACTAAACTGCTCAAGGTAGTTAAGACCAAAGCAGACTGTGAAGAACTTCAAAAAGATCTCACCAAATTAAGTGTCTGGGCAACAAAATGGCAAATGAAATTTAATGTTGATAAATGTTCTTCTTCATACAGTGCATAGTCAATCTGTAGAACTCCTTATCTGAGGAGGTTGTGAAGGCTAGGACTAGAACAGGGTTTAAAAGAGAACTAGATAAATTCATGGAGGTTAAGTCCATAAATGGCTATTAGCCAGTATGGGTAAGGAATGGTGTCCCTAGCCTCTGTTTGTCAGAGGGTGGAGATAGACGGCAGGAGAGAGATCACTTGATCATTACCTGTTTGATTCACTCCCTCTGGGACACTTGGCATTGGCCACTGTTGGCAGACAGGGTACTGGGCTAGATGGACCTTTGGTCTGACCCAGTATGGCCATTCTTATGTTCTTAAGTACTTGAAAACTGTTTTCTTGTCCCATCTCAGTCTTCTCTTCTCCAGACTAACCAAATCCATTTTTTCTCCAATATTCCCTGATAGGTTATGTTTTCCAAATCATTTAATCATGTTTGTTGCTCATCTCTGGCTTTTTTCCAATTGTTCCATATTTTATGGGTGCTGAAATGTAGCACTCATAACTGAACTCAGAACTCTAGCTGAGGCTTAATCAGCACAGAGTAGAGCAAAATAATCACTACTCATGTCTCAGTTACAACATTTCTGCTAAACATTCAACATTCCAGAATGTTTGCTTGGTTCTTGCTACAGCATTGCACTGTTGACTCATATTTAGCTTGTGATCCACTATAACCTCCAGATCCCTTGCTACAAGTACTCTTTCCTAAGCAGTCATTTGCTATTTTGTATGGCTATGTCTAGACTGCAAGCTTCTTTTGAAAGGAGCTTTTTTTCAGAAGAGATCTTTCAAAAAGTTTTTTCGGAAGAGAGCGTCCACACACAAAAGCTCATCCCCATGGAGAAGCAGGTCGCAATCACCATCTGGAAGCTTGCCATCCCCGACAGCTACCGGTTGGTGGGCAACCTGTTTGGCATGGGGAAGTCCACCGTCGGGGCCCTCCTCATGGAGGTAAGGCACTCTGGAGCTGCAGTCCCTGCATGCGGGGACGGGGGGAGGGGAGAGCGGGTGTCCTGGAAAAGGGGGACCCTTGGATAAGGGGGCTTGGGGGCTGTGGAGAGTGGAGTGGAGGTGGGGGGAACCTCATTCCCAGGGGGTTGTGCCATCCCGCCCTCACGCATCCCTGCTGCTGCGTTGGTGGCCTCATAGAGGGTGGCTCCTGGGGTATTTGGGGAAGAGGGAGAAGAGGAGTGGGCGCCTCCCAAGGGCTCAGGCACTCCTTCTCTCCTCTGTTTTGTGTGTTCTTTTGTCTCCTTCTGCAGGTTGTGAGGGCCCTCAACTCGATCCTCCCGCTTGGGAGATCTGCACTCGATCATGACCTGATTTGCGGCTATGAGGTTCCCAAACTGCGCTGGAGCCATAGATGTAACACTCATACTGATCGGCACACCTGAGCGTCGAGCAGCCCAGTATATTAATAGGAAGGGATACTTCTCTATGGTGCTGCAGGCCCTGTTTGAACAGCATGGACAGTTCATGGACATTTTTGTCAGGTGGTCGGGCAGAGCACACGATGCCCGGATTTTTCACAACTCGAGCCTCTATGGCAAGCTGGAGGTGGGCACGTTCTCCCCCCCCCCCCCCCGCCCCGGGACTTTATGGTTGGGGACATGCAGATGCCATTGTGCATCGTTGGGGATGTGGCCTACCTTGATGCTGTGGCTCATGAAGCCATATACTGGCCACCTGGACCCCAGGAGGGACCAATTTAATGCCCGCCTGAACTGGGCCAGGATCCAGGTTGAGTGTGCCTTCAGCCGCCTCAAGGCATGGTTCAAGTGCCTGCTGACCCGTCTTGACGTGGAGTTGCACAACATCCCTGAAGTGGTTGCGGCATGTTTTGTCCTCCACAACATTGTGAATAGGAAGGGGGAGGCCTTCCTCCTGGGGTGTGGGGCAGAGGCCGGCCATGCAGAGGTAGCTTTCAAGCAGCCGAGGACAGCTGCCATCCACCAGGCCCATCAGACCGGGGTGCGCATCCAGGATAGAACCCTGAGGGAGAGGTTCTCTCAAGGACCCCAGTAACTCTCCCCAGGACATCCCTAACAGGGACCTCTGGCTTGCTGCCCTATCTCTTCCCCATCACAACCCCTCCCTTCACCCCTTTCCTGACCTCTCAACAAAGACAATTGTTTGGTTTTCAACAAAATTAACTCTGTATGCGTATGTCTACACTACCACCCTAGTTCGAACTAGGGTGGTTAATGTAGTGATTCGAAGTTGCAAATGAAGCCCGGGATTTAAATATCCCGGGCTTCATTTGCATCTTGCCGGGTGCTGCCATTTTTAAATCCCCGGTAGTTCGGATTCCGTGCCCGCGGAGCTCTTGGGAGGCTTGTGGCTCCGCCATGGGTGGCAAGGCCTGTGGCAGGGAGAGCTGCATGGTTAGGGTGCTGCTCTCAGGCCGGCTTCCTGCCACAAGGCTTTTCCAGGGTATCTTCAGCTTTAAGAGGGACCAGGAGACAGGAACTATAGAGTTGTGATTATTGTAGATGGAGTGTCCACCAGGGTACCTGGTGCCTCTCATTTCCTGGAGGCCTCTTCTTTTGAAAGAAAACCCTCCTCCCCATCCACACACACCTTTTTCAGAAAGAGCTTTTTCCAATGCAGGAAAGCCCTTCTATTCTTTCAATTTGCTTTTGAAAGAATGCGATTGTAGCGTGGACATAATTGAAGTTTTGTCGGAAAAACAGACATTTTTCTGACAAAATTCTGTAGTGTAGACATACCCTATGTGTACAAGGATTATTATGTGTGCAAGGAAGGATTATTCCTTCCTACGTGGAGAACTTCGTATGTGTTCCTATCAAATTTCATCCTATTTGCTTCAGACCATTTCTCTATTTTGTCCACATCATTTGAATTTTAGTCCTATCCCCCAAAACACTTACTTGCAACTCCTCCCAATCTGGTATTGTCTGCAAAATTCATGCCATTATCTAAATCACTGATGGAGATATTGAATGGAACCCGAATCCAGAATTGATCCCTGCAGGACCCCGCTTGACTCTGAACCATTGATAACGATGCTCGTGGAATGATTTTCTAACCAGTTATGCACTCACCTTATATTAGCTCCATCTAGATTGTATTGCCCTAGTTTGTTTATGACAAGGTCATGTGAGACAGCGTGAAAAGCCTTATTGATTGCTTTATTATTTGGTCCATTATCTGTCTGGGTATTGGAGTTAAACTGACAGGTCTGTAATTCCATGAGCTGTCCTTATTTTCCTTTTTATAGATGGGCATTATATTTGCCCTTTTCCAGTCCTCTGGCATTTGAACTATCGTCCATGATTTTCTGAAGATAATCACTAATTGCTCAAATATCTCCTCAGTCAGCTGCATGCGTAGTCTAGGATGTATTTCATCAGTCCCTCATTACTTGAAGACAAGTAATTTTTAACTTGTTGTTTCCCTCTTTTAGCCTCTGATCCTACCTCATTCTCATAATGTTAGACATCCAGTTGCTACTAACGTTTTTGAGGAAAACCTGAACAAAAAAAAGTCATTCGAGTGAAGAAAAGTAGGCCTTGATGGGCTGACTATATCTAAAAACTCAGTGAAGTATCAGCAAGGACCTATCCTCAATGAACATCCAGAATCTCAGAAATTATACAAATTTCAAGGAAGTTGGAATTTATTTAATCCATTTGACTGTAAAAGTCATTTCAGAGAATGATTAACAGAGGAACAGACAAATGGCAAAGTCTTGATCAAGAGAGCTGCTGTCAGGATATCATCTAGATAAATTAGAAAATGAATGTTTAGGTTCTTATGGAAGAAGACTAATGGCATTAAGTCAAGATGAAATAGAAAGGGAGCAGCTCACAAGCTGAAAATCATAAACTACCAGCTTGACCTGACAGGAAATTCTGAGACACTACCAGAACTGGAAAATAACGAGAATGCTAAGGAAAAACTTCCCTTAATTCCCTAGTACTGGAGGTATTATAGATTATTTGTGTAAAATGGCCTGGGGTGTTTGTCCCATTTTTGTAGTTTCAAAATTAATAAAGGAACTTTCTAGCTTTTAAGAAAATAAATGTTAATGACATTGTTATACATCACCTTTCATGCTAATGCACTTTACATAATTATAGGAATTATTCACTTCCTACACTGTGTGGACAGCACACTAATGTAGAGACACAAGCCTGTAAACACTCATGTGAATCAAAAGGATTATTTACAGTTTTTAGGACCCTACAGAAGATGCGAAGATGACCTTATTTAATTGAAATTACAGGAAGCGGGGATTTGGTAGGCTAGGTAGAATATATTTGCCCCAAAGAGAAACTTTTTGAGTATTAACACACTCTTCTCTTGTGTGATATGGAATTTTTGGTGATTATTATCAGGACCTTGGTTATGTCCTATCCAAAAGATGGCAGCTCCAACAACAGAGTTCTTCCCTAGAAGACGGATTCAATACTTACTCACAGTCATCTTCTCCAGAAACTTAATGAAGTAGCTGGGTTTTAACTGGAAGTCTCTCAAAGAACTGAGCAAGATCACAGTGCATAGAATGGTATTCCTGCATCCAAGCACTTACGGTAGTATACGTTGTCACTCTCTGGTCTGGCACCATTGGGACCTGATTGGTCAAGAACCAGGGAATTTGCAGGACCGGAGGAGAGGGGAGAAGGTCAGTGCCAGCCCCATTGCTGTTACTCGGTGCACAGCTCTGTAACAATCAGGGGACAGGAGTGGGGGTGCTCAGAGAAGAAGCACGTGGCTGCGGAGCCCTGAAGTGGGGGCTAGGAGTGCAGCCCCAAAGGAGTGCACTGAGCCCTGAGGCTGCTGGGCTGCAGTCTCAGTCCCTGCCACTGGGCTCTGCAGCCACCTACCTCTCCCTCCTGAACAGTCCATCCCCCCCCAGTCCCACTTGGTCAGTGCCGGCCCTTTTTCTGCCACTGGCTCTGGTGGTAGTGGAGGGACTGGCATTGAGCGAATATGGACTGGCAGGGAGTTCTTGGAGGGAGCGGGGAGGCAGAGTGCATGTGGTGCCCCAGGAGTGCTGGCTGCAGGGGTACACTCCTGTCTCCGGGCTGTGGGGCTCCACAGCCACCCTGCCACTTCCCCAAGTGTTCCACCTTCCAGCTGCTCCCTTATACCCCTCCTCAAGCTTGTGGCATTCTGGAATCTAGGGAAGGGGAGGGAAGGAATTTCTAAGTGGGACAGGGAGCACCCACGGGGATGCCAGACCATAGGGGTATAGCAGTCCAGACCACAAAGGTCAAACTGCTGTGCACTAAAACTATATAAGTGTTTTAACTAATATACTTCCCTATGATTGTGCAAAGCAAATGCAAGGATGCAGGTTGCTCTGCACCGCACTCTAATGGAGTCCAGTTGTGCCTCAGGTCAGTATTTCATTGCTAGGTAGGATTTTGAAATTGGAAAACGGGTCTTGGATGTGTTGCCAGACTTATTTTTTTTAAATGAGAAGCTGAAGTAAGAGTTTGAACCATATTTAGAACTAATAACTGAGTGAAACCAAATGTCCAATGGTTTTAGCATCTTTGCTATATAAACTATACATAAAGTAAATATGCATTTAAAATTTGGTGAGAAGCTTTTCTACAGTCTAGCTCTCTTTGGCTCAGCAGGTGAGCTGCACTTTAGATAAATAGAGGACTTCAGACTCCAAGACTGTCAATCCAACAACTTCCACAAGCACTATATTCACTTAAAAACTGAAGACAAATAAAAAAGGCTGATGTTAACAGTACTTAGCATTTATGACGTGTTTTACATCTTCAAAGTGCTGTACGGATGTTAGCTAATGAAGATTCAGATATTTTGTCTCAGGAGTGAAGTTGCTGCTACACAATCTTAAGGCAAAGAGACCAACATCTAAGACCAGTCTGCACCCAACAGCAGAGTTTCAAGATTAAATGTTACAGCGTACCATTTGTTCCTGAAATGGCTCAGTGTGTCCAGCTTGTGAAACTCAGGACAGTGTTATTCAGCATGCAGACTTCTTTCCCCATTCCTGGACCTGGACATTTAAGCATCAGTATTACCATTTCCAACACTGCTCCCTAGAACATGTGGGTGGATAGTTGGCAGCTGTAGAAGGCACACAATGTGTACATATTGTAAGGACATTGTGGAGAGTAGGGACAACATCTTCCTCTGTGTTTGGAAAGCATTTCACCCATGGTGCGAGCTACCACAAAATAATATAACAATGTTCTTACTTTAGTGTTTCTGGCAGTGTATGTGGGAGCATTTACATACTTCTGTTGCTCTATGTGTAGCTGAAGGTTTTGGGGAAAACCAGTCATTTTGCTTGCCTGCCTGCTGACCTAATATCCTCATGATTTTGGGTGTGTGTTGCCAATTCTAGTAGTTTCCTCAATACAGTTTTTGCTTGGACTGGAGCCTGTCTCACCACAACAGGAATAGCTCCAGTCCTCTTGTGAATACCAGCCCTTCTGATAGGCTGCCTTTCCCATTATAGGATCCCTCGGGACGGTGCTTTACTCATTCCACCACTGTAAATTTCACCGTGAGACTATCTAATAACAAAGATTTGGCATTGTAAGGTACTTAATGGAGTTCTTGCTGAAGACAATGTGACTTTTGCCATCAACATCAATGACAGGAGGGCTGAGTTTAAGCTTTTGTCACTCTAAGAAAAGATAAACAATGTGTCCTTGTAAATAACCTGTTGCACTTATCTCTCTTTTTTTCTTAAGTTCACTTGGAAAAAATAAGTGTTGGAGGGGGAGAAAGGAAAATGTTTCTATTAGTAGTACAGTAGTATTTTATTATTTTATTTCATTATATTATAGGATTTACTTTTTAAAATTCTAGTTCCATTTAGCAATAGAGAGAAAATGTATACCTTGTATTTTATATCTGTATTTATTCTAGATGACTTCTGTAATACTCTTATGCTATATTGTTATATTCTCCTACACATCTTCCTAGCACAATGGCTAACGTCCTGCTTCTGAAAATTATCCATTAAAATTTTATCAATTTTGTATTTGGGTGAGACAGTACGAGGAAATGCCACTGGAAAATTAGATTTTTCTTTGACATCAGGCGCCCAGTCAGCAGTCCAATCCCATGTGTTTCTACTGAGACATTAGGATTTGATATAATTTTGGGCAGAAAACATTTTAAAATGAAACAATTGAATTTTCTAGATGGTCTCGGGGACCACTTAGCTTAAGAGAATACACTTCCAAATCAAAAGCCTTTCAATCATTTTAAATATTATTTGGAAGATATTTGTTTTATGTGCAGTAGCAGTTTGAATTTGTATTGAATGTTTGACTGGCTTGTGCTCACATAGATGATGTATGAAATTATTATTTCATATTTTTCTAGTGTTTGCATTGCAAGTGACATCTGGCTGACAGGAACTTGGAGAAATGGGATACGAAGTGAATGCTGCAGTTACCACAGCATCATATTTATCAAAAGGTTTAAGGTTGCTCTTCCTTTATTTAACATATGAAAACCAGAGCAATGAATAAGAAGTGATGCTATTTTTTTAAGCTAAACTGCTTAGAAAATGAAGATAGACGAAAGAGAAATGTTAATGATATTCTTTATTCTGATCATAGAATTAATTGATGTATAGCATTGTACATACTTACTGAAAGACCATTCTAAACTCGCATTTATAGTTGCCATTATCCCCTTAAATTTTGCCTATTACATAATTAATACACAGAGATATACAATATTAGAGACCTAGGAAAAGGTTGAAATAAGCTACTATAATAGACTGATACAAATTTTCTTTTTACACTTACATTCTTCAAATATTGGACTTAATTCTAATTACACTTTGAAATATGACTGTTGAAATTCTGTCTTAAACCAAAGCTCCTTTTCTGAAGCTCTTTCAAGAAACCCTTCCTGTTACCATCTGCCTGATGGTAGGTTTTGGTCTTGATTGAATATGAGAGGCTGGATAGCTTTGTACTAATTTCATTCCGGAAAATGCCTCTTGTAGTATAATGAAGCCCTGTTGAGAAATGTCATCTCATCCTATAAAGATATGGGCCCTGCAGCCTGAGTGCTGTTCATGATGAGGGTCCAACAATAATACCACGGATAAGTATCTAATGGCCGGCAGGAAAAAAGGTGTTAACCATTTCTCTCTGACTAGAGGTGACTCCCGCATATCCATTGGTGTCTTTCTTGACATCATTCACTTCCTCTTATTACTAAGACTGTATATAAATAAAACATCCACTATGTGTGTTCCCATTATCACCAGGCAGTCCTGGATAGGAAGCAAGCTGGGGACTATCATAATAACCAGGGAGATATGTTTGAGAAAAGAAAAGGGAACAGTGATTGTCAGGCTTATGGGGAGGGGAAGTAAGAGGAGAAGGGGTGCCTGGCAGGCTGGGCAGGGAGAGAGATACTGAAGGGAAATAGAAAGAGGAATGCAAATTATAAACCTACAAGTGCTGTTGATAAATGTGACTCAATTTCTTCTATAAAACTCCCAAATGATGGTCTGATCCAACAAAGTCATGGCTGTGAAGGCACTTAACACCTTGCATAGCTGGGACATGAGTGTCTGACAAAAGCTTCCCCTTTAGGAAGAAAAAAACAATCCAGTGTGCAAGCCCTGAATAGAGGATAAAAGGAAAAATAAACATACATCTTCCTCTTCCTGTCTCTGTAAATAGCACAGTTGGTTGGGAAATAGAGCCAAAAATAATATTTCAACAAAAAAAGGAAAAGGAATTTTGCTAAATTGTTCACATTTCGCTGCCACCAGTTTTTCAACCAGCTGTAGTAAATAAAGAGGCTTACCTGCTGCCATGCTTGTCCTCCCCAAGGGTGAGGTTATGTCATTCTGCAAGTAAGGTCTCTCTTTGCTAGCCAACTGGAAAAGGGAGAACCTTTCTGAGATATCAGTCATGTTGGAGCCATAAATCCATTTCCGAGCATAACAAACACAGAGCACTCTCAACAGAACGGATCATAACAGCAGGAAATAATTGTTACTCTAGGATAGCCTACAATTTGAACTTGGTTCTTCAGATATGGTCTATTAGTACTTGACAACAGTTCTAATAAGAATGTAAAGCAACAGATATGAATAATTAGAAATCGCTATTTTCACTTTTTGACCCAGGTTCCTATGTTAGTTCACAATTTTGTAGCAAAACAACATTGGTCATGCATGAAGCTACAGGTACCATGAAACATAAAATACATAGTGGAGGCTAATGGATAGGTCTCAATATTGGCACTATTCTGTGGTCTGATGGTTTGTAATAACTGAGGTATTGTATTATATATTGACTTACCTGCTTTTTTGCACGTCTTCAGTTGCTTTTTTTGGTACATGACAGCTTTCCATGGGTTCCTTTGAAAGCCCAAGAGAGCTGATGTCAGTCAGTCATAAAATTTCCTCCTTTGTTCTTCCCTGATGTACTTCTCTGAGCTCCTCTTCTTCTGGGTCAGATTTTCAGCTTGTGTAAATCTGCCTAGCTCTGCTGAGGTCAATGGAGTTAGTCTGACTTACATCAGCTGAAGATGTGGCTCCATGTCTTAAGTCTTTTCTTAACTCTATGAATTTCTCTCTCCAGACTCTCACATACAGCGAGAAGCTCAATTTAAACAAGTCCACAAATACACTGCTTTCTGTTTAGCTGACACCAATAAAGTCCTCTTTTCATTCTGTTTCAGCACATCTGTGTATTGTACCTTTGTCTCCACTAGTTTTGTTTTCTTTGTTACTGTTATTTATGATAGCGAGTATCATTTTTGCACTGGTGTTCTTTTGCTTATGCATGCTCTATCTGTCCCCCTGCACCCTGACACCAAAAAAACAACATATAATAATCCCTTCTAACAATCATAATACACATATTTCCAAAGTTGTCTTGATTGATTATAGTAGGATTTTTTGTGTTCAGTGTGAGTCCCTTTCACTGCAGAATGTCTACAGCTTATGTTGTTGAATATTTTCACTCCAAATTGGAAAATCATCAAGAATTTCTTCACCTCACAGATCAAAGCCATCATGATACGGTGCACCTTAGATGTTGAAACAATACTGAAGGAAACTGGATTAAATAGTTTAGAGCTGAAGGTACAGAATTCTTCATTTCTGTACTGAGTTACCTTGCCAAAAGCCTAGGGATAACATTTTTAAAAGTTCCTATTGGCCAGATTTTTGAAAGTATGTAAGTGCATAACGATGCAGATAGGTACCTAGTTGGCTTTTCAAAAGCACCTAGCCACTTACTGATGAGTCTCATTTTGGAAAGGAACTCATGCAGTTAGACCCAGATCCTTTATGTGCCAAACTCCCATTGATTTAAATATGCCTAAATACCACTAAGTATATAGGCCTCAATAGTTGAAGTCCTGTGACTTTCAATACAGCTCCTAAATCCCTCAGTCACTTTTGAAAATGGAACTTAGACTCTAAAGAAAGTTGGTCACTTTTGAAAATGTTACCCATTGTCTGTATCCGAAATGAAAAATATTCAATATTTTGCTGTCTTGAAACAACTTTCTGCCCTTGCTTTTCATAGAATCATAGAATCATAGAACTGGAAGAGACCTCAGAAGTCCAGCCCCCTGCTCAGAAGTTCAGCCCCAATTCCAACTAAATCAACCCGGCCAGGGCTTTGTCAAGCTGAGACTTAAACACCTCTAGGGATGGAGAATCTACTACTTCCCTAGGTAACCCATTCCAGTGCTTCACCACCCTCCTAGTGAAATAGTTTTTCCTAATATCCTACGTGGACCTCTCCCACCACAACTTGAGACCATTGCTCCTTGTTCTGCCATCTGTCACTACTGAGAACAGCCTCTCTCCATCCTCTTTGGAACCTCCCTTCAGGAAGTTGAAGGCTGCTTTTGACTGCCTTATTTGTCTTTTGGATGTTTCCATTTCCTTAACATATTTAGTTATATAGCAGTGACCATACTCTTAGCTCAATCAATTGGTGTCTTACTTCACTAAAGAATTTTACCATCCATTTCATTTACCATATCTGTTCATGTCTCATTGCTAATGGAATTTTAGGTACTGTGTAAGTTTTTGGTGTCAAATTGGGATGAAAATCAGCATGAGGCATTATATCTTCAATGCATTCCAGTCCAAGAAACACTTCATAAAATTCCTTACATTCTTTGGATCCTGTTATGCAGGCTGACCTGAAATGGAAATTTTCCTGCTTTAGACTTCTGTGGAGGAAATTTTATTTTATTTTATTTTGCCTGAAACTATTTGTTGAATTGGACCTGAATTCACAAATAGTTTTAGTTGACTCGAAACTGCATTTTTCTATGAATAAACAATTAATCCAAATATATTTGACCAACTCTATGCGGCAGCAGTTCACAACCAATATTGATATTACTGGTCACTCAATTCTGGCAGATTGGTGAAGTGACTGGGAAGTTTGAGGATCATAGTACACGTTTTGTATATTTGTGATATTAAATTTTTCAGTCTGTTCAGTAGATACAAAGCAAAAGGAAAAGCAATCCTGTGTAAGTACACACACATGGAAGAAAAGGCAATGATAAACTAGACAGTTTTTTAAAAGCAGTCTTATGTTTACAGTTCTAGTCTCTAAAAGAGTTGCAGGTAAACAACAAGAGATATGATTCCCTGTCAGTGAAAGTACTCCAAAGAGAGAGGAATGGAAAAGGAAATGGAGAGCCCATAGAACAGCTCACACAATTATAATACAAAAATCATATATATTTTAGTTCACATTATATGTTCCCACTTTCCAAAAAAGTACAATTGGAACAATTCCGCAAATGGCATTAGTCCATTTAATAGCTGAATTGCAACTGGAGATAGATATTTTTTTAAAGAAGCTGATCCTTCCTTTGTTGTTAACTGTATTTTCTTTGTTGTGCCAGGGAAAGCACAAGATAGAGAAAGAAATTTTAGAAAATTAAGTGTGAATAATTGAGCTGAGCAATTCAGCTAAAATGAAAAATACAGTATTTTTAAAAGATCACATTACGCATTCTGTTAAGTGCCCAGAGTGTAAGAGCTGGTATATTTTCTTAAATCCCATTTGTTTTATTTTCTTTCTTGGTACCTTTCCTATCTCTTCATTGCTAAATCTCAAATGGTATGTCTATACTTGCTCCCTAGTTCGAACTAGGGATGCAAATGTAGGCGACCGAAATTGCTAATGAAGTGGGGATTTAAATATCCCACACTTCATTAGCATGATCTCGCCAGTGCGTTACTCCGCTGAACAGCTGTTTCGAAAGTGAACGTGCGCGCAAGACGCGTTAGTTAGAACCAAACCCCTTGGTTCGAACTAACATTACTCCTCAAAAACTGAGGAGTAATGTTAGTTCGAACCAAGGGATTTAGTTTGAACTAATTCATCCCGACATGCACTTTGGTTCGAACTAACATTACTCCTCATTTTTTGAGGAGTAATGTTAGTTCGAACCAAGGGGTTTGGTTCTAACTAACGCGTCTTGCGCGCACGTTCACTTTCTAAACAGCTGTTCAGCGGAGTAACGCACTGGCGAGATCATGCTAATGAAGCGCGGGATATTTAAATCCCCACTTCATTAGCAATTTCGGTCGCCTGCATTTGCATCCCTAGTTCGAACTAGGGAGCAAGTATAGATGTACCATTTGAGATTTAGCAATGAAGAAATAGGAAAGGTACCAAGAAAAAATGAGGAGTAATGTTAGTTCGAACCAAGGGGTTTGGTTCAAACTAACGCGTCCTGCACGCACTTTCACGTCCAAAGCAGCTGTTGATTGGAGTAATGTGCTGGCTAGATCGTGCTAATGAAGCGTGGGATATTTAAATCCCTGCTTCATTGACTGTTTCGAATGCCTACATTTGCATCCCTAGTTCGAACTAGGGTGCAAGTGTAGACATACTCAAACTAGTTAGTCTTTTGGTATGCTAGGACAGGCCCTCAGCTCCTTTTACATCCCCACCATGCCACTTTAATGGAGTGATGAAAGCTTAAACTAAGTCAGCACATATGACCCTCTCCTGTCTTTGTAGGGGATCCCATCCAGTCTAACCAATGAAAGGGGTTTCTAGAACAGACCCAAGAAGGAAGAAGCATGTTGTTCTCTAGCAATCCCTTCTGTGTGGTTGGTCCTTGGGGGACATCTGCTGCTCCTAGTTAAAGCAGACCCTGTCAGCCTCCCAGGTTGGAGAGCAATGGACAAAAAAGGTGTCAGAGAGACATTTATCCCCCAATTCTCCAGTTGTGCCAAACACTGTTCTAGCTACCTGAGGAACTAATCTGTGAGCCCTGACCTACACTAGGTCTTTATTTCAAAATAACACCCCTCGATTGAATTTATAAGTGGAGTGTCCACACTAACAAGCCCATTATTTCAAAATAATGGGTTGTGGAGTTCAAAATCTGTACTCCTACTTATCATCAGGAGTGATGATAATTCCAAAATAGTTATTTAGAAATAATGGTAATGTGGATGCTCTGGTGCCACTATTTCAAAATAATTACTCCCTAGAATAATTTGAACTAATTACTCCCCAGTGCTTGCTGGGACTCTAAGTCCAAGATAGTAAAGCCACATTAACCGAACTTGATCGGACTAATTTTGAGACTTCCCCATAGTGTGGACACATTATTTTGAATTTGTTAAATCTGGAGTTAAATTAAATGTACTAATTTTGAAATAGTTTCCCAATATAGACATGGCCTTGGAGTGTATTTTTGATAGCTTACTCTATGGCTGCGTCTAGACTGGCCGCTTGAATTTGTGCAAGAACACTGACGATCTAATGTAAGATTATAAGTATTCTTCCGCAAATACTATGGTGCTCCCATTCAGGAAAAAGCCCTCCTGCGCAAATGTATTTGTGCAAATGTATTTGTGCAAGAGGGCCAGTGTAGACAGCTAAAATCTGTTTTGCGCAAAAAAGCCCCGATGGCGAAAATGGCGATCGGGGCTTTCTTGTGCAAAACCACGTCTAGATTGGCACGGATGCTTTTCCTCAAAAAGTGCTTTTGCGCAAAAGCATCCATGCCAATCTAGACGCTCTTCTCCGCAAATGCTTTTAACAGAAAACCTTTTCTGTTAAAAGCATTTGCGGAAAATCATGCCAGTCTGGACGTAGCCGAAATGTTTAAACCTTTTGTAAATCCACTTTTTTTCTTCCTGCACTCCCACCTGCACTCCCACCCTTTTTATCTTCCTTTTTATTTAAATTTTGTTTTCTAGCAATATTCTGATTTTTCAACACTTACTAGTGTTCTTGATCCATGTCATGCGGAAGAGTCTGTTTCAATTCATTTTATCCAACCAGTTAACAATTATATAGTTTATTTATACTGCTACATCTCTTTAGAACAAACCAGCTTCATCTTCCTCCCCCTCCCCCTCCCCATGCTAAGAGCTGGTGTCACCATTGCACTACATTAAAAACATAAAAATGTGTAATTTGGAAAGTTGCCTTGTTTCATTAAGGATATTAATGAGTTGTCCCCTTAGCTTCAAAACCTTTGGTAGTAATTGCTGTGGATTCCAGTGATGCATACCAGTGAGGGCCAAATTGATTAATAAAAACACCAATCTATCAGCACGGATCTTATGTCACCAGGATTATCTGTGTAGGCTAGAGGAATCTAATGTAGACTAATCCCTCTCCAATTCTGCAATAAAGATAAAAGTAGGCTAGTGGAATGAATGATTTTGAAAACATTTATTCTTTCCCGAGTGTGAGGATAGCTGGTACCTGAAAGAGAAGTCTAAACTCTTTCTGTAATGCTGCCATTTTGTTAGAAAAAGAATTCATGATGGCTCACTTGAAGGAGACAATGACATCTTAAAATCACAGAGCTCCCAGTTCAGGTTTCCAATAAGGTGGCAATCAGGTTACATAGATGCTAATCATAGATGATTAATCTAGCCTTGAGGCTGGAGAATGCTAAATTCACTTGGAAGCACCTGGGTGCTAAATGACTAACCTGCATCTTTTTTTACTGTCTATCATTTAGGTAGATTTTTAAAGTATCTGTTATCTGAAGCATTCCAAAGATCAAAGGATTTCCATGTCTGATTCCTATTTTAATAAATTGCCATTTTTTGCAACTTGGTAGGATTGCGAATTTGATTTTGTTTAATCAGTTTAATCTGTATGGCTAATAAGAGGATCCCGAAGAAGACATCCCATTTCAGGAAAACATGGACTTCCTAACAATGATTCTTATGCCTCTACTTTCCTGACTGAATTTCTACTTTTCTTTTATGAGTTGGGCATTGTGTTCTTTCTAGAAGTGCACTAAGGGTTTGTTTTTCACATGAAGATCTATTTGTATCCTTAGGCATATATCAGTCCTCTTTTCCCATACACCTCCCATTCCTTGGTTCACTGCACAACTCAAATGTTAAATTCTGACAAAGAGTATTTCAAAAACAACAAATAGTCTAGCAACACCTTAAAGACTAAAGAAATAAACAGATGGTATCATGAGCTTTTGGTTGTATCCACGAAAGCTCATGATACCATTTACATGTTTTGTTAGTCTTTAAGGTGCTGCTAGACTATTCGTTGTTTTTTAAGTTTTCCCATTTACAGACTAACTCGACTACCACTCTGAAGAAGTTAAAGAATATTTTAATAGGTTTCAGGTCACTGTGATAACAAACATGAACTCTATGTGAGCTTATTGGCTGCAGCAGCCATTTCCTAAAGTATGGCTTTGCTGAATGTCACAATCCCCAGTATTATAACTAACAAGGGGAGGTATGCTACCGTGTCCATGTTCTTAAATTTCACCTATCACTCCAATACCTGAGGACTTACTCTTTGTCAGATGTCCTGCAGTCACCAGGTGTTTGCAAACAGGCTTTTTTAGGAAAGTAGCATGTATTGAAATACTCAGCTCTCAGTGGTATCTGAAAAAAGCACATTATAGTTTGCCATCCGAATGTTCCCCCCACCCCAGCCCCAGAATGACCCTAGGTTAAGATGCAGTTGTTTTCTCATCCGTATCCAGCACCACTATCACAGAATGCAAAAAGCATCCCAAATTCTGGAACACGAAACAGAGGAGATAAGAAAACTAAGAAAAATGTGGGGTTGTTTTTCATTTGAGCTCGACAAAAATAAGAGATGTCTGAAAGGGCACCTACTTGCTAGTTATCTTCTGTGTACTATATGTAGATATCCTTTCAGGTGATCTGTCACATGCAATGATCTAGTTTCCTCCAGTGTATTTTCAGGATATCCTCTACTAAGCTGGAAGTTGTCACAAGCAAATTTTAACTAATGCATAGAATATGTATTCAGGCCATCTTGTTCAAACTTGGGTGGTTAATGTTAGGCAACAAAATCAATATGCATGTGGCTGTGTTCGTTACACCTCTGAAAATCAAACCTGGTTCTAATCTCATGTACACCTATGCAGCTGTCATGGAGGTCAGTTATATTTATGGTTCATGTGTGGGCAGAACTAAACCTTTAGCAATTAGCAAACGTTTAAGGGGAATTAACCTTACTGGAAGCTTCCTGCCTGAGCAGGAGCTTTTTAAAATAAATGTTTAATAATATTAAAAAAAAATTTTTTTTAACTCGTGCTCATTCTGATTAATTTTTCAACTTTATTGGGCAGATAATGTTATTGCTTATTAGGTTATGGCTGGTGATTGACAATTACTACTGTGATGCTTCAAACCACAAAGTGGTTCAGCTCAACTTTTTTTCATAAACATGAGAAATAAAAGATTTAAAATTATATTTTCATGTCACTTTCTTTTCTAGTTTTATTTTTTACTCTTTACAGTTTTGTTTTGCTATGAAATATTGCATGGGTTGTATTGTTTGGGTGGAATGGTTTGGTTTTGATTCTAAAGGCAGATAATGTCATACTTGTGAAAGACTCTGGATTGCTGGGAATTTGTAGTCCTTTATTTTTTCAAAGAATAGGGCCACCAAGAAAGCCATGGTGCAAACTTCCACTGATTGACCTGCCAACAGGCCTTAATTTCTAACCCAGACATGAATGACAGTCTGCAGCAGTGACTTTCCTGCTAAAATTGCTAAGAGACTGGATGCAGATAGATAATAGTTTATAAAAAATCAATTTGGGCTTCTGTATCCTAACTGCTATTATTTATATTCTCAAGTGCCACAAAATATTCTCTGACCTAAAATGATGAAGGGGCACATGTTCCAAGCTTGTGGTTTCATGTTTTTGACTGGAACTGATAATCTTAGTCTTCACTTGGAAGGTGTTACTTGTAGTCTCCTGGCAATTACTTTTGAGGCTATGGTATAATCTATTAATATCCCCTCCTGCAACCGTCCAACTTAAATACTGTTCTGTTTTTTTAAAACAGATTAATTTTTAAGGTAATAAAAACTTCAAAACATTTCTAAGTGCAGTGTGTCCAAGAGAACATAGCGGAGTCCAAGTCCTGTTCTCAAAGACCTGGTGAAGTCCCAAGCTTATACTTTAAGCTTCTTAAGGGGATTTTGAATGTTTTGACCATTTGCCATTGGCCCGATCACACATGGAAAAGCTGGGAGCTAAATCAGTGCCCAGTGGCTTTCAACACAGCTCTCTTTAGGGGAGGACAAAACTCATGCCAAAAAAAATGTGGGGACCCACCCGAGTGGCTGTGCTTAATAGTATTTGCAGATATGTGGCTAGATAATAGAAAACTAATTTTATAAAGTCCTTCCAACGTCCAACCTGAACATGGCTAGTTCAGTGTGGGGAATGGTTGTATCAGTGTGATTTTCTTTGTGTTTGTGTGCAAATGTTCCTTATTTTCATACTTCCAATAGAGTAAATATGATATTGTATAAAGGAGGAAACAACCATCTTTAGCACAGATCTTTAGTAGAAAGGACTAAGTACACAGAGATGGATTTTGTATGTTGTATTTGAACAATTTTTGACCATGAAATGTAATGTCTCCTAGTGAAATTGCAGAGCACTACTCTTTCATTACTGTGTGACATTACATGATGTAAGAAATTTGATCATGCTTCCCCTTAAATTGAGAGGGCCATCAGATGCATTGTATTTACCTTTTTCAACAAGCTGATTCTGAAAGGGAAAATTAACCCAGAGGTATCTTTTGCTCTGGTCTCCCTGCAGTAGAGTAGATAAAGGGATGAACGAGCCCTTGGGCCCTCTAGTTCTGCACCTGAGAAGAGAGGGTGGAAAATGTGAATTTAAATTACAGAGACATTCATAAGGTTCAAGTAGTTGCATGCTTTCCTTATACTTTAATCAAGCTCTGAAGCACTTCCACAAATCGGATCCTGAACATTTGTTTCTCTTAATTCTGTAAATATCTGCTTTATTTCACTCTCCATGAATTATCTTCTTTTCGATGTCCAAGACTTCTGCAACATATGTCAACACATGTCAAAAGAATATGACCATGTCAGTATTCATGTAGCATATGGGGGAAAGCACTTATATATGTCCAAACTTAACTTTTTCCCTATAATAAACAAGCCCAATTCATTAATAGAGATAAATATGCTAAGCTTGCAAAAAAAAGTTTTGTTGCTCAGTCATGATATAAAATCTGTGGTGGTTTAAGTGCATTCTATTTGCATACAAATATGCAAATGTCTCATTTTGCCATTTGTTATATTAAAGAAGTAAATCAACTAGGTAGATATCTACAATGCTGCACAGAAATAATCAGTAGGGAAATATTGTCACTTAGCTGCTTTCCTATAGAATATTGGCCATAAACCATGAAAAATGTAGGATATATTTTGTTTTCCTTTAGGAGTTTGACAATTTTGGAAATCAATTCTAAGCTGTTCGTACAGCCCTGGATGCCTTCTCTCCCCCCTTTTTTTTAAAGTTTCATCTGTCTAGAGCATGAAACCTGTAGCCTCATTGTAATGGAGAGATTAGGAGTTTGGCAGTGGGATAAGAAAAACACCTTTGCTGCAATTCATCAGTTCAGATTAGCTTCAGGTAGAGAATGAAAGTAGCAAAATTCTGTTATCCTATGACAGCTGGCTGTTAGCCTACAATAAAAAAAAAGTGTAGGGGTTTCGGTTCCACTATTCTTTCCACTATTCTGGACAAACATTGTTCCAGTTGGCACTACTATCTGGGAATCTTGCTGGTCTTCTCACCAGAGAAACCAAGGATTGAGTTGACAGAGTGACTGAATTTCAATCTCAGTCCCTGAATAGGACACATTGGACATGGCCTAGGACAAGAAGCTGTGTTTTAAAACCTGTCTGATAACTTGTAGTGGTTAAGAGCTTGTCTTAACTTCAACAGTTAGCTTGAGTTGTCCCATGTAAGCTAACCTAGCTTCAGAGACAGAGTCCACACTGCAGAACAACAATTAAACTGTACAGAACCATCCACAGCTAATTCAATCAGCGTCTGCATTGCCATTTTGCATTGCTAGCATAAGCATCAGCAGCACTCAACTCATGCTCCCTGACAAGTCAGCTAGAATCATCTGATTTGAGCTAGAGATTTTAATGTTCTGAAGAGAGCTGAGTTAGGAGCAAACCTCTAGTTGCAGCTCAAGATAACAGTGCAGTGAAGAGAGCCCTAATACAATTTAAACCAGTGTTTCTTAAACTTTTTAAGACCAAGGAACACCAAACAATAATTTTTATGAGGAACACCAAAGTTTGTTTTTGTTGAGCAAAAAAAAAAGGGGGGGGGGGGGGGTGGAGGTGGCCATTTTCAACTCTGTTGTTTTCTGCGGAACACCTCCGACTGCTTCGCGGCATACTGGTGTTCCCAGGAACACAGTTTAAGAAACATTGATTTAAACAGAACATGGTAACTGATATTAGTAAGGCAAATTGTGTGTAAAATACAAGTCAAATGACCATGATCAACCCTAACCTCTCCCTTAAATATGTTATTGTTTAAAATGTGTGTTGATAATAAATACCCATCAGTTGCAAACACAACACACACTTGCCAATGAGCTTGAGAGCAATATAGTGAGAATGCCTGGTTCCAGCCTCACAGTACCCTGGGTGTTTCTGCAGAAGTGATCCCTTATCTCTTACCTCCTTTTCCCTTGCCTGCTCCCTCAGTATACCTCCTATGCTAGATCAACATCCCCTCTGCATCCTTTCCACTGTGATATCAAATTGGAGCCCCAATTTATTAGGAGGGCATGTTATAATGCATGAGCTGTAACATTCAGAGTCCAGTGAGCAAAGAGGTGAGCTCCTGAAGGCGTTTTTAGAAAGAGGGGTCAGAGAGAGAGAGAAGGATTACATCCTAACGAATTCTAACATGAGAAGAGGGTATTACTTGAAATAATGGTTTGGGACAGATATGGCTATGACAGAAACCGAAGAAGTGTAATTAGCAAGTGTTGAATGTTCTTGATTGTGTCACAAGCACACAAAAAGTGCTCACTGCTTTCTGTTTCAGTAGAGCGAGTGTTCAACCTGGGGTGCTCATCTTTGAGATTACTTTGATGCCAAATGGAGATGAAGAAAAATGTAAAAAGGAAAAGACTAATACTTTCATTGTGCATTTAGCGCTGGGCACAACAGTATAGGAGCAATATTACAATACTGGTATAGTTCAGAAAAGTAAAGGGAGGGGCAGAACAGACTGCCTAAAAAACTAGTGCATCAGTTGCTGTTGGAAGAAACAGCAACTCAAGAGCATAAAGGGATGTAGAGGAGTATGAAGCAAAGTGCAAAAAGAAAGAAAACAGATGATCTACTTTTGATGAATGAAAAGCATGATCAGACTGAGAATAAGAACTAGGAACAGATGACAGCCTGATCAGTGAATAAAAGTACAAGGGCCAACTGGACGATTGGGGTGGGGAGAAACAGCTGAGAGGTTGGATCACATTCTATGGCTCAGATAGAGGCAATAGAATAACATGATGTCCTCTAAATACCAGGTCAAAGCACAGTCTGTGACAAGAAATGGTCAGGTTATACTTCAGAATAGCGAAGTTATATGTAATGCAATCCACACTGGAAACCCCTAGAAAAGGACCAGAGAATCAAAAATGACTTCAAGGATGAGAGGAAAGAACTGAAGATGATGTGGTTTATACATGTGATTAGCGACAACTATTTGGTTTATGCTAATCTCCAAATAAACAGACGTAATACCAATTCTTTAGCTTTAAAACCTCTAATTAGGGTTGATTAGGCAGGTTTTACCCTCGAAGAGACTGATGGAGGTACAATCTGCTAAGTCTTTAGAGAGAACACTATGTATAGTTCTGGGCACCTTCATATCCAAAAGATGTCAACATTTGGAGGGAGTTGAGAAAATAACAACGATAATTATTAAAAGGCTGGAGTGAGTAATGTTTTATGTGAGAAAAAATTAAAAGAAATATAAATTACTTGGCTAAATGACGTATTTTGGCTGGCTACCAAAAAAACCCTTTCCAGTAGTGACATCTGTTAGGCTATGGATTAGGCTCTCAGTAACAGGGTGTACACTGCCTAGATAAGGGAGGCCATGGTCCATGACATCCCAGAACACAAGCATTCTGGGGAATCTAGCACAGGCCAGGAACTGTGTAACTAAGACTATATGAAGGAACAAGTGTAAAGAACTATATCTCGGGGATGTCTACACTTGCACTTGATCAACAAAATGTTTGTTGTTTACAAGTGCTTAACCCCTTCTCCTCCATGACAGAGTTTTGCAGCTGCAAGTGCGCATGTGAATACTGCATTGTCAGCAGGTGGGCTTTCCTTCCATAGGGGGTGGAAGCCCTTTTGCCAACAAACATCATTTGCACACACTGACTTTTACCAACATGGTGGTATTGACGCAACTTTGTCTCTAACAGCTGTGCCATGTAGACATACCCTCAGATGGCAGAGAGCAGCACAATGAGAACTGGGACGAAGTGCAACAGAGGCTTTAGAAAAAGGCTGGTATTTTTGGTGAGGATGGAAGGAAATCCCCCTTCGCCTCCCCATCATCAATAGTTGTGAAAAGAGAGTCCTGGAGAAGTCCATAGACTATTGATCTCTTTAGTCAGGGGAGGACAGACTATCAGGGCCCTGTATCAACATGGCACTTGAATGCAAATGACTCTAGAAATCCATGTTAGGAAGAATGGGTGTGGCCGGAGGAAGAACCTATTTAGGCCTAGGAGGGAACAGTACTAGCACTATTTGTATTATGTGCAACTTTGTGTCCACAGGGTTAAAATCTGTAGCTGCAGGATAGGAAACTGAGCAACCCTGTATTTACAGGGTTTGAAGTTTTATTAAACTCAGTGACGTCTTAAGGAGTATTTTGTGTTCTGGACTTTTTTATTTTCTCTGGAAGTCAAAGTCATTATGGCTCAGTCAGATGTTCCAACTATTTTATTAAAAGGGAAACTAAATTGCTACATAATTATAGCACAAGAAAAAAAGACTGCAGAACAAAGTGAAAGATACACAGCTTAGCACCAGATGGGGAACTGAGGCATGGTCACACCTCACACTATCTCTTTGGGAATGGCGGAAGACCCATGGCAATGAGTCATTAAATTTAGCCCAAACAAAGCTTTTGATAATCTACTTTAAGGAATAATCCTGTGTTGGCAAGAGATTGAACAGAATGACCTAATGCTGTAGATGATGTCTAGCCTCTTTTCCTGTGGTTTTCTGAAAATGTCTAACTTCTGAAGAATTTGGTTAAAAATTGGGCCATCAATTAAGAGGACTGAAGAAAGTTATTTTTTCTATTTCTGTAAATTTTTTGTGTTTCTTTATAGGAGGCCCAGTCTAATTGCTCTGATATTCGTGTGTACACAGCACTCAGTTTTAGCTGGGCTATGTTTCAAACTGTCTACTCATCCATGTTTCAAAATGTCTGCTGAGCCCACCTAAACTGCTTCATTGCTGCAAAAGGCACAAGGCTCTCAGGCTTTTTATTTGAATAGGCTGTAACTATTATTAAAATAACCTTCAAATGTTGACTCAAAATCTTTTTACAGTTTGATAAAATTGTCCTGAAATTTCTGTCTTTCTTGCTAACGTGTTTCATTTTCCATCCGACAGTGTGTACTTAGCACCGTGAGAATTTCTCTTTTCTACCTGCTGTATGTTAAGAAATATTGGTGTCGTTTTGCTAAAACAAATAAGTAAAGTGAAATTTTCCCTTTGATCATTCTGTTCTGTTCTTAGAAAAACATCCTTTATAGTTCTGTCTTTTTTTGCTTAAGTTTACAGTTCTGTCTTTTGTTGCTTAAGTGACAAGTCCATATCAAGTTTACTTCCACATTATAAAAGGAATTGTCTTTAACTATTCATAATCATCTTTGTTTAAATTCTGCTTACAAGTAGAAGCAAGCTATACTAGGCACAAAAAATAGTGTCTTGTTAGAGAGTCACAGTGCTTTTCAGAAAGGACATGTTCCTATCAAGGACTGAGAAAGTCTCCTTTTTCTCTTTGCATATGAAGTATTTACTTGTTAGGCAGTATCAGGAATACCCATTTTCCATAGTGCTGTGCCAGCCCAACCCATCAATGTGCTGGTTAATTAAGTGTGACCTAAACCAACTTGACTTGAGCTCTGCATTAAATGCACAAAACCCATTTGAGCTGACCAGCAGCAGAAGTGGTACTCAGAGAAATTGAAAAGGATTTCTCCCAAATGCTTTCTACTTACTTACAGCACTCAAGTAATGGCTGAAGATTAGCATATGACATGACAGATTACATTAAGTCATGTCTTTCCAGTGCTTTATGACAGCACTATCACATTAGCTTCTTAGCACTGGCACATCGAGGCATGCAAATGTTTTCAGACCCTCTTATTCAAATCTACAAGCTGACATGGCAGCCTTGATATGATTATTAGTCATTTGAGAGACTTTAATTCACGTCATCAGATAACAGGTTCTGCTAAAAGGTTAGAGAAACTGTCTGCTTTTAATGAAGCCCTCAAAAAAGACCCTCAAAAACCTTGCTGCTAACAGAGAGCTTGATTTGACTTTATTGACAAGATCCCCCAAAGAATGAACTTGAATTGAATACCTAAGCAGGCATCTAGACTGAAAAATACAGACTCAATTCAAAATTAAACCAACCCATGGTGAAGTATTATTTTCCCCTACCTGGTTTATTCTAGTTTAAAATACAATGTATGTTGCCCTGGAAATGTTTTCAGTATCTGATATTGGATTGGGGAAGTGGGTGGCACATGTAGATCTGGGTGCTGTAATGGTAATTATTCTGGAAATATTCATCACTGCACTGAGCTGCAGATCATTGCCATGCACTACAAGAGGTTAGCTGATGATGTCTTGTAATAAACAAATTTTAGGTGCAGTTGGAGATCGTCAGAATTTGTAAATTTGTAGTTTGTGTCTATACATTGACTTTATGTTGTTTTGTTTTATCATGTGGTGAATCCGCATTTAACTTCCAGGAGAAAATCTTGTGATTAAAATACTCTCACAAAGATCGATGGAGTTTGGCCCAGACTATTCCCTGTTTTGAATGAAGCAGGACTGAGGGATCATGAAAAAAAGAATACTCCCTGGGAGCAGCTAGAGAGAGAGAGGGAGACCTCTACAGGTAAGAAGGGATGCTTGTTGTTGGAGAACTGTGAAGTTATTTTCCTTTTGAGCTATGAGGGTGTGGAAAGGTTCACTTGGAGAACAAATTCGCTCTTCTTTTGAAACATTGTTCAAAGCTGATCATGCTCAGGTGCGGAAGGCGAGCACATAGCGTGGTGGAGAAATTCATTTGGTGTTTGCGTGTGTCATGTTTTTAAGCCCGTAAGACCCTGATATGGCAATCAACGCTACACCAGTGGACCCTGGGCCTGCACTGTGCCTTCATGAGGCTGCAGATGTGCACCCATGTGGAATTCACTGCAGGATAGAGGACTTAAATGTCTTATTTTATCTGGATTGGCCTGGTGAGGCTTTGTGAAAAACTTGGTGAAACATTTTATTTAAGGACATCTTGAATATGTCATATTTTCTGTGTTCCTTTCTATTTTTTATTAAGAACATTTGTATGAATATTGAGGCTTTGTTATTTATCTGTGCTTTAATTTTCACCCACCTCACCCTTATCATTCCTCCAGCATCTTGCTATTTAAATTACATCATCTTAAACTCCCTTGCACTCACTCATTCAAACTTCGGTGAGCAGACATATGTTACATTTCAAGAAGTTTGAGTGGAAGGGATCTGAATTGGCATCACCCTTGAATTTAATCCACAATCTGCCGTCTTGGTACCCTACTTGTCTTATTAACTCTACAAAGTGGTTTGAGCATTGGCCTGATTAAACCCAGGGTTGTGAGTTCAATCCTTGAGGGGGCCATTTAGGGAACTGGGGCAAATCTGTCAGGGATGGTACTTGGTCCTGCCATGAGGGCAGGGGACTGGACTTGATGATCTTTCAAGGTCCCTTCCAGTTCTATATAAAGGTATATTGTCCACAGTTCATATGTCTGCAAATCTATGAGCTGCAACATTATCCATATACTCTATATCCCCAGTTCTATTTTCTACTAACCCCTTATTGGCATCTTCATCTCCTCTTACCATCATTCATACAACTTCTTCTGTGGCTACCTCCCCCCAAACTCCTAGCAATTCAGCATCTGCAGAATGCAGTTGACTCCCTTTGTATGTGTACAAAGCAATGTGGTCACATCACACACATCTCCCTCCTCCCTCCCCCACCTCGCTCCATTTGCTTCTCATTTAGTGCAGGACCCAGTTCAAAAATTTCAGATCTGCTTTCAAAGGCTCCATGGAATGACGTTAGCCTGTATCACAGATTTAGGCTTTTTTCTCCACTGCCTTGCATCTTGTGTAGTCATCTAAACTTGAGAAAAATGGTCTGTTAAGAACTACCATTCTGATTTAGTAGCATTTCACCTTCTTTTCACTCATTTTGCACAGGAGCATATGGCTACACAAAGTCCAGTGCAATGAAAAATCAGGTTTCTTTTCTCTTATTCCTTCCTCCCTGCTCATCCATTTCCTTTCTGTTCCTTTACATAGTATTTCTACTGGTGCTGTAAAACTATTCTCCCCTGCATGCCAGCAATATAGACCAGTCTTCTTGTGTGCTCCAGACCTGGGGTTAGGCAGCAGAGAGGAGGGGCCTAGAGTGAAAGTACTGGCTCCTCCTGAACCTCAGGGGCCAGATCCCAGCAAGCCAGGGGCTGCATCTGGCCCCTCGGCTTGAGGTTCCTCACCCCGGTTTTAAATAATTCTCTACAGTGATTTGAGTCCCAGTTTGTGTGAAAGATGCCATACAAAATAAAGTTATGGTGGGTTGTATTCTAACCAGGCTGTTTTAGGACTTTCTCTATAGGATAAAAAGCTCTTTAATTATATTATGTTGTTTCATTGCTCGTAAGTGACTTTCCGAGACCAAAGTAAAACACTTAGGAACTGCTCCGGAAATCTTTCCGCACATAAGTTTGCCCATTGAAAGAGATATAGGACTGCTTATCGGACAAAAGACCGGTGACAAGAGAGGAGTAAATAAAGTAGTTGGTAGGATAGAAAAGATCTCTCATGTGGTCTTTTGAACCTTGTTTCATATTACAGGAACAAAGGGACACCCAATGAAATTAGAAGACAACATGCTTAAAATGGAAAAAGGGAAATACTTTTATAAGACAGATAATAAACCTATGGATCTTAATGTCACTGAATCAAGGAGTCTAGATGGATTAAAAATGGAATGAGCAATATGAATATCTATTGCTATATAACTTAAGATAAGAATATATAATAGATACCAGACCTCATACTTCAAGGGAAAAGCCCCATTAAAAGCCTAGGACTAATACAAAATAGCCTCCCTAAACCCCAGGCATAACTCTGCATTGTTGTCCGTTATGGGATTTTACACCAGCTTGTTTGTATATTGGGTTTTTTTTGTTTAAATTTTTCCATCGCTGTGTTCTGTGAGTACCTTCTATGAAGAGTAATCATGAAATCTTTCTCTTTTCCAACCCGGCTAGCATACCATCTACATGTTTTGTTAGTCTTTAAAGTGCTACCAGACTATTTGTTGTTTTTTAAGTTTATTTATAAGAGAGACTCTCAGTCTGATACAGTATTGTAATTCTTTCATCTCTATGCTTCTGGAGAGCAAGTTAGTGCGTGGCAGGGCCTGTATTTTTTAAAATTAAAGACTCATTTCAGATTTGCAAAATGTGCTCTCTGCACCAGTATTGTCATTTAAAAAATGAGGAACCAATTCTATTTTACTTACATATTTCCTTAAAAAAGTATAAACTGGCTTTTTGATTTGTGATTCGTTTCTGCCCCTTCATCCCAGGAGATAACTACTTTTTTTAAAAAAAGGAAAACTTAACTGTTTCACAAAGCACTGCTAAACGTACGAGGCATGTCTGGTAGTTTTGCATGTCCTTTTGCTGTCAAGGTATACTATTATTTCTGTTGGCATCTATTTGGAAAGAGTAGCACAGAAGTGCAGTGGGGTCTTGAGTTGCACAAATATTTTCAAAGTTGAGACTCAGAAAATTTTATCGATATCTTAAAATGATCCTATAATTGCAATGATGTATATAATTGTGTCATATTGCTGTGTAACAGAAAACAGGGGATACATAATTGCTATGTTCCCCCATTGCCTCCTTCTCTTCAAGTGTTAAGTGTAAAAGAAAATCAGTCTGAAAGAAATTACACTGCAATAATCTTCTGTTCATTGGCACATTTTGAGTTGTTGTTTTTGTTTTGATTTTTTAAATTCATATTCATGGAAACCTGTCCCCATCCCTATAGTACTCTACCCCGGCTGTGTTCACACTTCCATATACACAAATGTTGTCAGTGGCTCATAATTTTGTTGACATACTTTGGGTTTGCTTCTCATTGCAGGCTTATTCTTGATTGGCAAATGCAGTGGGCTGAGATGCTTTTACAAAGAAGATTAGAGGGGTTTGTTCACCAGAGTTTGGAATCTCTTGTGACAGCTAACTACAGCTCTAATATTCATGTGCACCGTCGCAGTCCTGTAACAGATTGCATTTCTCTCATCCTTTCTCTCTCTATTATTAATTCTTCACCTTTAAAGAGATTAATACCTTTCAAGGAATGGACTTGTGTGCTGATTCAACTATTCTGAGTGCTAATATATGGAGCCCACAGCAGTTTGATATCTACCACTTGATGGACCTTGATGTACAGCCACAGTTATCTCAGGTTTTCATGGTTTCTGTGGCTTAACACTTGTGGAACTTGTATACAAAGGTGCTGCTAGTAAGATTAAATCAATTGTTCTTGGAGTTAAAAGGAACCATTGGGTAGTTTTAAATTAATCCTGCCTGACAACTGTACTTGTCATCCTTGAAAGGCAGACCACAATGCCTAAGTTTCTTGCCAGTAGAAAAGTTTTCAGTGGCCTAGCTGAGGATGGTCATAAATATAAGGTGTGATAACATGGAATGGCTGAGATAAGAGACAACAAAAGTAGCAGGAATTGTTTTAAAATAGTCTGTAAAAAGGAAGAAAAAGGTGCTACTGAGTTAGCAAGTTGTCAGCTCATTTTCTTATTGTGCTATCCTATGAGCTTAAAAATATCTCCATGTGATCTTCAGAACTAAAGAAGTATTTCAAATTTCTGTCACTCAAGTCTACCACGTATGCATTAGCTATAAATCTCCATCCTTAAATGTACACATGTAATTATCTTTGAGAGATCTGGCTTCCATTAAAGTGACAATTGCCATTCTTGCCCCTCACTTTAGTTTGTATAAAAATAATGTTTATATCTGTATAAAAAAAACAACTGTCATTTGATAGGTAACACAGACATTTATGCAGTTATTACATTAAATCTCATGCTTTAAGTGGCCTTATATTCTTAGTAAAGTAATTTTGCTTTACAAGTATTTAACAGTTCTAGACATCTAAAAAGTTATGTTGCTATATCTTGAATTTTAACACTGTTAGGAAATTCTTTACTTGCACAGGATAAATTCAGGATGCTCTTTGTGTATCTAAAGGGAGTCTCTGTTTTTCTAGTTTAGAGCCCTACCTTTCCTTATCCCTCCAGTTTGTTGAATGCCCCAATAATTTAAACACTCTCACTATATTAGACCAAATTATTTAGATAAAATTAAGAGTCTGTAAGTCTAACCACACTTTGCACATACACTCGGGGAACTGATCTAAATTAGGATAGATATTAGCTAACTTATTAGCTAACACGTTTTAAAATGGTCAAGTAGATAGGGCAAGAGTCATTTTAATATATGTTATAGTGTTTGTTGAAGTGAAATCTAGGCATTGTTTGCTCTGGTCCTGAACTCTCCCATCCTGGCCTGCTCCTTCTCTTCTCTTCCATTACATGCCTTGCCACAGTGATACAGAGAAGATTGCAGATTTTGCATCAGCAAAAATCCTCACTAGCTATTAAGGTTTAGGTCCTTTTCTGTCACTCTGAGATATAAAGTGAGGACTGCCGGGAACCAAGCCTTATGGCAAGTTCTGGAGAAAACACAATGTAACTAACTTTCACACAAAAGAGAGGGGTTTGCACTCCTCCAAAATATTTGTGGGTGTAGCACTGGCTACTTGTGCTCATTCCTCAAATATTCAATTTGTGCACATTTCTTGGGAATGGGAGAACATGAGGCCTTGAAGCAAGTAAGCAGGCTTTAACCCTATAGTAGATGAAGCCTTTTAACCTAGTCATCCAATGGAAGAAAACTCTCTTGCTCAGTATAATGTGACAAGGTTTTAAAAAAAGAAAAGAAAAAAAAAGAAAGAAAAACAGTAACAGCTTAGTTTCTTCCCCCCCCCCCCCCCCCCCCAAGACTGCATTAGGAGTTTTTTTAGAATAAGAAACACTGCATTATCCCTAAAGCAATCTTCCCCATCACCACCCTCTTTCACCATAGAATTTCTTCCTGCTTGGACTTGTGATAAAGTTTTTTTTTAATCCATATTTCCATACCTACTATGGAAAGTAGGTAATCCCTAGGATTACCTAGGGATCTTGTTCATATTAGGGTCTAAGAGACATGCCAAATTATATGGTGTGTACCCCACAAGTAGAAGAAACTGAGATATTTCCTTATCTGCTTTGCGTAAGTCTTGAGAAACAAGGACCCATAACCTGAATTAAATAGTAGGTGGCAATTTCTCAAAATCCTCCAGAATATCTATAGTGAAGCAGGATTTGATATCTTACATAACACTGGTTTTTAACAAGTGATGTAACAGAATGCAGGATCAGGCTTTTATTCCTTCAGTCAAGCACTGGAAATCTCCTAGGAAAGTCTGATCCTTTGAGATGCCAAAGTCTTTGTCCTGATTGAAAAGGACTGGAAACATGTTGGAATTTAATCAAACTCCTACACTGTGACTGCGACTAGCTTTATTATCTGTAGCTATAGTTGTTACATGAAGGTAGTGTTCTATGTGTGTTTGGGGAGGGAGCTATGTTTCTACTTCATATGAATTACTGCATAAGGTAGGAATAATGAATACATTCATATTGTTGAATTGCTTAGTGACTTGTTTGTGATTGCCCTTACCATATACATGGTGGCAACATAGATTTTTCTTCTCAGAGATAAGTGGGATTATCTAAGGGAGGGTCTAAAAGAGTCTTAGAAGGTGTAGGTTGTTAGTGTAACCTCTTTGTATCTTATTCTCCTTTCAAAACCATGTCTGAATTTAGCTCAGTATTATATATATTATTTTTATTGTGGCAGCACCCACCTCTGGGTGGTAAGATAAGACGCTGCAGCTCCATTTTGTGGGAACTGTACAGCAAACTTCTGATTAGATTACACCTAGGGCTGTGTCTAGATTACATCCCTCTTTTGACAAAGGGATGTAAATTAGACACTTCGAAATTGCAAATGAAGTTGGGATTTAAATATACCGTACTTCATTTGCATAATCACGTAATGGCGCTCTTTCAAAAATGCGCCATTTCAAAAGTAAAACCGTAGTCTAGATGCGGTTCTGTTGAAAATGGCAAAATTTTTCGAAAGATCCTGTACTCCTCAAAAAACGCCATGGTGTTAGAAACTCACATCATAATCTCTGAGAAGGGACAGAGATTTGTTCCACTAAAGCTAAGGCTTCTATCACATACTTTGGGGATTGGTCACATCTGTGCGGAAGGGAGTGAAGGCATGATAGGCTACACTGCATGTATGTCACTTCTGCCAGAGGGGCTAGAACAGCAACATGTCAGACAGGTGATCTTCTCAGTGTGAGGGAATATTCAAAAGAGATAGTGGCACTTGTTCATTCACTTAAGACTGGAGGTCATCTTCCACTGCCATGGATTGAAAATTTGCTTGTCCCCTCTCATATTTGTTGGCATGGGGAGAGCCAGTTATTGAGAGGCAAGTCCACAGAGAAATCAGCAGATGGCTGTGGTTTGGGCTTTGCTACATGCTGGATAAGGGTTGAACAGCCACAAAATAAATAAATAAATAAAAATCAAATCACACACAGGCCTCAGCAGAAGGAAGCTTCCCCTGCTTTCTTCCTCTCAATCTCTGAGCATTTAGCAAGAATATATTAGTTTTATGGGGGGGGGGAAATCAACAATTTGAGGTGACACACTTGACAAGTATTCATTAAAACTGCTTGAGAAAGTTGGCCTCTCACATAGTGCTTTGCCAGCTGCAACAAGTCAGTGTCATTGCAAGTTGGGAATTCCAGATTGTTGCAAGGAGAATCTCAAGAGCTGTGCCGTTTCAGTCTCCAGAGGAGAAATAAAGTGTATTGACCTTGTGCTGCTGACCACACCCACTGGAGCGGCTGATCCGGGTGCGCCTGGAGGATGAAAGCTGTGTTCCCAATTTGAAGGACACATTTTATGTTTGAAATAGAGGCTGGCAAGAAGACACAGTCAATCAGCTTAGCTAGTGAAAGCAGATTCCTGCTGAGATAAAACTATGGAGAAAATCAGATAAAAAGCATATTTAAAAACTGCTGTGTTCGAGACAGAATAGTTTAGTGGTTGGTCTTTAACCATAGTTCAACTTTAAACTGAGCTGTCTCTGAACACTAATCACTGAGAGGGAGGGTTGTCCCTGCAAGACAGGATTGACATTTTTGGCATGGTAGTCAGGAGACGTTTGCATTGGCATACTCTGGATTGTTACTCAACTCTGGATAAACAAAGTACTTCAGCTTCCAGAGCTGACAGCCCTTTACACATCATAAACATGAGCATTCATCCCTCTCCTCATGTAACCCTCCTTCATGAAAACGTGTGTGTGCGTGTAAACATCAAACACACTCTAAAATCAAAACCTGCTTGCTTCACAAACATGATTAAAAGTAGTAGTTATGCCATGAAATATGTTCCTATAAATTCAGCTTAGAAAATCTGTTAGCAGCAACTAACCTAATAAACTAGAACACACATACCATATAAAGTCAGTCTTCCTTAAAAGGCATCTTGGAAAATGGCGCCCTGCTCCTATGAAATCCACTGCAAGCCTTTCATTAATATTTTGTAACTCTTTGATAAAATGTAGTTTTTGTTAAGTATTTCAATATATTTTTATTTTTTAATAAATGAACGCAGGGTTTTTGAGAAAATAATTGGTCCATTTTGAAAACTTCTGATAAATACTTCTTAATTTTTCAAATCAGTTCTAGTTATAAGCCTATATACTGTGTTGTGTGGATAAGTAAATATGAGAAACTTATCTATGAAAATACTTAACAATTTTTCTTCAGCTTGGCTTGTTTATAGCTTTCATTGAAATGTAAGTAAGCCATTTATAGGAATGCATTGTTTCCAGATTTTCTTTGAAGATTCTCATTTACTTTTGTCCAGTGAAAAGGTATGATATATATATATCATGCAGTCTTCAAGCTTAGCTTAAATCTCATTTAGATCTATAAAACAAATCAAGTTTGATAAATGGTTTAGTGGTTTAACAATTTTGTTTCTCATAGAAACATAAACTTGCAATATATATGTGTGTATGTGCATGTGTGTCTATATGATAATAAATAACTAACTAACTTTTCATGAGTAGAGCTCAAAGCTCTTTACAAAGTAGGTAAGCAGCACTATCTCTATATCACAGATGGGAAACTGCAAAACAGAAAATTATAGGTGTGTGTGTGGGGGGGGGTATATATGCAAGCTAAATTTTCATACATATTTTAGTCAGGTACAATTTATGTATGTATCTTCCAGTTTGTGTGTGCGCACACACGCATGCATGCCAAAAAAAGCCACAACCATTAAACTTGAATAAATTTGTAAAGTATTGGTAGTTCAAGGAAAAAGGTATTAAAGGACTGCTACTGTTTTAAAAATCTGAATATTAGAAAAGTAGGTGTGTTTGGAAATGTTCATAGGGTTTTAAATAATATTTATGGGTAGATCCATGTGAGTCCAATCAGGGGTCTCAAGATTTGAGGGCTTCTTAGGGGCTCTGGGGCTCTCCCCAGTTGTGAATAATTTTTGAGCAATGATGTTCCAAAACACTATGGGCAACATCTGGGAATCATAGAAACAGAAAAAAGACTGGAAGGCACTTTGACAGATCATCAAATACTCAACAGACCTAGTCCAGTCTCCTGCTCTGAGGTGTAACTAAATATTATCCTGTTTACTCCAGGCAGACTAGTAAAGTTTCAAATATTTTTGGCATGAAAGTCAGTAGAATATTTCAAATAGAGAGGCGAGGTAAAAATATTTTAAATAAATACATACATAAAATTCAAATCTGCATGAGATCAGATCTGTGAAATGTTTGTTTTGGTCGTGATGGATTGGAGAATTCATAACCAAGTTTGTAATTAAAACGTTGTTTCTACATTTCCCCAAAGATACTAGAACCTCACCATAACTAAAGAAAGATATACAGGCAGAGTGAAATATTAGAAAATATAATTTATTCTTAGGCTGCTGGGCCTATCAAGTGAAATGAGAACCTCACAATTTTATTTTCCCCCTTTAGTTACTGTGAGGGGGTGTACTGGGCCCTTTGAGGCCCCTGCTGGAGACCTTGTGGTCCTACCACACTCTGTCACAGGAAAGAAGCAGTGAAGGTAGATCCTCCAGGCCTGCCTAGAAAGGCTGCAGGGAAGCAGCCAGAGTGCATCAGGCCTAGTTAAAAGTAGCTGCAAAACCTTAACAGGTCAGATGGATGAAGGAGGGTTGGAGGATTGGGAAATGCTCCAGGCCAGGAGGCTCAAGAGACATTTTACTCAAGCAGGGGACAGATGGAGAGAAACCAAGCATTTTAACCATAGAGTAATGGGTGAGGGTGATGGGACTGAGTGTGAAGCAGTTTCAAGGAATGCAGCAGCAACTATAAAGGAAACAGTATGTGGCTGCTGTTTAGTCCCTCGGTTGGGACCTGGAGTAGTCAGTGACTCCACATCCCTTCACCATTGGTGAGGAAATGGCCTAAGCCCTAAAGAAAGACAGGACACTTTGCTAGAAGCCCAAGAAAAGAGGCTGGATTTAAAGAGGGAAGCAAAAAGGCACCCTCTGAAAGAAGGGGCTAAGTCCAGTTTGAGCCAGGGAATTTGGGAGATTTTGGCTTGTGTTTATTTTGGACTTGAGTACGCTGGAAGGGGCTCATCCATTTTAGACTGTGTGATTTATCTGGAAATCTGAGCCCCTGAAGATCAGCTCAGCAAGGGCAACAAGTGGCCATAGTAGCAGAGAAAATGAATGCAGGATTGCAGCCAGCCAGCAAGAGGTGAGTGTCCCACATCACAATTACAGTACATTTTATTATTCTAACTCTTCTGAGTCATCCTTTTGTTTCCTTTCTTACAAATCACTTTCTCCCTTTTTCCTCCCCCTTCTCTTTTCTCTTCCTTCTTTATGCTCCACTTTTGAAGCAATCCTCCTGGCTATGGGTCTTAATTTTATAATCCTACTTTTTGTGTCAATTCCACTTAAGCTTTCTTATCTGAAGAGCATAATTAAGACTAATGAAAATTTCTGATAAATTTTCTTAAATAGAAAGCAAGACACAGTTATGAGTATGTAGCTTTTGAACCTGCAACCCAAAAGCAATAAGACTAAAACTCTGTGGTTGCCCTCTCCTCCCCCCCGAGACAGCTGCACTTTTTATTGGTGATAATACACCCATCAATGACAAGTTTGTAAAGTCCTATTTCTGGATAGTCAATGGTTTACCTGATGTATGTACAGAATACTGATGAAACTGTTGCATCTGGCCTAGTTGCCCTCAGAACAGAACCCAGAGAGTAAGTTTTCTTTAACCTGCCTTGGGGCTGGCCTACAGCTGATTGGGATCACCAAAAGCTGCTGCTTAGTGCAGCCAGTGGAACAGTCCACTGGAGGCTATTCTGTCAGTCCAAGACAGCCAGAGCACAAGCCAGAGCACATAGCCTCTAATATACAGGCCGTTCTGGTGGGCCTGGAAGCAGGTGATTTAGAGGTGACTAAACCACTTTGTGAGTTCCCCATCACTAGGGGATTCTCACTCATCCCTCTAGTGTGACTTTCTGGCTATTCTGTGTATTGGTCTGTGTGCAGAACTATGCCTAAGACAGGTGGTTTTCAAACTACAGGTCGCAACCCAGTACTGGGTGGTGGAATGTCAGGCGCTGGGTCTCATTGCTGCAGAGTGATCAGATGATGAGTGGGGGGTGCTAAGGCAGGCGACCTGCCTATCCTAGCTTCACAGACTGCGCCATGCCCCAGAAGCAACCAGCATCGGGCCCAGCTCTTGAGTGGGGACGGAAAGGGGAGAGTTCACAGGGCTCTGCACACTGCCTCTGCCCTGAGCACTAGCTCTGCACTCCCATTGGCTAGGAACCTGCTGCTAGCTGCTTCTGGGGCGCAACATGGTCTGCAGTTCCAGGAGAGGCAGGAAGCTGCCTTACCACCCCTGCTGTATCGCTGACTGGGAACCACTCAAGGAAAGCCCCTCCTGCTGCAGCCTTGATTGCCTCCTCCTACATCCCAAAGCTCTCATCCTGAGCTCCAGCCCACACTTTAGTCAAATTCTGTTGGATCACAGGCATCAACCATTTTCTTCAACTGGGTCATGAGAAAAAGTTAAAAACCACTGCCTAAGACCATACATTAAGTGGGCACATTATACTCCTGAAGTATCTTCTAGTACAAAACAGAACCAAAAAAACCCCAATTGACATTATGGAGTATAATCGTGAAATTGACCACTGGAGTTATATGTACAAATCTTCATAACAAATAGTGAATGGGCAAATTCCCATACAAATCCCATTAACTGTGTGCGTCTATAACCACTACTTTGCAAATGGCTCCTGTAATAAGAAGGGAGTAATAGCATAGCATCGGTAATCAGATTTGATGGAAACATTGGAAATCAGTTTTCCTACTGAACTTTTGTAGGGAATATTTCCTCATACATTCTGGTACAAAATGTGAGGACATGATGGCATTGATACAGTCCATTTCAGGAATGTACTACGTTGGTACAGTGCATTTATTTGATTAGAAGTTCCCATTTAATTTCATCCAGAAAGGCTTCCAAAGGTAGTGGTGGGAGGGGAGAATACTACAGTGAAGAAATGCACTAAAAACCCACTATGGTATCTTTAGGGTATGTTTACACTACAGAGAGGATTGAAGTTGCACTGTCAATCTTCCAGGGTTCAAATTAGTGGGTCTAGTGAAGACACACTAATTCGAACTGAGAAGGTCAATGCTGGTAGTCCTGCTTCCATGAGGAGTAAGGGAAGTCAAAGGGAGAATGTTTTCCTTTTGACTTCCTGCAGTGGGGACAACGCCAAAAGCCGAGTTAAGGTACTTCAACTTTGGCTCTGCAATTAACATAGCTGAAGTTGTTTATCTCAATTCAACCTTACCCCGTAGGGTAGATATCCCCCTAGAAACTAGTTCTTTTTTCTTAGTTTCATGGTGCTTTTAAGCAGACTTTCCATGCCTCTGGTGAACCGCAGATAAGAACTTTTGCATGGTGGTCTGAGTAGAGATGATTAAGAAAGAGGGAGTGTTCTTCTGAGTTTGGTACTCAATGCAGACATGTTTGTTTGATTTGGTTTGATGTTAGCATTAAGGGGTTTTAATGGGATTCTAAGGATAATTAGTTTGGGCAGAAATTAGCCATAAAAATCAGTTAGCTTTTAAAAGTCACATTATATTTATAGAAATTTCATTCAGCTGATGGTGTCCTTTAGTTTGACAAGTGAGATAGGATGGTCTTGCTTTCAATAATCTTTTATGTTTAAGGTGTTTCTTTAATGGTTTGTGTCGCAATTTTTTAAAAAAACAGACAGCCTATGCTTGGGCTTGCTAGGGTATTTCAAACCTGATTTCTGAGATTGCTGACAGCTTCTGAAAGATTTAGGAACTGGCAGCAGGAAACATTCTCATAGAATCAGTACTGCGAACTTTTTCTGGAATAACAGTATCAGTTAGCAGGTAATATATCTGTAATAAAAATACAGTTATGCAATAATGGTTCATTAATATGGTAAATCATAACATGACTTTTTCTATGAAATGTAAAAAGGAACCTGTAGAAGGAATGAATTCCTGTTTTGCCAGTTCTTGCGTTTTGAAGGGTTTTTTATATGTAACTTTGAAATCGCTATTTTGATTTCTACAGAAGATAACATTTGCTCATGACATTTTTATTCCTGCATAAACAGATTTCCATTTTGGCTAAGGTTAATACAGTAGGAATTTATTTTGACTTTTGGATATGCTATGATACTGCTAGAGCACTTTGTTTGGTATGTAACTGCTAATTTATCCTTTATGTCTTTACGATCTTGTCAGTGCTTCATGTCTCCCTTAGTTTTTCTAATCTAAAATAATCCCAGTGAAATCCTTTGATTGTCTGTTTGGACCTGATCCACTTCTAAAGCAGGAATGTAATGGGCTTTATGGCACTTACTTGGAAGTAATTTATCCAGCAGAGTGACTATAGATACTTGTTTTAATAAGAATATGCTTTATGGTAAGAGGGGACTGCTATTTAATTAGCCAAAAGGAAAGTAGTTCATGATACAATCTGTTCCAATCATCTTGGACATTAAACAAAAAGTCAGACTAAGTTATTTATGTACATGCACTTTATTTGTAGTTGCTTTGTGCAACCTCTCTCCAGAACTTTACAGCATTGTCTGGGTGGGGAGATGTGAACTTCATTTAAAATTTAAACTGATGTTTCACTTATTGCTGTCCATGCTGAGTGAGTGCCCATTAAAAGCAGTTGATAGTGGGCAAGAGTCTTGAGTTTATCCAGGGTAATATGCTTCTTTGGCATCTAACAATCTGCATCTTTCTGTTGTGGAAGTCTGATGTAGGATGCTGCAAATACATTGTTTTAAATGTTGATCTTGTGTGGATAAATGAGACTTATTTCTAAAGAGTAGAGACTCCCATTGAGTGCAGTATATTCTAGGAATATACAGCAGCATTTGGAAACGGAAGGGAAATACTCTCCTTTCTAGCTGCATTGAGTATATGGAAAGAGCTGGAAATTATGACTCTGTAACTGAATGCTAGTAGGTGCTGTTGCAGCTACATAAACAAACTTGAAAAAAAAGTACAGACTCAAGAATGTTCTTTTTATATAGTTAAAGTAATTAATTATCAAGGCCTATCCAATGAGATGCTTTATTTTCCTGCAAATTTGTCTTGCTATTCAAGGGATTGATCCAAAGCCTCCTAAGCACGGTGTCTGTAGCAATTTTTCAAAGGTCCTTTCACAGAAGCAATTTCTCAGGGTATCTATGAATCTCTGCGATTTCATATGCTGTTTGTAAGGTCATGGGAGCCCATCCAGCATTTTGTTTAAAAGTGAATAATAAAGGCTTTGCTGAGCTGAAAAGCTCCAGTATTTTCACTGCATTAAGGTAACATACACAAACGTTTGAGAAGAACGCCTTTAGTAACAAGCACACAGGCCCAGGGGTTGGCATATTCAGTGCAAGGAAAAAAGAAAAATTAAGAAGATGGCCCAAGTTCCAGATCTACAGTAACTTGAAGAGTTGCCAATATAAAACAGTGTGGAGTGTATAGATTTCCTCACCCCCTCTCAAATATTTATAATCTGCTTGGTCACACATAGGTGCTGGAAGTAAGGATGTGGGGGGAAGGCTGGAAAGGGTGCTGCATTACCCCCTGATTTGAAGTGGTTTCCATTATATACAGTATTTACAGTTGGCTTCAAAGGCTCTCAGCACCCCTACTGTACAAATTGTTCCTGCACCAATGGGGTCACATGACCTGACTGTAGCAGTAAAATAAAAGGCATAACTATGATACTCTGCCCAGCAAGCACAGCCCACATATAGCTAAAGTGAGGTGTTACATTAGAGAGTAAATCACAGCCTGTGAAGTTCTTGGCACCTGCTGAGTCACAGCTCCTATTGACACTGCAGGAGGAAGACAAGCTAACCCTAATTACAGGGATTTTTCCTGCTAAGGAACTCTGACAACAAACAATTTCTACTCACTTATGAATGATGCAAGTAAAAGCAAGTACTATGGAATTGCACGTGTGTGCATATATGCAATTCAAGTGAGGCCATCAGCCTCAAGGCAAGTTGTCAGTTTGGTACTTAATAGAGAGTCACAGAGCTGGAGCATCTGACTCAGTCTGGTCAAGGTACCAAATGATAGAGTAGGCCAAGTTGTTCTCTCAAGGAAAGCTTTAAAAAGAAAGCAAATTATTGTTCAGTAATTGCTGTTCTGTGCCAAAGGTGCATCCAGAAGATAGGGGGAGAACATGGTATCTGCTCTTCAAAACTGACAGTCTCATGCATCAACTCTGGATGATGTAATTGCTCCTGAGCAATGTGTGCCCGCAGCTCCCACTGAATTCAATGAACTACCATTGACTACAGTGATTTTCAATGAGCTTCCATTGAAGCCTTCCACTCTTAGCACCTTGGAATTGACAGGATCACATCCCCATTGTCTGTATAGTTTTATCTGTCTAATCTCTCTGGTTGTGCAAGGCAGCTTTTATTGTAAACTGTGTCAATTAGGAGTTGAATAGTTTTACTACTCATTTATTCCTGGCTCCTTCAAAGACTTAAGCACATCCTTAATTTTGTGACCTGCAGTCCAATTGACTTGAGTGGTGTGGATGACTTACCTTTTGTAGTTAGATAAGCTTAAGACTTTGCAGAAACACTGCTTTAGAGGATTAACATTAACAGAGCTGGATGAGAGAGTATTTTGAGAATGGCTGTGAACACTCTTAAATTTAAACACAACTAATAGTATTTTGCTATGCTCTTAAATTGTTTTCTTCTGAGGGATTTACATTATTTGACCTTAACTAACACATTTAGGTTCTCGGCACTCCTGTGAAATTGTGGCCTGGTGGTGTGGTATTATGGCAACACTTCCCATTGCTGGTGTGCAGTTGAATACTAATCATCAGAACTTCTGGCTTGTATCAATATACAGGATCTCCTGACTCCAAAAGCAGAAGGCTTCCTTTGGAATCACCAATTCAGCAATAGGTGCTCAGCCAGCCTGGCTTAGCTTTTAAGATCAAAGCTCAAAGTGGGATGGCTGCGGGCCAAAACTCTGTAAGGGTATGTCTACACTACACTGTTATTTTGAAATGTCTTATTTCAATAAGTTATATCGAAATAAAGCGTCTAGACACAAAATGCATTTTGAAGTAGCGCATCCGCACTGAGTGGATGCTGAATTGCATTTAAGGCCAGCAGGAACCAGGTCCAGCAGGGCATCAGATCAGGAGTTACTTTGTGTGGCTGCTGCCTGAGGTTATCTGAATCCTGTGCTTAAAGGGACTCTCTCCCCCCCCCCCCCCAGACAGCCAGTTCTCAGGTTTCCCTGCTTGCTTGCCTACCTCGATGATGGACAGCAAAGCATTATGTCTCTGTGTGCTCTGGATGCCCTCACTCGGGACAACACAGCACTGTGCAACGTGGAGCCAAAGCCGCCCCTGGGCACTCTGGTGCTTCTCCTGGACGCAATGTTGCGAGCCGGGCTGCACTTTCTGCAGCCTGCCATCTGGGAGGTCCACCAGGGGGCTGTCAGTATCCAGGAGGCCCTGCGGGAAAGCTTCAACCCTGAGGAGCACTAAGAGCCTCCCTGGTCTGCCCCACTGGGGGCTTGTGCTTCATTCCTCCCTTATATCCTTCCACTTCCCCCTCCCTAATCCCCCTTCCTGATGTCAAATAAAATGCACGTATTTTCATGAACACAAACTCTCTTTATTTAACAAAACTTGGGGGGAGGGGAATGAAACTCGGTTGAGACTGGGGAAAGGAGGCGGGAGGGGGAGAAGAGAGGGTGGAAGAGGGGAGGGGGAAAACTGGGAGGAGAGAGCTGGAGGGGGAAAGCGAGGGGAAGCTCAGGGCTCAGGGTTGGGGGTGTCGCCGGACCAACTTGATTTTCATGCAAACCTGCTCCTGGGTTTGCATGTGGCCTTTGGTGGCCAGGCTGGCAGCTATCCTGCCATAGATGGCTGTGTTCCTCTGTCTAGTGCAGAGATCCTGGATGTTGGGGGCATCCCCCCCCAAACCTGAAGAAGGTCCATGATCTCCAGCCTGGACCAGGAATGTGCCCACCTTCTCCTAGCTCTGGCAGGCTCCTGGGAGCTGGCAGACTGCTCCTAGGGAGCGGTGGAGTCCTGGCTGCCAGTGGCTTGCTGGCTCATGTTTTGGGGCCACTAGGTCAGGGGCAGTGACTTCTGGCTCTGGGCTGGCAGCCTTGGAGCTGGCACAGGCGCTGTGGCCAGAGTCAATCCATTTAAGTGCTCCAGGAAGTGGGGAGGGAGAGGAGTGTTCTTGGATGAGGCTGGAGTGGCCACCAGGGGAAACTGGGAAGGCTGGAGGCCCTCTATTTCGATATAAGTGTCTACACAGCACTTATTTCGAAATAGCTATTTCGAATTTGGTGTTATTCCTTGTGGAATGAGGTTTACCAAATTCGAAATAAGTGCTCCGCTATTTCAAATTAATTTAGAAACAGAGATTTGGCTGTGTAGATGCTAGTAAAGTTATTTCGAAATAACTTTGCTGTGTAGACATACCCTTACAGTGGATAACTTGTTTCTGGATCTCATTATAGGCAATTGTTCCATGACTTCTGCTGTTTAATTCCTAAACCTAATATTTATCTATGAACATTCAGTTTTTTGAATCTTGAGAAATCACTGAGGGTATATCTACACTGCATGGCTATTTTGGGATATTGAAGGTATCCTGAAATAGCTACCCCATGTCAACACAAGCCACCTGTTATTTTGAAATATTTTTCAAAATAACAGGCAGGCTGTTTCAGCATCCCGGTAACCCTTGTTCCAGGAGGGTTAAGGGAGGTCTCGAAATAGCATGTTATTTCAAAATTTGGCACTGTGTAGACACACCAAATTTCAAAATAAGCTATTTCAAATAGATTTGAAATAAGATATGCAATTTCTGTAGCGTAAATTACGTATCTTATTTTGAGTTTCTAGACGCACCCTATGAGATTTATTCGTTTCTCAGTGTGTGCATTTAACTCTTATTAATGTTCATAGGAGTTACCCATAGTGCTGGAAAGAGTACAGGAGTTCAGCCCAAGCAGGTTTTTCCAGAAGGACCTGACTACCAATCCTTAGTCTGGGTTTCAGAGTTCTTTATGCTTCTGAAAAAACAAATTCTTCCACCCTACTGGAACAAAACATTGCTCCTTCTGTCCTGCACTTTGTCTTTCTGATCCACTGCATAGGCCATTCACACCCTGCAGCATTAAGAAGAGCCACCCTTTTCCTTTCCCCATGTCTAGCAGTGGTTGCACATGAGAATTCTAAGGACCTGATTTTGTAAAGGACTCATTTAGGGTCTGCACTACTGAAGCCTCATGCATACTTTTAAAGCAGGGAAACTCTGGGCTCATGTTGGGCTCAACCAGGCTGTAAACCAGGGCTGGGCAAAATACAGTCGAGGGGCCAGATTCAGCCCACAAAAAGCTACTGAATCCGGCCCACGGACCACCATGATGGGACCCTCAGGCACACAGCTGCTGCAGGTTTAAACCACAGTCCAGCGGCGCTCTGCTCTGGAGGGAGGAGGAGACTTCATGTGATCTCCCCGCTCCCAGGCCAATCCTCAGCTCCAGAAAGAATTGGACAATAGTAATTGACTTCAGCCTATTTCTCAGCTCCTATTGGCTGGAAACAACCAGCCAATAGGAGCTTAGAGATTACCCTGGCTGATGGGGGCCGTGCAAGCCTTTTCCCCTCTCCTGGAGCTGAGAGCCACATTGAGGGAATAGCCTGCAGCTCTAAGAGGTCTGGGGCTACAGCAGGGAGGGGCCCACCTTGCCTTGGGGGGTGCTGGCCAGGAGATGCTTAGGTAAGACGCAGTGGTCCCCAACCTTTTGTGGCTGCCAGGTGTCCGGGGGCGGGGCCACTCACGTGCCGGGCATCCGGGGGTGGGGCCGCTCAGGTGCCACGCTTCCGGGGGTGGGGCCATGCATGCGCTGCGTGCCCAGGGGTGGGAGCCGCCCACGTGCCCTGAGCCCAGGGCCAGCACCACTCATGTGCTGCACACCTGGGGCAGGGGCCGCCCATGTGCCACGCACCCGGGGACGGCGCCACGCATGTGCCATGCGCTAGGGGCGGGGCCAGCCCAGATGTTTCGGCGGGCACACATAAATGCCACGGCAGGTGCCACATTGGAGACCACTGTAAAGAGCCTCCCAGCCAGAGCCTGTCTCTAGTACCCCTGCCCTTCCCGCACCCCAACTCCCTCCCCCAGGTCACCATCTAAACCCTATGCACCCACTTACCCCAAGTCACAACTCCCTCCCAGGCCCTGTACCCCCTTCTACACACCTCTCTGAGACCAGAATCCTCTCCTACACCCAAACATCCTCACAGATCCTGCACTCTATTCACCTGACCCAAGTCACAACCCCCTCCTTCACCCAAGTTCCCTCTCACACCATTTCCTGCACCCCAGTCCCTTACCCCATGTGCCCTTCTGCACCCAATCTCCATCCTAGACCCTGCAGCTCCTCCACAGAAAAGCGCGGCCCTTGACCATGTTCCAAAATCTTGGAGTGGCCCCCACTAAAAATTATTGCCTACCCCTGCTCTAAATGATGCCGAAAGCATTTAGCAGAGAAGGAGAAGCATGGGTATATTACAAACTATTTTACCATTCTCAGATCTTTCTGCCTCTCTCAGTTTACCTTCCTGGAGGTGCATTTACCTTTATCTTCATATGTCTGACAAACTGCTAAGTACCCTGAATTGTGCTCATTCTATTCTTTAAATGAAAATAAAGAAACAAAACCACACCTACTTCGAAAGGAATTATTTTAAAATGTAAGGGCCCAGAGGTTAAAGAGGGTATGTCTACACTACCCTCCTAATTTGAACTAGGAGGGTAATGTAGGCATACCGCACTTGCAAATGAAGCCCGGGATTTGAATTTCCCGGGCTTCATTTGCATAAAGCCGGCCGGCGCCATTTTTAAATGCCGGCAGTTCGAACCCCATGCTGCGTGGCTACACGCGGCATGGAGTAGCTAGTTCGGATTAGGCTTCCTAATCCGAACTAGCTGTACTCCTCGTGGAATGAGGAGTACAGCTAGTTCGGATTAGGAAGCCTAATCCAAACTAGCTACTCCGTGCCGCGTGTAGCCGCGCAGCATGGGGTTCGAACTGCCAGCATTTAAAAATGGCGCCGGCCGGCTTTATGCAAATGAAGCCCGGGAAATTCAAATCCCGGGCTTCATTTGCAAGTGCGGTATGCCTACATTACCCTCCTAGTTCAAATTAGGAGGGTAGTGTAGACATACCCAGAGTGACTTGGTGCTGAATTTGCGAATGTAGCTGAAATCCACAGCTTTAGCATGACATTTTTTGGAAATGAGGGTTTCCTAGGGCTTCTTCACCAACACTTCAACACAGGACAATTTCCTTCAGTCAGTGGTTCATAAGGTAAACCTCAAAGAAAATGCAGGAAATGGAAGGTCCTATTTTGGAACCCTTAATGCCTTTTCAGGGCAAGGTGCATTCTCTTGTGCCAGGAAAAAAGAAAATAAATCTCACTAATAGAGAAGAGCTATAGAAAACAGAGCATGAAATACCAATGTCTGCATTTCAGAGACTTCTGGATAGTGTCACGAAAAAGTCAAATAGTCTTTTCGGAGATTCCAAGTGGTCCAAGGCAGCACTTCTTTCTCCTTCAAGGCAGCCTAGAGTGGGTCAAAATATATCAAACTTCAGAATGGTTTGTGAAAAAGAAGAGACGCTCATTTTTCTGGTTTTTGTCCTGCTCTAATTTTTAGAATATAAAGTGAAATAGGTTTATCCCTCCTGGAGCCTAGTTTACTATCCAAAAAGTAATTCCCAAATATTACTGCATGAAACCTCTCCCTAAAACCAACAATTTCGTTATTTATCCCACTATTCATAGCTATAGGTGAGGCCATCTGATTGCCCAGTGGAACAAAGATGCATGGCTGCATCCTAAAGGGAGAAGCTCCTTTTTGGTATTGTAATTTTTACTTCTATTCTGAGGTTGCATCTCCAACAGGTTGGGAACTGTAATAGCTTCATTGTTTGTGCATACAGGGCTGACAAGCTGCTTCTGTCTAGCCCATAAGGACTGGAGGCAAATGGATCGTCTAGGACCCTCCATTCCTCACCAGCCAGTTGAAACTAAGGATGTTAAAAGGCAGATAATTCATTAATCATGTAGTCGATAAAATTTTTATCGACTACATGATTAGTCAGTAGGGAAGACTTCCTCAGTCCTGACTCATGCACAGGCTGAGTCCAGCTCCTACTACATTTAAACTGCAGAGCCATAGAGGGGATAAGTCCTGGACATGCTGTGAGCCAGGACTGAACCAGGAGTGCTAAATTCCGTCTTGCACAGAATCCAGCAGTTCCTGTCCATTGAGGAGCTGGGACTGCCCCCAGACAGGAGCTGCTTTCGGAGCAACTTCTGCCTGCAGCCAGCCCAGTCCACTGTGGCCAGGGGCTGCTTTACGGCAGCAACCCCTGTCCATGGGGATTCCCAGCTCCCTGCTGGGACTCCCCTGCAGCCAGAGGTTGGTGCTGGAGCAATCTCTGCCCATGGTGAGCCTGGGCCTGCCATGGGCAGAGGCTGCTTTGCGACAGCCTCCCTGTCCTCCCTTTCCCCTCCTCCCCCCGCTGCTGCCTCTGATAGAGGTGGCACTACAGAGACCGTGCTGGGGGGAACCAGCTTTTAAGCTGGCTTCCTTCAGCACCGGCTGCCATTTCCCTCCCCTTGCTTCCTCTGTATCAAAGGAAGCAAGGGGCGGGGAAAGTAAGTAGTCAGGTACTCGACTCAACTTCCTTATAAGCCTAGGATTATCGGGTAGTCAATTATTCAACTATTCGCTTACATCCTCAGTCGAAACCTAATTATGATCCCCCTTTTTCAGCATGGAAAATTTGCTGTTCCTTTATGCACTGGCCTTTGTCCTAGGTCTGCTGTCTGAGATTGCTGCTGCTGTTATTCTTTTGTTTAATGTTTTAGGATCACTTCAGTTCTTCCCTCCCCCATCCCCATCTCTTTGACAAAGACAGTCTAAAAAAAACCCCACTCCTCTAACACCATGTATAAGCAAATGGAGTCCTCAACCCATTTTATAATAAAATTACTTGAAATCCCTTCCTCTCCAGGCTTGGGAGTTCCTGGTAGTCCTTCCCTCAGGACCTCTATGACCTATTCCCAGCTCTTTCTCCATGAGATCTGCTTCTTCCCTTATATCTGAGCCAACTGCAATACTGTAATGCTACAGGCCCTTTTATTATTATTGGTTCTAACATAATTCAACTGTTTTAGATGCCAACTAATTTTCATTGTGCCTAAATGTTTCCTCAAGTGATATACGCTACAAATAACCACAAGTTTCGCATTCAAATTCCTATCCATTTCCAGATATGTATAATTTTAAGCTAACACATTTATTCAAAGCATTACATATTGGTAAATACAAAATCCAATGTAAAATCAATTTTTACAAACTTTTGTGCCTGAAATAATTAAAACAAATAGCAGAGTAATAGCTTCTCATTAAATGTGCATGATACCCATCTTGGCATTAAGAAAATTGGCAAGCATCATTTGCAATTTTATGTATGATCAGTTTTCATTTTTTAAGGTACTGATAATATGTATTTCATATATACAGCACAGTACTCTATTTTCACCTGCAGGTGATGCTAGAAAATTACACAGTTTATTTTACTGTAGCAAGAATAATTGCCAGTTTCACTAATTGGTGGAGGTAGCCATATCTAAGATTGTTACAAAATCTTTGGTTTGAACTTGCTAGAGGCAATTGACCATGCTTCAATCATTATGGCTAACAAGCTGCCACCCAAAACATCTCTGCCTGCCTCTCCACTCCCTCAAGGACTGCCTTAGTCATCTATGTAATTATACCCTATGACAAATACTATGTTTGCTTAGATACAAAGAAAGTTCACAATTCTATGGTTGTAGAATAACATATTATTGGGCAACATGTTTTCATTACTTTTGTGTCATTGTTTTTTTTTTAATAACTCCATAGTAAGATCAGTTCTGTGAAAAGTTATGGCTTAGGCTTGACAACCTACAAACACAAAACATAATTAAATGCAGTATAGTGGAGAGAGATTTGATTGAGAACTGTAAGCATTAATATAATTAACTGAAACAAAACATGCTTCAATATGCTGTCTTCATTTCAATATCTTAAATGAAACAGTGACTATGTTGTTCATGAAAGAAAACAGTTGTGCATTGTGGATCATTTGCGGTGTTACAGTAGTATGAGGTTGCGGGACTTGTGCCATTTCACTCTTGATATTCTAAAATAGCAGCAGACTGACCTATTTATAGGGCCTCATGAGGACTTCTTCACCATAAAGAGACCTCAATGAAAAAATGAGTCTGAGATTTTTGAAGAGTCTGGAACGCCTTTGAAGGCAATGAGAGGAGCTAGTGGTCTCCAATTTATTGCTATCAAAATGGTAGAAACAATTAAATTAATTGTACATAGGCTTGGAGCTGATAAGGAAAATCCATGGAATACAGGTTTGGAACTCAGCAGAAGTCCTTGGTGGAGTTCCTGGGTCCCATTGACCAGGACAAGGACATAGGCCTTCATATAGTCTCCAGAATATGACCACACTAGCTTTGGTGGGGGAAGCTGGGCTGTTTGACTACATAAGAACGGCCATAAAAGGTCAGATCAAAAGTCCATCTAGCTCAGTATCCTGTCTGCTGACAGTGGCCAATGCTAGATGCCCCAGAGGGAGCAAGCAGAACAAGAAATCATCAAGTGATCCTTCTCCTGTCATCCATTTCCAGCCCCTGACAAACATGATTCCTGACGCTCTGTTTTTTTGACTGTCACTGCACATTGAGTGGATGTTTTTGGAGAACTATCCACAATGACTCCAAGATCTCTCTGCTGGGTGGTTATAGCTAAATTAGTCCCCATCAGTTTGTATGCATAATTGGGATTATTTTTTCCAATGTTCATTACTTTGCATTTAGCAACATTAACATTCATTTGCCATTTTGTTGCCCAATCACCTAGTTTTGTGAGATGCTTTTGAATATTTTCATAGTCTTCTTTGTCCTTAACTATCTTGAGCAGTTTACTATCATCTACGATGTTTGCCACCTGACTGTTTATCCCTTTCTCTAGATCATTTATAAATAGGTTAAATAGGATTGGTCCCAGTAAGTACCCTTGGGGGACACCACTAGTTACCTCTCTCCATTCTGAAAACTGACCATTTATTCCTAACCTTTGTTTCCTGTCTTTTAACCAATTATCTATCCATGAGAGGACTTTCCCTCTTATCCCATAACAACTAACTTTACTTAAGAGCCTTTGATGAGGGACCTTGTCAAAATGCTTTCTGGAAATATAAGTACAGTATATCCACTGGATTTCCCCTTCTCCGTATGCTTGTTGACCCTCTCAAAGAACTCTAGTAGATTAATAAGGCATGATTTTCCTTTACAGAAACCATGTTGACTTTTCCCCAACAAATTATGTTCATCTATGTGTCTGACAATTCTATTCTTAACTATAGTTTCAACTAAGTTGCTAGAGGTACTAACGTTAGACTTGTCGGTTTGTACAGATTACCTCTAGAGCCCTTTTTAAACATTGGTGTCACATTAGCTGTCTTCCAGTCATTAGGTACAGAAGCTGATTTAAAATATGGGCTACAAACCACAATTAATAGTTCTACAATTTCACATTTTAGTCTTTTCAGAACTCTTGGGTGAATGCCATCTGGTCCCAGTGACTGGTTACTGTTAAATTGATCATTGTTCCAAAACCTCCTCTAATAACTCCTCAATCTGAGACAATTCTTCAGGTTTTTGTCACCTAAAAACAATAGCTCAGGTTTGGGAATCTCCCTCACATCCTCAGCCATGAAGACCGAAGCAAAGAATTCATTTAGTTTCTCTGCAATGAACTTATTGTCTTTGAGTGCTCTGTTAGCATCTCAATCTCTAGTGGCCCCAGTAGTTTTCTGTAGCTATTAATTGTAGAATTTGGAGGAGACAAGTTTTCAGGCTTATGCAGAGCTCTTTTTATTTAAGTGTTTTGGGCACAAACACAATATACATTATGTACTGTGAATGATATTTGCATTTTTCATATATGGATTGGAAAATTGAACTATGTTGGTTCTTGGTTTGGTAAAATGGCGGGAGTCCCAGAGGCTTAAGGCCAAGTACCCAGTGAAAACACCGAATGATTGCAAGACAACAGGTTTTAACAAAGACGGAATGATTTATTAAACTGAACAACTTAAACTGAGCAATTACTCAATATTTGCCACAAAACAATTGAACCACAGCAATTTTTAAAACTCTATCTAAGTTACAGCTAAGTCAAATATATACACATTTCAAAAACTGTTTCTTTAAACACACTGACAATAGCAAAGGTAAAAGTTATAGCTGAGCAATATATTTTCTAACCCGTCTCTTTTAAACCACTTAACAAACAGTGAGGGTAAATTAAATATTTACAAACTCAGCAACAACAACACAAAGATATACAAGGAACTGGAGCATGCTGGAGATTTGTACACCCCTTTTTTGATTGGGTGGGTGGGAGGAGGCCTTTGGGTGATCAGTCCTAAGCTAGACTCAGATTCTGTTTTCCAGCATTTGGGAGTCCTCCCAGAGCTTAGGGCTCAGGGGTTTTTATGTTATTGCCTATTACCATATTTGGTATTGTTTGTGCTCTGGGAGTGGCATGGGTGTGGTCAGGGTGCGGTGTGATACCCATATATGGTATTGAGTGCTGGACTCTAACAAGCTCCATTTTATTGGCAGATAAGCCTTGTTGCTATCCATGTGATGGTGAGGTTGCTGAGGTAGATCTCAGCTATGGGAGGGAGGCCTGGCCAAGAGAACCCATACTTGACAAACTAAAAAGAAATAAACTTGTTACAAACTTCACTTAGCCCCCATGAACAGCCAGAGCCATCAATGAGCAACTGGCTCAAGCATTTAAGAGGTGAGACTGATGAGAATTTCATTTAATGGAATGATGACATCACAGTTTGTACCATGCATCTATTAGGCTGTTTTTACTGTATATGTATAGATTTCCTAAAGTCATTTCCCCTTCTTTGGTCTCTATTTTGGATTGCTTGCTAAGTATTATTGAGTGGCTTGGTTCTGAGTGTCCTTTGAAATCTTTATATTCTTAAGACATGTTCTTTTCATGCTGGATTCAATGTGTATGTGTTCCAAGGCATGTTTATTCTATATTAATGTATTCCCTCAGAAGTTTTTGGCTAATAAATAGCTCTAGTTAGACTGGCTGGAGACCAATATGAAGAATTGGCATTTTTCTTGTTTTGTTTCTTTCACCTTGCAAGCAAAGGTAAGACTAGCATGAACTGAGATCTTTTGCATTCATAGCCTCTTCTAACTGCTTAGGTATACTTGCCTTTTTCACTCTTAAAATATCTTCTGTACTACATTGTATTCTCTGCTAACATTTTATTGTTATTTATAAGGAATGTTTGTTTTAGAAACCTATGAAATACACTTTGAATAGGAGACTGGATTTTTTTAAAATTGGGGTATTTTTACTTTTTAATTTCACATTGCTCAATATTTTTACTTTGGGTAAAATAGCATACACTTTCCTGATCCTTTACCAAGATAAATTTCCTTAACATTAGGCATTCCAGAATATACACCCATCTCCTTCTCCAGAGAAGCCAATGGATAGACCCCTCACTTTTATTTTACCAGAAGTATCTGAGCCTTTCACAGAGCACTAGGGATGTCTAGTGGGTGGTCTCTCTAGTGAAGATGGTTAGCTGCAGTGCTTCCTGTGTCCCAATGCAATCCTCGAATGAGATTTCTGAATAAGTATAGTCATGGGCATTTAAAAATGCCTCTGCACCTTATTTTATTTACTTAAAGGTTATAAATGTGCAGGTGGCCAGCAGAGCGGCTGGTGCCGATGAATGGTGGACAGCTGGTAGGAGTGGCGGCAGGCAGCCAGCAGAGTGGGACGAGACGGCAGGTGGAGGAGGGCAGTTAGCGGGACGGCTGGAGCGGCTCACGGGACAGCTGGTGGAGTGTGGCAGAGTGGCTCGGGTTAAAAGCAGCAGCAGAACCCTACGGAGAGGCGTTGCCCCTTATCAATCCCCCTCCTCCTCCCCTGTTCCACCCAGGTTGGGAGGTAAAAACCCTGCAGGTAAACTTTTGAACCCTGGGGCGGCACTGACCAGGGACAGAAAATTTTGGGGTGTTGGACTTAGGGTGATTTTGGGCTGCTAGACTCAAGAGACTTTTGGAGTGGTGGACTTTTGGGGACTTCGGGTGATTTCTGGGCTGGGGTAGGTCTTTGCTCATGGTTTGGTCTATGAATTCTAGTTCTGGTGTTTTCCCAATTTAATGCTGATGTCAGTTACCTCATGTTATTGAAGATTTGCTATACCGAGGTTCTGTGCTTGCAAGAGGGGAAGAATTGCCTCTTTGAGGCACCTAAGGGTGTGTGTAAGATTTTCCAGGTCACTGGGTGGGGGCTCGAGCTGGTGTTGCATTATGCTGTTGGGAGGGGACCCCTAGGTACTGAACCCGGCCCTTGCTGCTATTAACTCAGCCTGGCAGAAGGGTTACATTAATATGGATCAGTAAGGTGACATTGTGGGGAATAAGTGTTCCCCTCACTTGGAGCCTTGAAAGCTCTTTTCACACTTATGCCCAAATAGGTTATTTATAACTATTACTATATTGTTAATAATATATTGGGCATAAGTAGTGTCTTTCACCCAAGATAGTGCTTAGTCCTGCCATGAGTCCTGGGGGTTGGACTGGATGACTTCTTGAGTTCCCTTCTAGACCTATGAAACTGTGATCTGACACTATTTCACAAAAGTGTATTACAGAGGGGTTCTAAGCATTCCCCTGACACTCCTAGGGTATGTCTACACTATCCTCCTAGTTCGAACTAGGAGGGTAATGTAGGCATACCGCACTTGCAAATGAAGCCCGGGATTTGAATTTCCCGGGCTTCATTTGCATAAGCGGGGAGCCGCCATTTTTAAAACCCCGCTGGTTCGAACCCCGTGCAGCGCGGCTACACGGGGCACGAATTAGGTAGTTCGAACTAGGCTTCCTAGTTCGAACTACCGTTACTCCTCATTTCACGAGGAGTAACGGTAGTTCGAACTAGGAAGCCTAGTTCGAACTACCTAGTTCGTGCCCCGTGTAGCCGCGCTGCACGGGGTTTGAACCAGCGGGGTTTTAAAAATGGCGGCTCCCCGCTTATGCAAATGAAGCCCGGGAAATTCAAATCCCGGGCTTCATTTGCAAGTGCGGAATGCCTACATTACCCCGCTAGTTCGAACTAGCGGGGTAGTGTAGACATACCCCTAGATATTTAGGTGTTCACATTTCTGGCATAAACAAATAGTGTTACTGAAACTTTGCTTTGTTGTTTAAAAATTAGTTTGAGCAGCTGTGACATACTAGGGTACAATCCAGACCACTGGGGCACTATCGTCCCTTCCCTACAACTTTGGGTGCCTTATCGTTAAAAAACTGTTAAGTGAGAACAAGTAAAATCAAGACAAATCAAGATAAGATACTTACTAATACCTAACTTAAAAAATTCTAGTGAGTTTAGGCAAAGTTTCTTACCACATGCTCGCTCCTCCAGCTTACTGACCAAACTCTTGGGTCAGGACTCCTCCTGCAGAGTCTAAGTCAGGGGTGGGCAATATGTGGCTTGCAGGCTACACACCTGGCAGGCCGCTGGCACTTTATTTACCACACGTCTGCTTCCTACAGTTTTCATTGGCCAGGAATGGTAATCTATGGCCAATGGGAGCTGTAAGTGGCTGTGCCTATGGATGCACAGACAAATAAAGCTCAGGCACCCCACCGAGGGCTAACTCTGGTTAATCATGTTTGGCTTATTGCCCACCCGTGGTCTAATAGCTTCCTTTCACTCTTTAAGCACAGTGAATGGGACAGGCAGGGGGAGACGGATGGGTGTATACTTGGAGGTATTTGTCCCTCCTTTTTATAGTGTTAGCCTCCTCTTGTAAAACAGTTCCAGCTGGGCACTATGAGACTAAGAATATACTTGGACGGATGTTCCCTGCTGGCTTTTTCATCTTTTCTTTGGCCTTCTTCCTTGCTTGATAACTGTTTATTAATTTGTTTAGGATAAATGTCGCCACCAAATTCTGTTTGGGCCGGGACTGTGGGGTTTGGAAGATGTGGTGTTAACACTAGGGATGTTAAAATGTGTTTGAGTAACTGTGTAACTGCTGAAAAATTCAGTGATGGCCTAGTGTATAGTCCTCTCCCCCCTGAGGGGGAGACAGAATGATTAATAACTTTTGACCAGAGTAGGATTGTATGTTTCTGGGGTCATAGGCATGGCCTGTTACTTCTCTTTTGTTAGTTCATGAGTAGCTGAGAAGCATTCACATAACTGCAGATAGGTGTGTCCCCGTTTTAGGGTTAACAGCTGTAGTCCCACAAAACTGTACACCTTGATCTTGCCCTCTCTTTGATAAATTCATGTTGCGCTACAGCCTCATTACCTCCATGAATTTAAACAATATTTTCTTCACAGTTGTGATGCTTTGAACTATTACATATCCCAGCAGTTTTGACTCTCACCTAGCACATGGGAGAACTGGGTTCAAATCCATATTCTGGAGGAGGCCCAGCATTTGGTGTCATCCATTTCCCAGATAAGTGCTGTAACCGCTGGGTTTCTCCCAGTTGAAGAGATTTCACTTTGTGTGAAATACTTGCAGGCCACAGCTCCTTGAAAACCTGGGCTGTCTGCATTGGAGTCAGGGATCCAGGACTCTGGGTTGGTCAGACCTCAGCAGATTGCTTTGGAGCTGCTACCCCATTCTCTGCCATGGAAAACTTCCAAATGTTTAGCTTGTGTTCCAAAACCAGATTTCGTCATTAGGTGATGCTGTTCCTTGCAGGACGTCTCTTCTCCTCCCAACTTTGACTCTTTTTTGGGAAGCATACTTGAAATAGCATAGCTTGAGTCTCCTTGCTACCCTCAGCAACCCTATACAGATGTTGATTAAGTTAATAGCGAAGTAATTTTTGTGTGGATTGAGCCCAAGTTTACTCCTGCAACCACACACAGGGGGAAAAACAGACATAAACTGGAACTGAAAAATTAATATCACACTCCCCAAAAATACTACATCACAAGAAGTTGATCTTGGACAACACTCAAGAAACTCTGTCCTTCTCTCGCCTTGTTATGCTTTGGGATGTAAAACCATGTATTTTTCTGACATTGCTGCAATACCTGGATGCATCAGGGTCAAATAAGTGCAAAGGTTTGGCCTTACTGTGATGCTGGTTTGACATTGATCTATCATAGATATTTGTATGTGTGTGAATATTTATTCAGAAATGTTTTTCCCTTGCAAAGTTCTTTGCATTGATTTTAAAATGTGGTTATAAACTAATACATGTGCTTTGAAAAGTGCCAGGTTTACAGTCAAGAGAGGGCAGTACATGGTACCATTAAGGATAACAAGAAGAGGAATTCTCCGATGGGAACTCTAATAAATGTAGTAGCATGCTATAATAAAGAGCACTCGAAAATGGATGAGGTATAACAAAATTATTCATAAAGAGAAATGGAAAAGGATGTCATGCTGAGTGGTTACGTGCAGTTATATGGAGCACTAACAAGGTTATCATGTGAAGCTGAGTGCTGGTGCACTCACATATGTTTTCTAACTAGCACAAAGAGGAAACTGTTTTTATCTCAGAGAACAGGAAAGCCTGGAGTTAGAGGTGTGCTAAATCTTTTTACTGTTTTTTTTTTTTAATAATTCAGAGCCAAATGACAATATGGTTCATGTAGGGCAGTGTAATCAACAGAGCATCAGAGCAACTTCACTTCAGGTTGTTTGATGGAGGGGATCTCTGCTTAAATGTTTACTTCTACTTTTTGGTACAATATTATTATATGCTTGCATTGGTCTTTAGTTATGAAGTGTGTGTGTACTAATGTGGTGCCATGAATGAACAAACACAGCATATTAGAAAAAAATTAAAGAACGTCTGAACTCTTGCTTGCCTTAGTATTTCAGAACTGCTAATAGGCTGAAGCCTAGCTCACACGCTACTAGAGCAAAGATTTCTGATTTTTTTCACTATGATGAAAACAGCACCAGATTCAAAATAGTCTCAAAATATGTAACAATCAATAGACAACCTTCTGTGTGAGTATGTGTGTGTAAAGGCTGTTTTCATAGATAAAGTACAATGTGTTTAAATTCGGCTCATACAAAGGAATGTTAAGTTTATGGATTTAAGGCATTCAGACTTCATACCAAAAATCATATCAAGACATGGCTATGAGTATCAGTGGCCATGTCTAGAGCTAATAAAAATCTGAAGTGTTTTTCTACTGAAATTGGCCTTTGGGGATTTTCCTTTAAGATTGCATTTTAATTGAAGCACTGAGCTACTTCTGCATGTGATGAGAGTAAAAAGGCTCTAACATTAGAATGCCTTATGGAGTTCTGCAGATTTTGCCAGGTTAGTTAAGAAATTCCTATCGGTCTTAGCCTTCAAGCCTTAGAATGATGAAACACTCTTTACTGTTTCATCAGTGCCTCTCGTCTTTAGAGGACCGAGTAGATTTTAGGTAAGCTGTTAGTAGCTGGTGTGCAAATGGGATGGTAGCTATTTTGTTTTACACTTGAGAAAATTGAAATAAATCATAATCATTTTTGTACCTCCTAACACCTTGGATTTAAAAATTTTATTGAAATACATCAAAAGGTACTGGAAGAATGGATTCAGGCCCTGCTCATAATAGAGGAATGCCATGCAAATAATGTGCATATAGGCTGATACTTGGACTATCTGCCTCTAGAAGCTATGGTGTCTGATAACTCACCTACCTCAGCAATTAAATGTTATTAATTTGTCTTGCTTTATGTAAATACCACTTTAGCTACATTTGCAGCATTGGAGTAGAAAGTTAGAAATAGTTACATTGACTCTTGTTTTAAAAATGAAAACTGTAAAGTGAAAAAATAAAACAACCCACCCCTTGCTGTAGGTTCTTGCTATGGTTTATCTTTACAGTGAAACAAGGTGTAGATTATTTTAGACAATTTGGTTTGTAACCATTAGAGAGAGAGAGAGAGTCAGGGTACGGCTATACTACAAGTTTTTGCTCTGCATTTTGTATACCTTTTTCCAATTCTTTTGTCGGAAGAGGCTTTTCTGACATTTGGCCCATCTAGACTAGGCCAAATGTCGGGAACCCCCCCCCCCTTTTGGAAGCCCCCTTCTTCCTCATAAAACAAAAAAAAGCAGAAGAGCTGTATCATCAGTCTTCAGGGCAGGTACAGCTCACTAAGAAAGTCTAGACTTCAGCGCTATTTTGGGATACTTCTGGTATGCTGAAATAGCTATTCTATATCTTTGAAACGCACCCGTTATTTCGAAATATAGTGGGCTCGCTATTCTGACGTCCCTGTACACCTCATTCCATGAGGATTAAGGGACATTTCAGAAAAGCGGTTTATTTCTAAATTAACTTGAAATAGGCTACACAATTTACGTAGCTCAAATTGCATAGATTATTTCGAGCTAAGGGTGCAGTGTAGTCACGCCCTAAGGGGGTATCTAGATAGGGGCCCTATTTTAGGATACTTCTGGTATCCTGAAATAGCATTTTCCGTATCATGACAGCATGCCTATTATTTCGAAATAGCTTTTCAATGTCCCTGTAAATCTCGTTCCACGAGGATTAAGGGAAGTTTTGGAATAGCGTTCAATTTTTAAATTTGGCCCTGTGTTGACGGTGCCAAATTTCAAAATAAGCTATTTTGAAATTAACTTGTAATAAACTATGCAATTTGTGTAGCTCAGATAAGCTACACAATTTGCATAGCTCAAATTGCATAGCTTATTTCAAGTTATGGGTGCACCTTAAAAGGGTAACCTGGAGTTCTCTTCTATTACTTGTACTAATGAGTCTACTTAAAGTTAGATGTTGTTTGCTAGTACAGGACAGAGCAGGTAAATAATGAGCAATACCCAAAGAAGGAAAACACACTGTTGCACTGGGAAACTTATCCAAGTTAGCGTGCGGAAATGTCACATGCAGTTTCAGATGATTTATGGTGCTTAATATCAATTCTGAAACATATAAGCCCTGGCCACAGTGGGGCTCTAGCAAGGATTTGAAATCTCCCAAGAGAAGGAGGTAATTATTTTCTCTTAATATCTAAAATATCAGGTTGAAAGGGAGAGGAGAAAAACACTTATTCAGGACAGGTGTCTTAGTATGTTTACTGAATGAAATCATGCAACATTGGTCCCAGCTCTTTGCTGCTTCATATGCCCCGTTATCCCACTGATCTTACTGGGACTAAACAAGATGCAAATCAGTGCAGAATGTAGCCATGGAATCTCAATCCACTTTGACTAGGAAATTATATGTACATCACACATGTGTGTGCGCACACGCATTATGCCTCACTTTTACGGGTGCAAGTTTTCTCTTTGGAAGATTTGGGCATGGAATCCCAAAGGGGAATGCCAGAAATATTTTAAATCTTTTCATCTCACAGAAGTCATAGTCAGCCTTGACAATGACATTTTTATCTGCAGAATGTATAGCTATTTAATAAACCAGCCATATACATTTGATTTACAACAGTCAAACTGCTCTGGTATTTTCACTGCATCTGTGAGTACCTACCTGTCAATTGGCCTGGTAATGTTCACTCCAGACACATTTGCACACTGACTTCTTTGGAAAGAGCATATAAACATTTGGCACTGAACAGGAAGACTATGTACTGGATGAGCTGTCAACAAATAGCTAAGTATGCTGCCCTTTATGAAAATACAGTACCCTAGAGAGTACTGTCTCTGAGCTACTCCTCTGAGTTGGATGAGTAGATACACAAATCAGACATTAACAATGGCAACATCCAAAAACCAGTGGGGGAGCATTTTAACCTTCCTGGGCACACAGTTTGACTTGCAAGTTGCCAGTCTCAGACAGAAAAACTTCAAAAACAGACTGCAGAGAGAAACTGCTGAGTTGGAATTTATATGCAAATTTGACATCCTGGACCAAGTCTTAACAAACATATGGAATGATTCTCACATTACAATAGGTAATTTCCCATTCAGATACACTCAACTTCTCACCACTTTTGGAGATGAGCCATGTGGATTCTGATTTAATTAGCACTGATGTACACTCCATCTCTACATCCTCTTTTTTTCTTCAGCATCTGAGGAAGTGAGCTACAGCGCACACAATTTTATGCTTTAATACCCTAATACATTTGTTACTCTTTAAAGTGCTACTGGACTCCTTGTTGTATATTCCAGAACTGAATCATTTAAAAAATCAAAAGAAAAACCAATAGCAGATCTGTATTTGGACAAATTCTGTTCTCACTAGGGCTTGGCACCCCACAAGATTGTGATCTTCCACTGCTCCATGGTATCAATGGGTGGGGAGGACGATTATTCCCATCTCCAGGCTGTCCGCTGACAAAAGGGGGGGGGGGGGTTGCTCAGCCCCAGCCCCACCCTACCCCTTCTTCTGGAGGCAACTCTCATTCCAGGGATGCAGAACCACTCTCCTCCCATCTTGTGCAAGGGCCTGGCGATCCCACTGCCCATCTCTTAGAAATGCTAAGCACCTGCAGGATCTGGCTCTAAGTATCAACTGGGCCATTTCCAAATGTGGGTCTAGGTTCAAATTTGAAACTGGTATAAAGGCTGGAACTGTTGAGATACCAAGTTTTATATTAGGCCCACACAGGGATGTAAGTTACTACTTGAGTAGTTGACTACCCAATAAACTTATACTTATTGGATAGTTGAGTCACTACTTGGCAACTCACTTTCCCACCCCCTTTGCTGCCTCCGTACAGGTGTGCGGGGAGCAAGAGCCGGTGCTGGGGGGAGCCGGCTTAGAAGCCAGTTCACCCCAGCACTGTCTCTGTGGTGTGTGTCGGGGGGAGTAGGCAAGGGAGGCAGAGCTGCAGCTGTTCAGTCCCAGCTTACTCTGCCCCCGGGAACTAACCACACTGTGGCTCTGCATTTTAAATGTAGTAAGAGCCTGGCAGGATCTTACTACATTTAAAAGGCAGAGTTGCAGCAGTCCTGGAGCCTGTGCACCTGGCTCTTACTTCATTTAAATTGCAGAGCTGCAGAAGGGGCGGCGACACTCCCCTCCCCCCATCAACGAATCAACTAGTTGATGGAAATTACGTTGACTACTCGATTAGCTAATTAACCACTACAGTACTTAATATTCCTAAGCCCACCTATGATTTTTACAGATGTAGAAGTAAAAGAACAAAGTGTGTTAGAAGCAAAGGAAGGGTGAATTGCTGCTATTTCTGGGCTATAATGTACCATGGATTTTTTTTTTTTTTTAGTTCCATCTTCTTTACTGATTTCAGTTGGAACTTAGACCTAAAAATTAATGTATGCAATATGGCCCTACATGATGAAGATTAACAGGCTAATGCTGCTTTCGGTTACAGTAGTGTAAATCCAAAATTACTCCACTGAGGTGAAAGGAATTTAGGTCAATGGAGTGACTTAGGATTTACCCTGGAGTAGCTGGACATGTAGCCTTTAAATGGCTGCTTAATGATTGTCCCTTGTAAAATGTTTGCAGTCTATTGGATTATTTCAGGGTGGAACAGAGGAAGAACGGATTTTAAATTTTTTCTCATTTAGGGACATTTTTCTTATGTTTGGAAATACTGCCAGCATAATTGTTCTTACTAATTGCACTATATAATAGTGCCTAAATACAGTCCATTTATTGCCTTTAAGATTCCAGCTGCTATAAATGTGTTACAACTATCAATCCATACATCAAAATAATAATTATAGTGGTGCTGACTAGCACCTCTGGTTAAGGTCTGTCAGCATTTCCCTTATAAATCCAAGTTTACAGGAGTTTGTAACTTGGACAGAGAATCTATATTCTGAGTTGAAATGTCCCAGATAATTATCAATAATAGGATTTTTTTAAAAGTCTGGTTATTTTTATGTTTACACAATGGCAAAAATTAGTGGTTTATAATAACATTTTATTAGTATTAGTTAATAATGTTGCTATTTGCTAGAGCTTTGCAAAGACCATAAAGAGTAAAGAATCCTGTTCATCAATTTCTTTTTTGTTAAACTAATATTAACTCCTCAAGTACTGGCACATTTTAAGCTCTAACAAGCCTTCAAACTGTGGTGGAGTGTTTACCATGATGCCTAAACTAATGTGATAAATGCTAGACTATATGGTGCAGAGACACACAGATGCTCCTCTTGTGTATGTACCAATTAAATTTATAAGGTGCTTAAATCCACAAAACACTGAAAAACCGCTTCTGCCATAAATGCATAGCCCTGTAAGTCCATTGCTTGGGCTGTGTCCAGACTCAGGCTTTTTTTCGAAAAAACGTCACCTGCGTCTAGACTACAGCCGCGTTCTTTCGAAGTTAAATTGAAAGAACGCGGCTTTTCTTTCAACGGCGGTAAACCTCATTGCACGAGGAAGAATGCCTTTTTCGACAGAGATCCGTCGAAAATAGGTGTGTGTGGACGCGGGGAGGCCATTTTTTCGAAAATAATGGCCTCCAGGAAGAAGCCCTGGTGGACAATCTGGGGCATGCCTTGCATGTCTCTGGTTCCTGTCTGCAGCCATTTCTTAAAGGGACAGGCACCCTCACAGCCACTTGTGGCAGCAAAGCAGCCAGAGCACACGGCTGGTGAAGTGCAGCATGTCCCAGCCCCAAGACCCTCTTGGCCCTTCTAGAGAGCCTTCTGGGGACCCAACCAGGGTCTCCAAATGCCGGGCACCATCATGGTCTGGGCCAGAGCTCAAGACCCTTCTCGAGCTCTGGGGAGAGGAGGAGGCCTTACAAGCCCTAAAAACCCGGCGGCGAAATGCGGACATTTATGGCGGCATGGCAGAGGCCCTGGCCCAGAAAGGACACTACCCCCGCACCTAGGACCAGGTGCGCTCCAAAGTTAAGGAGCTGCGCCAACGGTATGTGAAGGCCAGGGAGGATAGCTCCCGTTCTGGGGCAACCCTCCACTCCTGCCCTTACTATACTGAGGTGGACCAGATCCTGGGTGGTGGTGAAGCACGCACACCACAGCGTCTCGTGCAGTCAGGCTTGGCGGACCCTGTGGTGGACGTGTCAGAGCAGGACCCAGAGCAGTCTGGAGACAGGGACATGGTGCCAGAGGAGGACAGTGAGGAGATGGCGACCTTCACCCTGGAGCCAGTCACACAGACCCCAGAGGCCTCCCAGGCGTCATCTGACGCCGGAGATGAAGCAGCAGGTGAGTGCAGTGAGGTTGTGTAACACCCGGGGGAGAGGGAGGTAGGTGGGTGTACAATGGGTGATGCACAAGGGAAACCTGTAATGCTCAGGCTGATGCCCAGGTCACACACGGTGTTACCTTCAGAATGTCTGATTCCCCTGTCTCAAGGAGAGGGCATGCCCTTTTGGACAGCTGTTGCACACATGACTGTTTGTGATAGAAATGTAGCCGTGTTACTCTGATCTGAGGAAGTGGGTCTGGCCCAGGAAAGCTCATCCCCTAATATACCATCCTGTTAGTATTTTAAGTGCTACATAGTCCAGTTTTTTAGGACTGGTGGTGTCTTCCTCTTTTCCTCCACAGCTGGACCAGCCGTGCAAGAGGGCCGCAGCACCCCAGCCCCACCTCCATCTCGGGGACATGGGAGCCGCAGACACAGGCGTGTGTATGTGGACATCCTGAGGCAGCATGTGGAGGCCGTGCAGGAGCTCAACACCATCCTGCGAGAGAGGGCGGAGGCGAGGATCGGTGGCATGACCGGCTGATGGAGGAGCTGGTCCAGCAGCGCACATCCCTGAGTGCCACTCTCAGGGAGGTGTGCGGCTTGCCTGCTCCTGTGCCTAGTCCTGCTCCTCCAGCAGCCCATGACCCTGCCCCACCAAACCCCCCTTCCACAGCAGCATCCCTTTCCCCCCTTGGACCTCCCTCTCCCCCAGTTCCCCAGCCCCTCTCTCCCCCTGGCCCTCCTCTCCCCCAGGCCTCCCAGTCCCAAGAGCACCTACCCACTGTTATCCAGCCAACCGACAGGTGCACCACCCGATCCCGTGGCCATGGTGGACCCCGAACACGAGGCCCAAGCAGGAGACTGAGATCAGGCAAGCACCGTGCAACCTGATCCCCTTCCCCCCTCCAGGTTTCAAGTCCCCTTCCCCCCTTCAGGTTTCAAGCACCCCCATCAACCCAGTTAAATGACAAGGAAAGTGTTCAACAAAATGTTTATTGTACATAGTTTAGCATGAAAGTATATTTTCTACATCAAAAATCAACAAAAGCTTTTTTGTGTTTGCAACAGTTATACTATTTTCCAGTGAGTGACATTTAAAAAAATAAAACAGAACTTATTATTTTGAGACAAACCCTGGTGTTTATTATTTCTCCAAACAGAGTCAGGAGATGGGTTGTGGAGGGAAGCTTCTATTGGGCCAGGGCCCAGTCCCCAGGCAGAAGCCCCTCAGTAGAGTCAGTGGCCTCCAATTGAGAATTGCTCCCGTAGGGCCTCCCGTATGCAAACAGCAGACCGGTGAGCCTGGCGGATAGCAGTTGTCCGGGGCTGGGCAAAGTGCTTCTCCTGACCATCAGCACCTGTACCCCACCCTGCTAGGAAGGCCTCCCCTTTCCTCTCCACCAGGTTATGGAGAACGCAAAACGCGGCAACCACCTCAGGGATGTTGCTCTCCCCCATGTCTAGGCATGAGAGCAAGCACCGGAATCTGCTTTTTAAACGTCCGAACGCACATTCCACCTGGTTGCGAGCCCGGTTAAGATGAGCATTAAACTGCTCCTTGCTCGCATCCAGGTGGCCGGTGTAGGGCTTCATCAGCCACGGCATCAGGGGGTAGGCAGCATCAGCCACTATGCACACCGGCATGTGCACATCCCCAACCGCAAAGTTGTGATGCGGGAAAAATGTTCCTGCCTGAAGCCTCCAGTAGAGGTACGAGTTCCTGAAGATGCGGGCATCATGTGCCCGCCCTGACCACCCAGCACAAATGTCAGAAAACTGGCCACGATGGTGAATTGGGCTGCTCGATGGGGCGGTGCACGGATTGGAATGTGTGTCCCATTGAGCGCTCCTCCACAATTCGGGAAGCCAAGGGCAGCAAAGCTGGCCATGACGCTGTCCAGATCTGGTAGACAGACGAGCCAGTTCAGCAGCTCTGAATTGATGGCCCTCACCACCTGCAGAACGAGATAGACAACAAAATGTTAGAAGGGGTGCCTTATCTCTTAGGAGGAGAACCCACCACCCACCTTCCCTCTCAAACTCCCCGGGAATCCCCTCCTCAGAACTCCCCCCCCCCCCCCCCCAGCAGTTCAGGGTGAGTGGAGGAGCTCCCTCCCACTCACACTCCACTTTGCCCTTCCTGACAGTCTCCCTTCCCCCTACCCCAAACTGTGACTGTCCCCAGACAATGACTTACCTCCATCCGGATGGATCCAACAGTAGACCTGCCCACTCCAAATTGGTGTCCCACAGAGTGGTAGCTGTCGGGGGTTGCCAGCTTCCAGAGGGCAATAGCGACCCTCTTTTCCACGGGGATAGCGGGCCGCAGGTGGGTGTCTTTCCGTTGCAGAGCAGGGGCGAGCCAGGTACACAGCTCCTGGAAAGTGGTCTTTTGCATCCGGAAGTTGCATAGCCACTCTTGGTCATCCCAGAGCTGCATAACGAGCCGGTCCCACCAGTCAGAGCTGGTGTCAAGCCTCCAAAAATGCCTGTCCACAAAGAAGTTTGGAGGCAAGGGCAGTGGGGCTGCATGACGGACGATCCCTTCGTACCTCTGGTCTGGGTCCAGATGGGGAAGTAGTCTCATGACTGTGTCATGCAGATGCAGCAACACTTGCAGTATGATGGCGTGGGGCCATCACCTGCCCAGGGGCAGCTCTGGCTCAAAAAAAATGGGTCTAAAACAGAAAAACCTCCACACAAAAAACCTGCTGGGGTGTCCCAGGAAGCTCAGCACTCCAAACCAGCACTGCAATGCCTTCCTTACCTCCTACAGGGACAGCAAAGGCAGCTGCAGAAGCAGAGCAACGGGTGTTCAGGGGCGTCCCTTTAACCACGCGTCTCTGCAAAGGGCAGGCACCAGCACCCGGAAGGAAATGCTGCCCCCATGCCCTGGCAGAAGCGGTTCCGGGTGGCTTTTAATTTCGAAAGAGCGTCCAGCAGTCAGGACGCTCTTTTTCGAAAAAGCGGATCCATTTTCCGATCCGCGTATTGTAGTCTAGACGCGCTTTTTCAAAAGAGGCTGTTTCGAAAGATACTTTCGAAAAAGCATCTTTCGAAAGAGGCTTGCAGTCTAGACATAGCCCTACAGTGAAACTGAGCATGTGTAATTAAGGGCAGAATTTGGCCTAGAAAATTTAGGGTGAAGGCTGACACTGTTGGTTCACACACATGCTGCACTGAGCTATTGCATTTCTCCAAAGCCAATTTTTATTGTTAGAAATCATTACTTAATACAAATACTTAATAAAGGTATGAAGGAGTGATTTACAGATGGAGAGCCAAATTCACCAAAGCTGGTTCTGGGATATATAGATTAGATTTCCTGTATCATTGTGGCCCATTGCATCCCAAGGGGATTGTCCTTGCCTTTCTTTAGTGTTTTCTGATGCTGGGAGGAAAGTAAACTAATTTGTGGTTGGGACTTCATAAGTGCTTCATTGGCAGAGGCTGCTGAATCGGTACTTTCCTCATTTGCTCTGACTATGCCCCCTCCTTGGCTGGCAAACTGTAGTTTTTAAATTGTGCTGGTACCCATTCAACTCTTTACATAAAACAGCTGGGTGAGTGCTGTGCCCTGGTTCATCTTAGCATAAGATGGCAAAAACTTGGGCTGTGGACAGCCTGGAGTTTTGACCTCAAATTTCCATTTTTGCTGGATTAATTTACTCCAATTTACTCGAGTCAGACAAACTTTCTCCCCTGTTCTCTGTTTTACCACTGACTAATCACCTGCCAGTCTGCCTCTTACTATCCAAACATCATAATATTACTTAACATGTATGTTTGTTTGGATTAATAATCAAAGCTCCAGTTGTTGACCAGGATTACTTTGCTCTAAGAACGGTGTTTTGATTTGGATATGCTAGAATATTTATGGAAATTTCTTTCATCAGAAAAAAATATTATAAACTGTGTTCTGCAGAAAACATTAAAAATCTGGACCTGCATCATGTATAATCCAGAAAGTGGTTCATACTTTTAGATTACCTGGTTAACACTAAAGAATAAATAGCCACTGTGCTTAAGGAAATAAGTGTGTTTAGAGTACAGTGGAGACTTAAGGCAGAATTAATTTACAGATACTGCTACTTGATTAAGAAGTCATAGCTCTGAACTAAGATTTTGCTATTTATTTTAATATAAAAATCTGATTTCTTTGATTGTATTTATTGGCAAACTTTTTGCCTACAAGCCATAGTAGTAAATTTGGACAAAAGAGAGACTGTACAATTTCAAAGACACTCCAGGAAAATTTCACCACTGTTCATGTTTTATATTAAAAATGTATACCATCCATCATTCTAATAGATTTTCCCCATGATTTATCCATCATATCATGAGAATTAAATGCTATCTTGTCTCCTTGATATTGTGCTTGGGAAAAAAAAAGTATTCCTTTCCTATTTCTGTCCATTGAAGAAATTCATAAAGTGAGAAATCCAGAATTTGGAGTAAATAGGCTCACCATTCAGAAATTATGTTTGCAGGATTCACTGGCATAAATTTTAAAAAGAATAAATGAGGGTACGTCTACACTACAGCGTTAATTCAAGTTAACTTAATTTGAAATAGTTAATTTGAATTAAGCTAATTCAAATTAACACTTCTACACACAAAACCTATTTTGAAATAGTGTTTTGTTATTTCGAAATAGCGCGTCCACAGTGAGTGGAGCCTGAACCGAAGATAAGGCTGGCTGGAACCAGTGCTGGCAGGGTATCAGGTTAGGACTTAGTGTGTGGGGCTGCTACCTGAGGCTAACTGAGCTCCGTGCTTAAAGGGACCCTACCCCTACCCCAGATAGACAGTTCTCAGGGTTCCCTGCTTGCTTGTCTACCTCGATGAAGGACAGCAAAGCAGTCCTGTCTTGGAGTGCCCTGAGTGCCCGCACTCAGGACACGACAGCACTTGGTCACATGGAGTCAGAGCTGCCCCTGGGCACGCTGGTGCATCTTGTGGGGTCGTTGCCATCAGCCTGGGTGCACTTGCTGCAGACTGCCATCTGGAGGGTTCATCGGGGGGGGGGGGGGTTTGGCATAATCTAGGAGACCCTGCGGGAGAGTGTCCACCCCGAGGAGCCCCCAGAGATACTCTGGTCCTCCCCACCGGGGGCTTGTGCCCCATTCCTCCCTCATGTTCTTCCACTTACCCCTCCCTAACCCCCCCTTCCTGATGTCAAATAAAAGACATGTATGTTCAAAAATAGAAACTGGGTTTATTGAACAAAACTGGGGGGGGCGGCTGAATCTCTGGGGAGACTAGGAAAAAGAGGTGGGAGAGGGGAAGAGAAAGGGTGGTAGAGGGGAGGGGGAAACCTGGGAGGAGGGAGCTGGAAGGGGGAAGCAAGGGGAAGAAGAGGGAGGGGAAGCTCAAGGCCCAGGGTTGGGGGTCTCGCCGGACCAACTTGATTTTCATGCAAACCTGCTCCTGTGTTCTCATGTGGCCTTTGGTGGCCAGGCTGGCAGCTATCCTGCCATAGACGGCCGCATTCCTCCATGTAGTGCAGAGATCATGGACGTTGGGGGCATCCCCCCCAAACCTGAATAAGGTCCATGATCTCTACCCTGGACCAGAAAGGTGCCTGCCTTCTACAGTCCCAGTCAGGCTCCTGGGAGCTGGCAGACTGCTCCTGGGGAGCGGTGGAGGGCTGGCTCATGTTTTGGGGCCACTGGGTCGGGGCCCCGGTGGCCATTGCTGGCTCTGGGTTGGCAGGCTTGGAGCTGGCACAGGCACTGTGGCCAGGGTCTACCTCTTTAATGGCTCTGGAGCTGGGGGAGAGGAGAGTAAGTTTTCCTGGTTGTACCCAGAGTTGCCACCAGGGCTCCCTGGGATGGTCTGGAGGCCCCCTATTTCGAATTAAGTGTCTACATAGCATTTAATTCAAAATAGCTATTTCGAATTTGGCGTTACTCCTCAGAGTGAGGTTTACCAAATTTGAATTAAGTGCTCCGCTATTTCGAATTAATTTCGAAATAGCAGTTTGCATGTATAGACACTATTTGACTGTTATTTCGAATTAACTTTGCAGTGTAGACATACCCTGAGATAAAAAGACTTTGAGAAGATGTTGCACTGCCTGGATAGTACAGCCCACTCAGCCATACAAAATGTACGTACAATACAATTCCCTGGAAGGAAAAGTATTTCCCCTTTTCTCGCTGTGGCTCTTAGTTTTTGGTGTACTTGCAATATTTTGCTTGTTTAAAGAAGCTAGATTTTTAGATTCCTTTGCTGAATTTCTTCCAATACCTTCTATTGGAGGTATTTTCACACACTGGTCAAAGCACCATCAAAGAACAAAAGAAGGGCAACTGCTGAGAGCTGACTTGTCATTGAAAGCTGATGTTCCACATTTCTGGTTGCTCTATTGCATTAAAAGAAATAAATACATTAAATAGGTTTCCAACATTAATTTTCCACATAAGAAATTACTGTAGTTCCCATGGGAACATTATGCAAACACAGATGGGAAGTAGTAGCCCATATTATTGGGGACGGTAGGAGAAGTGTCCATGAGACAACTTTATATTAAGATTAGAGGAGTTACCTGGTGTTGCTGGGTCCTGGTAGGTGTTCGGGAAGTGGGGAGCAGCAGTCAGGGCAGAGGGCTGAGAGCTGTGGGAGGACTTGGGGCGGGGGGCTGGGAGGTTCAGGACAGGGGACTGAGGGCAAGTGGTTGTGAGTATGGGGGTGCAGAAGTCAGAATAGGGGTTAGGAGGTGCAGGACTCAGGGTACGGGTCAGGGCTCAGGGCAGGGCAGGGGGGATTTAGGCCAGGGGGCACATGGGAGGGGGCTGGAAGGCTGGGGAGGGGCTAACTGGGGCTATCCAAGGTGGTGAGGCTGGCGCTGCTCCAGAGGCCGCTCCTCTCACGGGGCCAGGGTTGTGTTGCCCTGGCGGCTCCTCCCAAGGAGCTGGGACAGCATTGCCAGCGCAGTAGCTCCCAGTGGGGAAAGCCTGCCTAGCCCCCCACTCCTCAGGCAGCTCTTCTCAGGGCATGGGATCAGGGACTGGACCATGGTTCCCAGCCCCTTCTCACCCCCCAGCAGTTCTTCACTGTGGAGGGCAGGTCTGGGCCATGGTTCACGGCCCCCACCCCAGTGTCTCCTCATGGGGAGGGCGGGCCATGGTTCCCAGCCGCTCTGGCATCTCCTATGGGGCAGAACTGCAATGAACGGCCTCAGTGGTGTTCGGGTGAGGGGGGAGGGGCAGAAGTTGCAGCAGTTGGGCTACTTTGCATCTGGCATTGTGGCTGAGAGCTGCAGAGAGGGTTTTGAGGCAGGGGGGTCACTTTATGCATGGCCGGTGGCTGGCAATGCAGACATCCCTGGGCCCAGCTGGCCACTCTGTTCCTGGTGTGGCCACTCCTCTGAGATCACCCTGTAGCTGAGCCCCATGCTCGCTACTCCCAGTGGTCACTCTGCAGTATGACTGTCCCTCCTATTTGCCCCTTCTCTTTCTACATTGTGGAAAACTATCTGATTCCAGCCACACCTCATTTTCCTAGTACAACCAAACCTTGACTTGGCTTTAAGTTAGTATAAGAGGAAGTTTGGTGGTCCTAGCCCTTACCAGTTAGGAGGAGATCTTGAACAAACAGACTCACAGACAGATGCACATTTCTAAAATATATTGGTAGATGTGGTCTACTCTAGGGGAGTGTTTGAGAACCCCAAGAGGGATGTCATATGGTATTTCAGACTTTATGGACAGGGCCATCCCAAGAGGGATAGGAGGCCTGGGGCACCTTCCCTGCTGCAGGCCCCGGCCCCACCCCCATTCCACCCATTCCCCAACCCTGCTCCTGCTTTGCCCCCAAACTATCCCTTTTGCCCTGTCCCCCAAGCAATGTGATTTGGGGGATTACATGCGAGAGGTAGGAGCCGGAGCAGACTTGCATCCTGCTCTGCTGTGCCCAGCCCCATCATGCTGCCCTCCCAGCCTGTTGCATGCCGCATCTCCAGGGAAGTGGAGTGGGCCAGAGCACTCTGCTTCCTGCCAGCATTGAGAAGCCACACCCAGTGAGCTAGAGCAGGGCAGTGCGGGGCGGGGCAGAGTGGAGCAGGCTGCAGGGCTGCTCCGGCTCCCGCCATCCATGTGGTGAGTGTTTGTGTGTGGAAGGCAACCTCTGCTGCCACCTTACACCAGGCCTCTAATCTTCCTGTCCCTCCTATCCATAGGACGGTTAGAGGGGCCTCCGCAGGGCTTCCAAAAGCACCTGGGGCAGCCATCCTGATTTCTCTTATGGATGGGACAGCTCTACTTATGGAAAGCAGATATTCATATTGCTAGGGTAATGTGTATGGATAGGGAGAATATAAACGCTCCTTGCAATCGCTTCCCATCGTACTCTTTCTATTCCCCAGTATGCCTTTGTCCTTTGTTTTCCTATATGCGAGCAATAATTGTGTTTTAATGAATTTGCTGTATAGTGTGCCTGCAAGACTAAGACTGTTTAGCCAGTCCATGGAATTGTGTTTTACCTTTTCTTACATTGGCAACTAATCTGGTTTAACTCTTCACTGCATTTCTATATGATCATTTCACTGGAAAAAAAAGGATAAAAGAAAAATCATAAAGTTGAAAGAGCCTTGAGAATGAGAAGACTCTTTTAAAAAAAAAGAGTTTTTTAGTCTGTGGTGATGCTGCTGACCTTCGCAGTCTGTTTTGCTTTGCTTTGGTATGTTTCACTGCCCCAGGAGGTCATTAACAGACAGTGGTGACTGTTTTGTCAGGTCTTATTGTTTAATTAGATCACAGTTTATGTCAAAATTCTAAAATTCTTTTGGCACATGCCAAAATTTTCACAGTTTTTAGTTTTTAAGTTGAAATATTTCTTAAACAATAAGCAGCAGCCTCGACAAGGGAGAAGACAAATATATTTAATATTTACACTATGCACTTAAAAATTTCTGCCTCGGGTTACATTTATTGAAATGTGACATCTTATTTTCCAGAGTATCCTATGGGTAATCCCTTAAAACTTGTATTGAGATTAATATAATCCTTAAAAAAAAGGCCTACTGTGGTTCACAATATGCATAAGACAACTAACTCTTACTTCAAATCTTGCCTTCATTCATCAGGAATTTTACACAAGATTAAAAACAAACTCATACAGTAACATTAAATATAATGTTGCTGATATGAACTGCCCTTGAAATCATACATCAGTGCTGTTCAATTTGTGACAAACCATGTTATGCTAATGATAAAATACTTGCCACCATCTCTGTAGTAGCAAACTACCGTATTAAAAGTTTGCTGTTCGGTATATTCATCAATGAATAGTTGACCCAGCTCACCTTGCTTTCACCTCCCATCCCTGGTTTAGAATATACCAGTGAAATTGAAGATGGAAAAATGTACCATATTACCTCACCTTGTCTACTCCATGCTAACAGAAAATTCTTCCATATAGTAAATTGTTTAGGGCCTGATTATGCCACCCTTGTTCATCTTATTGTACTACTTACCTCATTGAAGATGCTTAGAAAGGAGGAATACTGAAGTGATCCAAGAGCAATAGTGTACAAAGAATCAGACAAATATTCAGAGTTATATGGTACAAAAAAGTCAGCCTGATTTTGGGTAAATGGAACTGCTTGTACAATAAGTCACAACTTCAAGTGAGTCAGGGCTAATTCTGGTACTATTAATTCTTCTTTGAAAACTGTCCATATGGGTGCTCCATTCTATTGCTATATCTACACTGCAGGGTTTTTATCGGAAAAAGGAACGCAAATTGTGAACGGCTTTTTTTGGAAGAGGCTTTTCCGACATTTGGCCCATATACATGGGAAAAACCTCCTTTCATACAATGAGGAATACAGGGATGCTGAAAGAACGCGTCTTTGGACGTGGCAGAGCTTTTCCAGGATACCCCGGAAAAGCTCCACTGTGTAGACATAGTGTATTTGCATCCCTGTGCCTCACATTAGAGACTTTAGGTAGCAGTGTCTGTTTGGCCTGCACATGCGCTCTCGCCATCTCGTGCTTTGCCTTGGTGCATTATAGTGCTGTGCAGGCAAAACAGCCTCAGTTCTTTCTCAACTACCTTTGGCCTGAGATGGAGCCTTAGCAGTGTCTGAGTTCAGAGTCGGTCGTAGATTTTCCCTTAGTCAGTATTAATACTCCCTCTTCTTTTCAAAAATATATTTTTTTAATTTGATGCAAGTTACACTTCACAAAACTAGGACTCTCTGTTCCAGCATCATCTGTGGGCCGGTAGGACCACAGACATTCCTGGACCAGAGAGCCTTGGGCTGATAGGCTAGTTGCAGGAAGGCTGGCATCAAACACACTCACTAACCCATATGGATCCTGCTGGCACAGTTCCCTAGTACATTTCCCTAGTACATTTTTACTTAATTTTTGAAACAGGTCTATATAACCATCATTAAGGGCATGCCTACGCTTAAAAAAGCTGTTGGCATAGTTAATCTACCTCTGCAAAAGGGAGTAGCTATGCAACAGGAGAAGCTCTTCTGTTGACATAGTACTGAGGTGTGGATTTGTCACATCCCTGAGCAACATAGTTATACAATTGTAAATTTATAGCGTAGACCTGACCTTAGATACATGACTATGGTTTAAAGTTATTAACATGCCCCATAGCTCTGGGACATGCAGTGGCTACATTAAATCTCGCTTTGAAATACTGGAATCAGTGAGGCTCCATAGACTTATTTGAACTTCTATATAGCTGTGAAAGACAATAGTCTTTTCTGGTGTATCTTAGGTTCTGGAGAGCCAGTAAAAGATGTAAGTTAAAGGAGATTGGAGGCTATTTTAATGTGTAATTTTTACACCCTCTGGTTAGTTACTTTTCTTTCTAAACCCCTGCAGAATGTGAGTTATACTGATATAGACTTATTCTCTGTGGGATACATTCAGAAGCTATATGTAAGTCACATATTACTATGTGGTTTCACTAAATAAGTCAATAAGTCTAGATAAATATGTCTAAGTCAGTCTAAAGGAGGTCTAAATTGGTATGATATGCACAGGAGGGGTCTGAAGTAAGAGGCAAGCTATGCCAATTTAGAATTCCTCTAGACTTAATTAGAGAGACAAGGTGGGTGAGGTAATATCTTTTATTGGTCCAACTTCTGTTGGTGAGAGAGACAAGCTTTTGAGCTACACAAAGCTCTTCTTAATTGGCATTCTTAGATTTACTTAAATTCCCCTATGCTAGTTGGCACAGCTTCGCCTCATAAGTCAATATATACTCTATACTCTTAGGCTATGTCTAGACTGCAAGCCTCTTTCGAAAGAGGCTTTTTTGAAAGATACTTTCGAAAAAGCCTCTTTCGAAAAAGAGCGTCTAGACTGCAAGCGGAACTTTCAAAAAAGCAAGCCGCTTTTTCGAAAGAAAGCAGCGAGTGAGTCTGGATGCTCTCTTTCTAAAAAGCCCTCTTGGCATTCTAGAATGCCTTTTTTCAAAAGAGCACTTTCGAAAAAAGGCATTCTTCCTCGTGAAATGAGGCTTACCGCCATCGAAAGAAAAGCCGCGTTCTTTCGATTTAATTTCGAAAGAATGCAGCTGTAGTCTAGACGCAGGTGAAGTTTTTTTGAAAAAAGGCTACTTTTTTCGAAAAAACCCCTGAGTCTGGACACAGCCTTATAAATAAAACACAGTAGAAGCATTGAATTGTGAATGTAATCAAACTCATCTGATTTTATCATTATTTTATACTGATTGGATTGCTGTTTATGATCTTTAATGAGGTCATTTTATTACATACTTTCTCAGCATGATTAAGTAACCTGAAATGAAGACTTTCGGTATAAATTTAAAAATAATATATTTCTAATTTTATTTAAATCTACATGTCCTCAAATTTACGTCTTGTGCTGTGAAAAGCCTTTTGTATTGGTTGTATTTGATTCCATATAGTCTATGTAAAAGCTCCTAATATGTTCATTTTCACAGCAACTCTTGTTTTGTTTTTAAAATGGTGTCATGTTATTTATAGTACTCATATCTTGTGTTTACAGGGAAAACAGCATTTCACTTTGGGTTACATAGAAGCATTCAACTTCCAAAATTCAAAAATGTCCTGTGATAGGAAAAACAGAGTAATATTTCTCAACAATGTTATGCATGAACAAAAATGAGTTTTAAAATGTGTTTAGTATTGTCATTGTTAACTTTGTTGCCTGAATAATCAGATCCAAAGTTGCTTAACTGTATTTCAGAGGTATGAGTTAGAATTGATTTTATTGCATCTCTCACAAATTTGATTTTCTTTTGAGACTATTTGGAATCTATAATGAAGTGTAGCCACATGCAATAGAATAGACTGAATGGAAAAGAGGAAAGGGGCTGTGATGGAGGAACAGGGTCCAGGCTACCCCATTTGAAGTAGATGCCATGAACAAAAACCTTTGGGTACATGTCGAAAAGAGAAGACGTGATCAGAAGGGACCACTGAGTCTCAGGAAGATGAAACAACTATTTATGTAAGGTCATGGAGATAGGGACCTGTTCTGTAGGATGGGGGCAGTGCTCTACTTTTTTTCCCCATCCATCAGCCAGACAATCAAGATAAAACCCTGGGTGTTGCTGATGTGGGAAGAACAGCATAAAAAAGCAACCAGTTCTCTCTGGAGATAGGGAATGGATTCAACAGGGACACTTTGCCGGTGGAAGGTGAAGGTTGACCCAGACTTCTTTTCCCTCAGGTTACATAAAAGGGGCCAGAACCTGTCGTCCTCATGAGAAAAACAATGGGAAGAAGGACTTCTGGTCTCAAGGTTTTGTGTTTGAGGTAACTTAATTTTAAAGACTCTTGCGGCATAGGGAAACTTAAAAGGCCTGTAAAGAAAGAGAAGAAGAGTTGTTACGGGCAGCAGGCCTGATACACAACCCTTTTGAGCTTCCTAGGGAAATTATCCAACATGAATACTACCCAATTCCAAGTTTATATATAAAAAATATCTGTGGGAAAAAGAAATGCTGTCACTGAGGGGAAGAAAGTGGTTCCTGAAGAAACCACTGATGCTGACCTTGGCTTTGGGACTCGAAGCTATACTTCTATGGGCACGGTGAATGGATTCCTCTTTTCCCTCAGTGTAAGGGGAGAAGTGGGCTCTTGGAGATACCCTCCAGACTTTATCCAAGAATCAGGAAAGGAATGCAGTCTGGGAAATGTAGTCCACAAAGGCAGGCACATTAATAGTTCTACCTTTTCGCAATTCATGATGGCAATAAAAGATGTCAATAAGAGATAGACCATATAGAGTCAGGCTGTGCTGTTGCTCTCTCTTGTATGATTTAAGTGGTGAAAACACTTCCCGACTAAATTGATTTGATTTTTACAATTCTTTTCTTGGCAGTGACTTTGGGATAGACACCTTTGAGCAGTGTCTGAAATAAACTGTCAGGATGTTTTGTTGTCTTTTGGGAGAGGTTGAAATAGGGACCCCAGACCAGCAACTTTTTAATTCCAAATTTCAAGGTTGTTTTGTTGTTGTTTTGTTTGGCTTGGCTTATGACAGAGTCTCTCTCTCTCTGAATTATCATAATACAAATAATGTGTTTACATCATATTATTTGTAGAAGTCTTCAGTTTCTCCTAAAGGTGGTATTCTTCTCTACCTACAGACTCTCATGGAACAAATGAATATTTTTAGCAGTAGCTCCTTAAAATAGTAACAATTTAGAACTGGGGTGGGCAACAAAATGGTGATGGTCCACCAGGTTTAGCCCCTTGTGTGTCACTGCCTCTATATTTACCTGCATCTCTGCAGGCACAAGCAACCGCTGCTCCTATTGGCTTGGAACAATGATCCGCGGCCAATGGGATCTGTGATTCCCCCATACTGCAGAGGCGCAGGTAAATACGGAGGTGTGGGAGCCTATCAGGAGCTAACCCTGGCAGACCGGATCCAGTCCATGGCCTGGTATTTGTCCACCTCTGATTTAGAAGAATATCCTAGCATAACATCTCAACAGTTCAATTATTAAATAGCATTACAAATGCTCCCTTTCAACAAAAATATATGTGTTTCTACTGTGGAAGGTATGAGATCTGTCTTGTATACCTTTCTCATTTAATGGCATCTGGCATTACTTCTGTCCCAGCTATTCAGGAAAAATGTTGGCTGGACCACAGAACCATTATTTGCTGAATCTGCCTCAGAGAACAGCTTGGGAGTGGAAAATTAATTTTTACATTTAACATCTCCCTCTTGGAACAGATTCATTAGAGTCAAAATCCCACCTTATATGGCCACAGAAACTGTTTCTGGATTTTCACCATTAATTCAGCTCTAAAATGGAATAATTATGGCACATGCTATAAACTGCAGCCACTGAAAACTCAACATGGATTTCTGTTGTAAGCATATGCATCTCCTTCTACTCCAGTGCATTACATATACTCATTCTTTGGCTTGCTTGTTCCTGTGTTTGTGTCCATCTATTATCCAGATTAAGAGATTCATGTGTCAATCAAAAATGGATTTAAAATTAGAATATTTTTAAATTACACATCTTCTGTAAGGTGCTCCTCCTCTTGGCAAGCAGTGCCATGGAAAATTATTATTTATTAAAAAAGATCACAGCAGCTGATGCTGAGGGGCATTCATTGGTAACACATTACAGTGCAGCTGACCTATGACCACAGAAAGATTATTCTGCATGCACTTGCCAAATGGAAACTACCACTGAATGTACATTACATGTACATTACACATAACTTTCTGCTCATTAGACATCTAAGTAATGGGGTGGCTTTTGGTTCAAATCTAAGGCTGGCCAAACCAGTTTGAATAATACAAATGTAAATGAGTTCCATTTTCTCAGCTTCTACTGAAGTTTGAAAGCGTTATGTTAACATTCTCTCTTTTTTCTTCTTCTTCTTCTCATTTTTAAAATTGCTGGGTCATAAAGTGCCAAAATACTACAATAAAGTCTACTACAGTGATATTTTTCCAGCCCAACAAGAAATAAGAAATCTTATGGATGTTTGCAGATTTTTCAGCTCAAATTTGCAAATCCAAGAAGTTGAGGTCATTTAAATAATGCATGGATAAGACTACAGGATGATTATCTGCACTAGCAACCTGATATTCCGCATCTCTGAAAATCAAGTCATAAGCCCTCAATCTTTTTATGGGTGCACTCACTGATTAGTGACAAAACAGGCTTTCAAAAAGAATGGGTGGAAGGGGCGAATTTATTGACATTTTACTTGATCTGAACAATTCTTTATTTTAGCAAGTTAGTTATAACATATAGCAACTTATTACAGGCTTATCCAATTTGGCCACTTTGATAATCAGTCAGGCCTTCAACATGGCTAACATAATGTAGTTTTCCAAAATAAAATCTTTTAAAGTTGAAAGGTTTAGATTGTCAACTTCCTTATCAATTAGTCAACTATAAACAGACGGCAAAATCCCAGTTCTGTTGAAGTCAGCTGCAAAACTCCCATTAAGTTCAGTAAGGCCAGGATTTCACCCAGAGTGTTCAATAGACTTTAATATGATGTCCATACAGACAGTGGCTAGAAAAGAGAAGAAAATGTCTGACTTTCATTTTCATGAAGATTAACAGTGTCTGTGCAGCTCTGGTTTATGCATTTAGGTAAGTGATTAATAAATTGAAGAAAAATGTTACCAGTCCCACAAAAGGGCATTAATTATGGGATGTCTGCAGTTCTTAATTGTATGGAGAAGTCCCTTAAAATTCAAGTAGCTTTGAAAGCAATGGTATCTACCGTCCTATAGAAGAGATTCAATTGCCTGACCTGCATTCCCTAAAAAAGTGAGGGAGATGTTGGGCTGAACCAAAGTCCACAGAAAGAGTCTCATTGACGTCAGTGGGTTTTGGATCAGACAACCTGAGAGCAACACAGTCTTTTCTAACACTAAAAATAGTGTGGTGACCTCAGGGACCATACAATGTGATGGGTTGTTCCAGGCAGCGTTACAAGGTATTAATCTTGGAGACCACAAAGAAAAGTACTAGGTTTATGGAGGAAAAACATTTATGAAGATACATCTGTGCTATTGTCTCTTTAAGTCTAGCTGGCAGTGATTCACAAAAACAGTGCATTCCATGTTACTAAAGGATAAAGAAAGTCGAGAACCCACTGGTGTTCTGTACCTATGGATAAAAGAGAGCAGGAGGCATTTCAGGGATGGACTTATCTGCTATAATATGAGTAATTTTAAAATAAAGGCAAAGTGTGCTCTATAAGGAAATGAGAGAGGGCCCAAAATGCCTTTAAATTTATTTTTATAATAAATATCATTAAACAAAATTTTAAACAATATATTTTTATTTTGCATGCAATGATTATAATGTAAAAGGGAGCCAATTCATGAGATGGTTGAAATAAAGAGTTACTAACAATGAAGTCACTATTTTATTGAAACTTGATCAACTTCTCTGGGTAATTTGGGATTTTTAACAACATTTTTCAAGGCTGAAAAGAAGGGGGGAAAGGATTTTAAGTTTGGCAGAAATGGAAAGTGTTTACTATGAAAGTTTGATTTGGACATGGAAAACCTGTTTCAAATTATTCATAACTCCACCTCTTGCAATCTATCATGTACTATAAATTACATTAAATATAAACAGTAAATAGAATTGTTCTGGAATCATATATACAACATTAGTATTCATTAAATGAATGTGTTTGGGGTAAGGTTGGAGGAGAAATTGCTGAGATACCAAACCGGGTTTCTATGCTGCACCCATTTAATGAAGTCTCTTCTATTTGGATCATGGACACATTCTTCAACACTTCTACTAATATGCCATACTCTTTATGGGGGCAAAAGTGGAGAATCTGCCTTAACCACATAAAGAACACAATTTTACAATTCAAAGCCAATTAATTAAGCCTCTATTTTTTATGCATGAGTGACCATCTCTCAGTTACACACCCAAAGCAAAGCTCCAAGGAGGGCCAGCCACCCACAAAAAAAGAAAATAGTTCATTCCCAGCTCTCATTTGCTAAATGCACATTTTCAATAGAAACAAAATGTTGAAAATGCCTTCAAAAGAGAGTGTGTATTTCTGAAGGCCCAAAGCAGCAGTCCCAGCAAAACATGCTGCGTTTTTTTGTTTTGTTTTTGTTTTGTTTTCAATGAAGGGTCTTAATTAAAGCAGGGAGGAGAGGAAAACCTCCCCATGAATCAGAAAATTACACTTGCTGGAGTGAGAGGTGAAAGAGAAAGGAGGCCTACAATTAATGATAAAATGAGGAGTCAATAAGGAGATAGCTGATGGGGCTCAGTAAAGTGGGAGCATGGAAAGGATGGTGAAAAACAGAGAGTGAAGACAGAAAGTTAAAGTACCTCTGTCTAACTGAACTCATAAAAAGCTAAAGATGAACTAATTAGCAGTCACTGAAGACACAAAAAAGTGTGTGTGGGGGGGGGGGGGGGGAGTAATCTGATTTAATTCTCCATTCACTAGATAGGAATATAGCTGTTTTCTAATAAGACAGAACAGACTATTTTGTTTTTTAGTGCACAGTATCTCAGGATTATTTGGCCTCTAAGTATTTTGAAACTTAGTACAAAGCAAACCCGATCTGTCATCACTGATGCCAGGGAGGGAGAGGTTTGGAGGAGAAAGGGAAGAATGAGCCTTGAAGTTAAAAAGTTACTGATTAAGCCATTTGACTTTTTTCCTTCATTGCTCGATTGTAGTCCAGAAAACATATGTTTAGTTTATTTTGGATGAAGGGATTCAATGTGTGATAATGCCCTGAGAGTATAATATCCTCACAGATTCAGATTTCTCATAGGAAATGTTAATGAGTGTTTTCTATTGCGCTGAAGAATACTATGTAACAGAGCTGGTAGAATACTACACAAATAGCCATTATGACAAATGCTCAGGAAGACTCTTTGTTACCAGCATAATCAGGTCCTTTTTTATACACTAGTTGCCAGCAATTGCATGAATAGAGTCTTGTTTAGGAAGTGGTTGTTCTCTGTACAAGTACCCACAGTTGCATTCACAGTTTGGTCCTGATGTTTAAATGAGAATATTCACTCATCATTATTTATTCTTTGGCATTCATTACTCTCCAGATTTAATCATGCAATCAGAGAGCAGACACAGTAGCATGTGACTTAAATGACCAAACATAAACCATAGTTAGCACAGCAGATAGTCAAAGTGATTAGTTTGTGAACATCTCCTAAGATAAAAATTGTTCATACAAATTAGGATCGTCTTCTGCAAACACGTCCCTACATCCTTACATTTGGCTAGCTTTGGCACCTGCATAGTATCTCTTTCATAAATATCGGCTGGATTTACAGCCTGATGGTCAAATACAAACAGCAAAATTTATACTCAGAAGGAAAAAAGGCTAAATTTTGTCATAATTTATTAACAGCAATTAATTTAATAACCTGTATGTAGTTATGATAAACTATTTGCATTCCTAGTCTTAATGAATTAGTTTATTGTTTGTATTATGGCAATATCATATACATATAATATGATGGGGACTAATTTAGCTACAACTACTCAAGAGAGAGATCTTGGAGTCATTGCGGTTAGTTTTCTGAAAACATCCACTCAGTGTGCAGTGGCAGTCAAAAAAACAAATAGAATGTTAAGAATCATTTAAAAAGGGATAGAGAATAAGACAGAGAATATCTTACTGCCTCCGTATAAGACCATGGTAAGCACACATCTTGGACAGTGCATACAAATGTGGTCACCTCATCTCCAAAAAGATTATATTGGAAAAGGTTCAGAAAAGGGCAACAAAAATGATTAGGGGTTTGGAACGGGTCCCATATGGAGAGAGGTTAAAAAGACTTGGACTTTTCAGCTTAGAAAAGAGGAGACTAAGGGGGGGATATGATAGAAGTCTATAAAATCATGACTGGTATGGAAAAAAGTGAATAAGGAAAAGTTATTTACTTATTACCACAATATAAGAACTAGGGGTCACCAAATGAAATTAATAGGCAGCAGGTTTAAAACAAACAAATGGAAGTTTTTCTTCACTCAGTGCACAGTCAACCTGTGGAACTCCTTGCCAGAGGAGGTAGTGAAGAGTAGGACTTTAACAGGGTTCAAAAAAGAACTAGATAGATTCATGGAGATTAGGTCCATCAATGGCTATTAGCCAGGATGGGTAGGAATGATGTCCCTAGCCTTTGTCTGGAAATGGGTGACGGGAAAGAGATCACATGAGGATTGCCAGTTGTGTTCCCTCCCTCTGTGGCATCTGTTGGCAGACAGGATACTGGGCTAGATGGACCTTTGGTCTGACACAGTATGGCCGTTCTTCTATACAAGAAGCTTCAGTCAGCATGAGGTTTCATTGTGCTGGATGTTATCCAAGCAAAAAGTAGAAGACATTCCCTACTCACAGTGCTTAATCTAATTATTTTTAAAAAAGAGAATGCCTCTTAAAGTAGAGAACAGAGTACTACAGCTACTCCCAGAATTATACCTATAGACTGTGTCTACATTGGCACCCTTTTCCGGAAAAGGGATGCTAATGAGACCAGTCGGAATTGCAAATGCCGCGGGGGATTTAAATATCCCCCGCGGCATTTGCATGAACATGGCTGCTGCTTTTTTCCGGCTCGGGGCTTTGCTGGAGAAAAGCACCAGACTAGACGGGACTCTTTCGGAAAATAAAGCCTTTTCCGGAAGATCCCTTATTCCTGATTTTGAGAGGAATAAGGGATCTTCTGGAAAAGGTTTTATTTTCCGAAAGATCCTGTCTAGACTGGTGCTTTTCTCCGGCAAAGCCCCGAGCCGGAAAAAAGCGGCAGCCATGTTCATGCAAATGCCCCAGGGGTATTTAAATCCCCCGCGGCATTTGCAATTCCGACTGGTCTCATTAGCATCCCTTTTCCGGAAAAGGGTGCCAATGTAGACACAGCCATATAGTGTTTTATCATTATAAGGTTGATTCTCATTATAAGGTGTCCATCTACATAGTATTACTGTATAAAATCACGGCTTTACATGAGACAGGTTCGTGACCTAGCATTCTTTTTAAGACTTCTCAGAGCAAGGCCTTGGAGTCAAGTAAATGGGCTTAAATTGCAGCAAGGGAGGTTTAAGTAGGACATTAGGAAAGAGCCCAGTGGCTCTTACTACATTTAAAATGCAGAGCTGCAGTGCAGGTGGCTCTGGAGCCGGCATGAGCCAGGTCTGCTCATTCCTGGCTGGAGTTGGCTCCTGGAGCTACCCCTGCTGCAACTCTGCATGGTGGCAGTTGTCGACTAATTGTATATTCAATACAAATTGTATTGATTATATGATTAGCCAGATAATAGCATTTTAACATTGGGACACTGGTTAGCCTTAAAACTTTAATATATATTCTTACTTTGTTACTAACTCTGGGTATGTCTACACTACAAAGTTAGTTCGAACTAACAGACGTTAGTTCGAACTAACTTTAATAGGCGCTACACTAGCGCTCCGCTAGTTCGAATTTGAATCGAACTAGCGGAGCGCTTAGTTCGAACTAGGTAAACCTCATTTTACGAGGATTAAGCCTAGTTCGACCTAGCTAGTTCGAATTAAGGGGTGTGTAGCCCCTTAATTCGAACTAGTGGGAGGCTAGCCCTCCCCAGGTTTCCCTGGTGGCCACTCTGGCCAACACCAGGGAAACTCTATGCCCCCCTCCCAGCCCTGGACCCCTTAAAGGGGCAGGGGCTGGCTACGGTGCCCGTGCCAGGTGCAACCCTGCCAGCACCCAGCCAGCAGACCCTGCACCTGGCACGGCACAGAGCCACCCACCCGATGCCCCCCAGCCCACCCCCTCTTCCCGGGACCAGGCTGGCGGCTCCCGGGAGCTTGCCCTGGACCGCAAGAGGCGGGCACCTTCCTGGGCTAGTGCGGACATCGTGGACCTCGTCCACGATCTCCGCACTAGGCACAGGAAAGTGGCTGTCTAGGGCAGGAGAGCTGCCAGCCTGGCCACCCAGGAGCAGGTGTGCATGAAAATCAAGGGGGTCCACTGAGACCCCCGACCCTGAGCCCTGAGCTTACAATGGCCGTCCTGGGTCAGACCAAAGGTCCATCTAGCCCAGTAGCCTGTCTGCTGACAGCGGCCAACCCTAGGGACCCTGAAGGGGATGGACCGAAGACAGTGACCAAGCCATTTGTCTCGTGCCATCCCTCTCCAGCCTTCCACAAACTTTGGGCAGGGACACCACTCCTACCCCCTGGCTAAGACTACTCCATGGACCCAACCTCCATGACTTGATCTCACTTCCCTTTAAACTCTGTTCTAGTTGTAGCCTTCACAGCCTCCTGTAGCAAGGAGTTCCGCAGGTTAACTATTTGCTTTGTGAAGAACAACTTTCTCTTACTTGTTTGAAGCCTGCTACCCATTCCTTTCCTTTGGTGTCCTCTAGTCCTTCTTTATGGGAACTCAGGAAGAACTTTTCTGAATGCACCCTCTCCACCCAACCCCTGCTTTTAGAGACCTCTATCCTGTCCCCCCTCCGTCTCCTCTTTTCTAAGCTGAACAGTCCCAGTCTCTGTAGCCTTTCTTCATCTGGGACCTGTTCCCAACCCCTGATCATGTTAGTTGCCCTCCCCTCTCCCAGCCTTTCTCTTCCCCTCTCCCACCTCCTTTTCCCAGTCTCCCCCAGTTTTGTTCAATAAAGACAGAGTCAATGTTGGAAGAAACGTTATCTTTATTTTGTACATCAATAAGAAGGGGGGCTAGGGAAGGGTAAGTGGAAGGAGGTGAGGGAGGAATGGGGTACGAGCCCCCGTTGGGGAGGACTGGGCTGGCTCTGCGGGCTTCTGGGGGTGGAAGCTCTCCTGCAGCCCCCCGATTGCCCCCTCTCCCCAGATGGCAGCCTGCGGCAAGTGCAGCCGGGCTGATGGCCGAGTGGTGTGATGTGCCCAGTGTGGGTACTCCGGGCACTCCAAGCCAGAACTTCTTTGCAAGCGGGGCACCCCTTAGAACTGTGTGTCCGGGGTGGGGGTCGGGACCCTTTAAGCGCAGCCTGCGGCTAGCCTGAGACAGCATCTCCATGCTCTAAGTCCTCCTCTTATGCCCTGCCGGCACTGCTTCCGGCCATCCTTAAGCCCTGTTCAGAGTCCACTCAATGTGGACTTGCTAGTTCGAATTAGCAAAACGCTAATTCGAACTAGTTTTTAGTTCTAGATGCGTTAGTTCGAATTAGCTTAGTTCGAATTAACTAATTCGAACTAAGTTAGTTCGAACTAGCGCTGTAGTGTAGACGTACCCTCTGTGAAGAGACAGGACTATGTAGCACTTTAAAGACTAACAAGATGGTTTATTAGATGATGAGCTTTCGTGGGCCAGACCCACTTCCTCAGATCAATTAGTGGAAGAAAATAGTCACACCCATATATACCAAAGGATACAATTTAAAAAAAAGTGAACACATATGAAAAGGACAAATCACATTTCAGAACAGAAGGGGGATGCGCGGGGTGGGGGGGAGGAAGGTAAATGTCTGTGAGCTAATGGTATCACCAATTATCACCTCTAATACCATTAGCTCACAGACATTTACCTTCCTCTCCCCCCCCCCCCCCCGCATTCCCCTTCTGTTCTGAAATGTGATTTGTCCTTTTCATATGTGTTCACTTTTTTTTTAATTGTATCGTTTGGTATATATGGTTGTGACTATTTTCTTCCACTATTTGACCTGAGGAAGTGGGTCTGGCCCACAAAAGCTCATCATCTAATAAATCATCTTGTTAGTCTTTAAAGTGCTACATAGTCCTGTATTTTGTTTCAGCTACACCAGACTAACACGGCTACATTTCTATCTCTGTGAAGAGAGAGAGAGATCCCATCAGGACTCCTGATCTCTGTCTCAACTGTGAACGGAAGTGGGGTCTAGTGGGTTGCAGTAGGAGGCAGATACATTTCAGCTCTATATAAGAACATGAAAATGGCCATACTGGGTCAGACCAATGGTCCCTCTAGCCCTGGATCCTGTCTTCCAACAGTGGCCAATGTCAGGTGCTTCAGGAAGAATAAACAAAAGAGGCAATCATCATGATCCATCCACTGTCACCTATTTTGTTTGTTTGAAATCTGCTGCCTATATATTTAATTGGGTCATCTTCTTGCCACACCATTCATGATTTTCTAGACCTCTAACATACCTCCCACCCTTTAGTCATTTCTTTTCCAAACTAAAAAGTCCCAATCTTGTTAATCTCTCCTCATATGGAAGTGGTTCCTTGCACCCCTAATAATTTCTGTTGCCCTTTATGTACCTTTTGCAAATACAGTCTATCTTTTTTTCAGATGGGGTGACCAGATCTGCATATAGTATTCAAGATGTGGGCATATAATGACTTTATATATAGTGGTAAGTAATATGGTATTTTGTCTTGGGCAACACAAGGGCAGATGGATTTCAGTGTTGATAATTGCAAAGTAATGGATATGGAAAATATAATGCTCACTATAGATATACAAATGATGGGATGTAAAATAGCTGTTAACACTCAAGAAAGATCTTGGAATCGTTGTGGATAGTTCCCTGTTCAGTGTGCAGTGGCAGTGAAACTAACAAGCTAGCACAATATTGGAAATCATTAGGAAAGGAACAGATAATACTGCTGTTAAACTTCTCATACGTGTTCTTGAAAAAAGGGTAAACAGTGACTAATCCAAAGCTGACTGCAAAGAGTTACAAAGGGATTCTCACAAAACTGCATGATGGGACCAAATGCACATTCCAGCAGCACAACATTCATTCATACACTTCCCTCTCCCGCCCCCGTCTTTTAAATGGTGTATCTGCCAATGTTTTCATGGTGATATAATGATCCTTCCATTATTTGAATGCCCAGCCTTTTGCTCTTCTTAATCACCCTGCCTCCCTCTTTTTATAACAAACTCCCTGCCACAAAAACAAAGCTGCAAGCAGCTCAAACTCTGTTGAATTTAAGAACTGTCTTTGGAGTGAGGAGATGGACTTTAAGCAGACCTCAAGTATGAAATTCAGGGGTTCAAACTTGGGAAGGGAGATTAGTGGCCTCCTAATCTCCCCATAAATTGCATCTTTGTTTCCACTCTATTTATTTTTAGCTTCATAACATGTTGTCTGTCTTGTAACTGTGATGGGGCAGCTATGTGAAGTTTTTTTATTAAATTGATAACATTTTACTGTAATTTTTGTAAAAACAATAGAGCATGCAAATTAAGTTGAAAATAGGAATGTGTCAAGCAATTTTGTTTTTTTCTAATGGCTGCTATATTAGACTGTGTTCTCTTAATGATATGAATTAAGATGCTGAAAGACTGAACACGTAATAGTATAAAGTAACATTTTATTTTATTGAAAATCACCATAAAGAAACCTTCTCCGTTTTGTTACCTCTTTTACTTGTAGCCTTCTATTTCTGTCTGGGTTTTTGCAATCATTTGTTCATTTCAGAAAGACCTTTACCAGGCATCCAATTAATTTTGGAAAATAAATTATTTTAGAGGTTTCATTCACATGTAATGTTTTTTAAAAAATCCTTCCAGAAGTTACAATATTTTTATGAAGTAATAGTTCTCCAAGTTAGCATATTTCTGTACTTGCAGTTCACTCATTATTGCCTCTACCTCCATCCATTCCTCTCCAATAAATAAATAAATAAATACAATAAAAGATTATTGTAAATTTTGTCACACTCTTGCAGTGGCATCACTTGCTTAGAAGTCACATACTTTGGATTTCCTCAGTTTGTGATATGCTGAAATGTCTTTCAGATGTTTTTAATTATGAAAAAATTCAGGAAACCACAGTAATCCATAATAAAACTTCCTTTCCCTTTTTTAAAAAAATAGCCAATAAATTAGTCTACTGTATCTTATCAAAATGCCACATTTGTCTATGACTGAACCTTAAACAAAAGGTCAGGCATTTACTTAGACAGCTAGATTGGGTAGAGAGAAAGCAGGCTTAACTAAGTGTACTTTCAGTTCCTGTTTCCAATTGAGACTCTTCTCTGGCTGGAGCCAAGCCCACACTGAAAGCTCATTGGTCCGAGATGCTTCAACTTCCTACACAAACAAAGATCTCTGCTGTTTTTTTAAGTTGAAAGACGCAGTCTGTTGTTATGGTGTGTTTGGATTCAGGACAGAGGGACAGTATTTTAGTTGCTGATATGAAGTGCTGACGTTGTGCTGCATGAAGAAGTTTTCATTTATAAATGTTGGACTAATGCCCAGACTGCTATGGTAGAATCTGGAAGAAAATACAATAAGGAGAAGAACGTCAGACCAATTTGCAGGAACATATATGTGGAGAAAAAAGGCTTTATCAAAAGACACTTTGCAAACAGTGAAAGAACTAGATAATGGACAATAGTTATGAATCTTTAAAAACCTATCCTGAGTCATCCCTTATTATCCATGCAGGTAACTATGTTCTTCATAATTAAGTAAAGAATACCTGACTGTATCTACCATAGCCTGTATTTATATCAGCGGAGGAGAAGAGGGCAGGGAAGGAGGAAACATAATGAAACTTTACAATTTCAGTGCCTGTTGTTTCAAGTTTAATGTTTTTCTCTTTTAATATTGTTATGAAAAACAGAATATTGGAGAAAGGGATGGTTATAGAAATGTTTGTCTAAAGTGCTTATTAAATATTGAATACAAATGTATTATTAGTTCATAGCTCTAGCAAAGGTAGGATGTTTTGGGTCTGTCCCCCAAAGAGACAATGCTGTGTCTGGGTACAAGGTACTCTGAGTGCGCCACAAGCCCATATTCTGCAAGGTAAAGGTATAAGAAACAAAGTGCATATTTTTGGTATGAGATGGATATGTGACTTCCTCCACCTCCCACTCAAAGTAGAGCTTAGGTTGTCATGGAAAATGTATCCCGTTAATATCTGTGAAAGCGTGAGTGAGTTCTAGGTCCCTGACTGCTTAGAGTACTCCTTGGTTGTTGAAAGTGACATTGTCCAAAAAATGAAAGGAAAGAAGGGAAATGATGGAAAACAAAACTCCAGTTTTGATCTTCCAGAGTTGTTAAATACAGCATGGCTGTGTCTAAACTGGCCAGTTTTTCCGGAAAATCAGCCGCTTTTCCGGAAAAACTTGCCAGCTGTCTACACTAGCCGCTTGAATTTCCGCAAAAGCACTGACTTCCTACTGTAAGAAATCAGTGCTTTTTGTGGAAATACTATGCTGCTCCCATTCGGGCAAAAGTCCTTTTTGTGCAAAACTTTTGCGCAAAAGGGCCAGTGTAGACAGCCGAGATTTGTTTTGTGCAAAAAAGCCCCAATGGCGAAAATGGCGATCGGGGCTTTTTTGCGCAAAAGCACGTCTAGATTGGCCACGGATGCTTTTCCGCAAAAAGGGCTTTTGCGGAAAAGCGTCTGTGCCAATCTAGATGCTCTTTTCCAAAAATGCTTTTAACAGAAAACTTTTCCGGAATTATGCCAGTCTAGACGTAGCCCATAAGTTGTAACAATGGTAGATGAATGCTCTGGGATGGTGGGCCAGATTTTCAGTTGGTATAAATATGTGTAATTGCGCTAAGCTGACTTAACATCAGCTGAAAACCTGTCCTATATCTTTTAAAATTTGCCTTGACTATTATTAAATACAACAACAGCAATAAAGAAAATTCAACATGCATATATCTTAAAATGCAGGGCAAAAACAAAGATAGAGAGCCAGGCATTGCATCTACCTACACCTCATCCAATCCCATTGACTCTTCTGAGGTTGAACAGCATGGAATTTGGCCCACAGTGTATATCTTTCTGTCATATCTGCAACAGCTGTTTGAGGTCACTGGACATGAGTCAAAACTCTGGAGACAAGTTAGGCAGGTAATAGATACCAACTGACATTAATACATTTTTTTGCTTGGCTTTTAAAAATAATAGCTTTGAGGCTAGTATTGCTGTCAAAATAGGAAAAACTAACCCGGTATATACAGACTTAATTTAAAAAATGCAGATAACATTTTGTAGGATTGTGTTGCCGTTCAAGAGTGATCTTGGCAGGGTGGTGACAGGACACAAGGGGAAAGGAGAGAACAACTGGCTGCACCTGCTTTCTAGATACCTCCATCATTAGTTATCACTAAATTAAACATCACAGATGAAAGCTGCAAATCATTCTTTTGAACAGAGGTGAAATGCTACAGGTAGAAGACTAATGGGGTAAAAAGTGAACCAGGTTTACTGCGTGAGTAAAAACCCATCCACCATCTTTCCAGGATCCCAGAGCACTTTTTTTAAGCTGTTTTATTTGTTGACTGATCCTACGTTTTTTGCAGATACTACTAATAGAAGCTTAAAGCTAAGTTAGGACAGTGAGATGGAGCCTATAGGTGAATATGAACACACACAGTACCAGAGCACTAATGTGCTGCATCGAGTTTATATGGTGTTACTCTTTACCTCACCTTTGTCCTTAAGACAGGCAAACTTTAGAACTTCCTAACTTGGTACTTAGGCTATTTCAGATGAGGTGGCTGTGAGGACCACTGAGAAAGAAAGTAGCTGAGATTAATAAACATCCAGAAATGCCTCTCTGGAAAGCAATATATTTTATGTAATTGTTTAATATTAACATTTGCTAAGCACCCATCCTGTGTTTAGTGTGATACAGATGAGTATGCGGCGTAGACAGAAACTTGGTCTCTGCTCTTAGAAATGTACAGTCTAAACAGCAAGGGTTTGTAATGCCAACAGCTCCAGCTGATCGAGAATTGGCCTGACATAGAGGAAACTCTGGATGGCGTAGAGCCAGAATTATCCCCTCCAGTACAGTGGGCAAGTGTGACTGGAAGAGACAGGAGTGCACAGGTGCTTTTGCTAGTTCTAGTTTCTTGAAGTGAAAGCAAAAGAAAGCAACTTCAGTGTCTCTGTAACGTGCTACAGGGCTGAACTGGGCCTACAACATGTGGTGCAATATTGCCAATCCCTCATGTTTAGAGCTAAAAAAACAAACCCATGAAGCAGGTTTAAAAACAATGAGATTAGAAAAACAGTATTTTTGTTTTTTTCCCAATTCTCTTCAATTTGTATTTGATCACTTCTGAGTCTTAAGTTCAACCCTAATTATACTCTCAAAAGGCTGTTTGCCACTTGGTGCTAACTGCAGACTGCTCGTATCCTTTCCTACCTCATGGGTATAGGGACCTGCTTTCTTGCTATCTTAATAAGATAGGCAACTGCCTAACTCGTATATTTCCTCCACAGTCCTTTACCTAACCCTGGCCGGTATTCATATGTCCTTCTAATTTACTTACACTTCTCCTCTTGCGTCCCATCACATTCTCCTTCTTTGCCATGCCACTTTCCCAGGGATCTTCTCAACCTGCTTCCTGCTCCACTGAATCTGCATCCTGTTCCCCATAGTCTGGACTCAGTCTCCTGTTTTCTTTCCTAAATATCTCCTATCTTTCTTCATCCTCAGTCTCATTCCCAACACTTTCACATTCTCCTGTCCTTTAGTTGGCCAGCTCTTCTTGCTAAATATGGGGCTGCCATCTTCCCTGATAGCAATTTAGTTTAAGTCCCAGTGGAAACAATGAGAGGTGGTAGTCATCTTTTTTGAGGGCAGCCTCATTTTCACCTGCGAAGGTCAAGAAGAAACAGAGGCTACTTTGCTGAAGAACACCTATTGCTTTATTTCTATTGACAGTAATGAGAGATAGCTGCCATCTTGTATAAGGGCAAAGCTTCATGAAGTTGGAGGTAGAAATAAGAATATCATGAGATCCATTTAAAATAATCCCAAATATCCCAAGATTCCTGATGAAACTACTATCCTGTTCTAAGAAGTGTTCAGGAATCAAGCTCAGAGACAAAAATGCTACTTGTGGAAATAGGAGTGGGAAAGAATTCATAGGCTATCTGATGGTTTGCTCGTCCATCAGGGAATATGTATTTGTTCACTAATGTATTTTATGAATATTGTACAGGTTATTCAGTATAGTACTTTGCTGATTATTCTCTGTTCAGAGTTTACTGTCTATGATTTGATAAAAAATTTGCTCTGGAATTGGGAGTGCTCTGAAACTACCAAACAAAAATTGGAAAAAATAAGCCTTTATTGAGACAATTATTCAAGTGACATAACTTGTTTTTCCTTTTTGCTTTTCATTTATATATTTAAAAAATATATACAAACAACTTCATTATCCCTTTTACATGGCAATGGAAAAACAAGCATGTAAGGAAAATATATACACAATTATAAAAGAAAGAAACTGATGTAACTTTCTATTAAATCTCATAATTTGCAAATTAATCCAATGGTTGAGCTAACATGATGGGCTAAATTCATCTTATGTAATTCCATTGAATATATGCTAATGGGACATTATTGGCTTAAATTTGACCTAAAATGTAAGTGCGCTATGAAAGCTTATATAAAAGCTTAGGAAGGGTGAAATGTTTGTGGGTTTCAGTTCCAATGAAAGGTGCTGCTTTTAAACAAATACTGCCTTGCTAGAACTTCAATCTCTGGGCCACTGTGTGTGTTAAAAGTGAAACTGGCTACAAACAAAAGTGAAACTAAGGTTGTTTTTTGTTGTCTAGTCTCAGAGAAATGGCAAAAGTAAACAGAGCTTAAGTATCCCTATGTAAACTAGATTTTAAAAATCCATTCACTTAAAGTGAAGTTAGTAATGTACAGGAAGAGAGTCCGCCCATGTGCCCGCTCCTGATTATTCGTCCCTCAACTCAGTGGAAATGTAGATCTTCCTCTTTTGATGAGTGAACTTTACAGCCTTTTTTCAACTGATTAATATACATAGCTTTATCTTATTTATTGTGTCTTCCCCCACTTCTTTGTCAAATGACACACGGTTAAAGAAAGATTTATTTAAATTCTTCAGTGAAGTTCCCTTCTAATGCAAACCTTGAGTCTGCTTCCAGCATTATGATATGTGGTAACTCAATAGTCCTAAGATTTCTTTTCTTAATTCTTAAATGTTTCCCTTCCTTATTCCCTTGTGGGACAGGTGAGAAAAGCAATTGCCTCCAGTGCTTAATGCATCACAACTCAAAAACTCACTCCATCCTTGTAATTTAGAATCCCAGCTCAGCTGGTGGTTCCTGGATTTGAGACTTAGCATGTGAGTTCAGCACTTTTAAATCAATCACTCTGAACAGCATTTCTGTCAAAGAGAAACCTTTTTTTTTTTACAAGACGGTTTTCTTTATTTTCACATGCGGAACCTGAGAAGTGAACTCTCTCATATATGTACCCAATATATGTAGAGAAAATATTGAATTCTATATAATTCTTTCCATTTATTTAAAGTGATTGTTCTATCAATCCAAGGAATATGCCAGTATTTCACTGGAACAGCAAATAGCTCTTTTTCATTTATTTGTGTCTCTGTATTGAAGAAAGCACTTCAGAATGTTTTAGTAATTAATAGACTGAGTGTATGGAGCATTGGCCTCTCTGCAGAACCAGTAGAGTTCAACTGTATACATTCCATTCAGATATTTACTAAATCTCTCTTTGCTCAAATGGATGGGGACTTTCCCAATGAAAGCTTATGCCCAAATAAATCTGTCAGGGTATGTCTACACTTGCACCCTTTTTCGAAAGAGGGATGCAAATGAAGACATTCTAAATTGCAAATGAAGCCGGGATTTAAATATCATTTGCATATTTGCATTATGGCGCTATTTTGAAATAACCTTAATTTCTCATACAATGACGTTTACCAGTTATATCGAAAGAAGGGTTTTCTCTCGAAATAAACATGTCTTAACAGCATCTGTTATTTTGAAATAGTGCTATTTCAAAATAGCGCCATAACACGAATATGCAAATGAAGCATGGGATATTTAAATCCCAGCTTCATTTGCAATTTCTAATATCATCATCTGCATCCCTCTCTCGAAAGAGGGTGCAAGTATAGGCATACCCTTTGTCTTTAAGGTGCCATAGGAATTCTCATTTTTGTAGATAGACTAACATGGCTACTCTCTGATACTTTAAAAAACTGAATCATGAATTGGATCATGTTATCATTTGGACTTAAAAAATCCACCTACTTACAAAAAAATGGTATGAAGTGATTCACTTTTGTCAACGGTCCTTTACAATAAAACTATTCTCCTTCTTCTTCCTTAATATCATGTTGCACCAACCTTAGTTGGTCCAAAAAAACGGATTGTGACTTGCTTCACACCTTGCCAATCATTTCCAGTTTTCTCCACAGTTATCTTTGGACCACCTAGGACTCTTCTCCCAAAGGCTCAGCACATATCAGATGGTGCCATCTTCTTCTGCTAGAGTGTGTCTAGACAGGAACTTTCTGTCTGAATAAGCTATGTAATTTGTGCTACGCAAATTGCGTAGCTTATTCCGAGTCTAGGTTGAAAGATCTTATTTTGAAATTTGGCGCTATTTCGGGAAATAATGAGCACATTTAAAGATGCAGCATTGCTATTTAGGGATACTTTCGGTATCCCAAAATAGAACCACAGTCTTGACATATACCCTTAGACTTATATTATCCAGAGAATTAAATTCAACTTTCTTACACTGTAGTGAGACAGAAACATTGAAGGATGTATGCAGAAAAAATTTGAATTATGAATTTTTAAATTTAATTATGTAGAGATAAAGCTTTTTATTTTCTTTATAGTTTAGTATTTAAATTAATAAATTCATCATGTCAAAATAAATATCATAAATGTTATGAACGTGAACTGGATCTAATATTTTAAAGATATATTGTGCCTGATTAACTTGGTTTACATATTTGTAGTACTGGTTATAAAAGATATAAGAAATACATGAAAGTGTGTTGTGGTAAAAAGATATTATTGGAATGATGGGGTGGTTGCTTTACTCACACCATGTAGAACTGGTTGAAAAATGAAGACATATTTTCATGAAAAGCTTTGAAATTTCAAAATTGTTTTCATTCTAACGTGTTCAAAATTGATAAAAACATTTAAAAACAAAAAGCAGACTCTGAAATGGCAATTGCTCACTTATTATTTGGCCAGGTGACAATGGCTGCTCCCTGGAGCAAATGATTTGGAGCAGTGCTGAGCTGCTGGAGCTGAACATTGTTTGAGGAAAGGGAGCTGTGCAGGGACCCAGGATACCCTTGTGATCACCCCCCTCCACAAGTATAGAGAGCTGCACTGGGGGCTAGCTGTCCTCAAAGCGCTACTCTCATATCAGATGGAAGTACTGCAAATGTAACACTCTGATGCCTGGGGAATTAAGGGTATGTCTACACTACAAAGTTAATTCGAACTAACAGATGAATTAACTTTGATAAGCCCCGGGTCCTTAAAGGGGTAGACTCTGGCCAGACGGCACTTTGCAGAAACAGCCCTGCCAGCAGTCTCTGCCCCTGACCCAGTGGCCGCAGGATGAGCCAGGCAGCCAGTGGCAGTGACGTGTCCCCCGCCCAGTCCCCCAGCACGCAGGAGCCAGCCAGGGGACGTAGATGGTGCGCGGCCTCCTGGACTAGTGCGGAGGTCATGGACCTCATTGAGGTTTGGGGGCAGGCCCCCAATCTCCATGATCTCCGCACTAGGAGGAACGTGGCTGTCTATGGCTGCATAGCAGCCGCCATGGCCCGAAAGGGACACAGGCGCACCCAGGAGCAGGTGCACCTGAAAGTCAAGCAGCTGCGTCAGGCGTACGCCAGGGCCACCAGGGGTGGCGCCACAGCAGGGGTTGCCACCTGCCCCTACTTCCCTGCCCTCAACCGACTCTTGGGGGGCGGGGCGGTCCATGCCAGCCCGGGGGACAGCGAGCCGGGACCGGAGGGCCCTGACCTGGGCGCACCGGAGGGACCACCGCCAGCTGTTCCAGCAGGGTCATCCAGGGAGACCGTACCGGGTAAGTAGTTTGAATTAAGTAGTTTGGGGGGGAGTGGGGAAGGAGACCAGAGACCACATGCGTGGGCCATGCCTTCCACGGATCACGCAGACACCTGTGCACGTGCGAGCACGTGCCATGCCACCCTTGGGCAGGTGGCTCCAGCTGCGTGACACCCAGGGGCCATGGCCCAATAGGCACATGCTTGTGCAAAGAGACCTGACATGCTCCCAACCCCGGGGCGGGACCCAGCAGGATGCTTTCCCTTCACATGTCCCCTCTACACGGAGGCAGGGGACATCTCCCACTCCCCCCCGCTGCCCCGGCCACACTATACATGGCACAGGGACATAGGTGCGGTCTTGGGGCAGCTCCCAGTCCCGGGGAGAGCCAGACATCCTGACCATGGCTTCTGTACAAGCACAGCGGCTCTGACGGTGCAGGACACGGTCACCCTCACGTTGCAAGGTGGGAGAGAGGTCTGGGCATCATCCTCTGCGTCCCCAGGGAGAACTGACCACTTCTCTTCTTTCTCTACAGCTGCACCAGCTGCTCGTGCAGGGCACACCACCCCACCCGGGACATGCTCCCGCACCCGCGGCCTGCTCCGGACCGCCAGCACGGAGTACAGCACGGGCAGGAGTACTGGGACCAGCACCTGGGGGCCCTGCGAGCCATGCATCGCACAGTGGAGGCCTGGATGCGGGCAGACCTCCAGCTCCGCTAGGAGCAGCTGGCTGAGGTCCGAGGGCTGAGCACAAACCTGCAGGTCCTGCTGCAGAGCATGGTTCCCCGTGCCAGTCCTGCGCCTGCTGCCCCCCCAACTGCTGTCCCTCCTCCCACTCCTGCCACCTCCCACCTCTTCCTCCTCAACCCCCACACCCTCTTCCTCAATGTCCACACCCCCCACCTCAACCTCCGCACCCTCCACCCCATCCCCCCGGGGACGCCGAGGCCCCCTCCCTCGCCGTGCTGGGAGGCGCTTGGCCCGGCGAGACCCCCACCCCGATCCCTGAGTTTCCCCACCCCCTCCTTTCCCTTGCTTCCCCCTTCCAGCTCCCTCCTCCCAGTTTTCCTCCTCCCCTCTCCCACTCTCTCTCTTCCCCTCTCCCACCTCCTTTTCCCAGTCTCCCCGAGTTTTGTGGAATAAAGACAGTTTCTATTTCTGAACACGTATCCTTTATTTTGTACATCAGGAAGGGGGCTAGGGAGGGGTAAGTGGAAGGAGGTGATGGAGGAATGGGGTATGAGCCCCCAATGGGGAGGACTGGGGTGGCTCTGCGGGCTCCTCGGGGTGGAAGCTCTCCTGCAGCCCCCCAATTGACACCCCCCCCGGATGGCAGCCTGCGGCAAGTGCAGCCGGGCTGATGGCTGAGTGCTGTGATGTGCCGAGTGTGGGCACTGAGCGCACTCCAAGCCAGGACTGCTTTGCAAGCGGGGCACCCCTGAGAACTGTCTGTCCGGGGTGGGGGTCGGGTCCCTTTAAGCACAGCCCTCGGCTAGCCTGAGACAGCAGCTCCACGCTCTAAGTCCTCATTTGATGCCCTGCCGGCACTGCTTCCGGCCATCCTTAACCTTAGTTCAGGGTCCACTCAGTGTGGACATGCTAGTTCGAATTAGCAAGCGCTAATTCGAACTAGTTTTTAAGTCTAGATGCGCTAATTCGAACTAGTTTTTAGGTCTAGATGCGCTAATTCGAATTAGCTTAGTTCGAATTAACTAATTCGAATTAGCTTAACTAAGTTAGTTCGAATTAGTGCTGTAGTGTAGACATACCCTTAGTGAGTACACAACCATTGCTTTCCTTTCACTGGTTCACTATCACTAGTGAAACTGACAGTACACAAAGTCTTCAAGTGTAAATAGAACCTAGTGCTTGTCTTCCCTTACTTTTAGAATTCCCTGTAGTGGTACATTACAGACAGGCTGTCTTTCTACCTCCAGCAGTCCAGAAGCTGAATCCTGAAACTGACTTCTTGAGCCCTTCTAAAAGCAGATTTCCAAGAGCACCTGCTTTACCATGTTGACTGATGTTGAAAGCAGCATATTCCAGGCAGGAGGGAAGAAGGGGGCCAAAAAAAGAAATGTGTAGTCAAAGTCAGGTATCTGAAGGTTGAAAGTTAGCACATGTAGGAGGACTTTGCAGTTTTAATAACTGAGAGGAAAAGTATTTAAAACAGAGCTCTTGAATGACTGGGCTAGGTGCAGAAGAATGTTTTTCCCCAGTTGGGCCTCTTACCATATGTACAATATTACCATAACTGTTTTGTACTATAAATGAATGATTTATGTAGTGATTTATCCATTCTTCCATGACTCTGACCAATATCTATTATCAGCTCATATTCAGCCCTTTTACAATGGCAATATATGTAACTTTGTATGCTGCTGCACTACTTGCTTTTAAGCATAAGATACTATAGGGTGTGCATTATTGGCCACTAGCGCTTCCCTTAATGTATTCAAGTCTGGAGACAAAGCACACGTACCTGTCGTAGGAGCATGATTTAGGCCAGTCATAGGGTACTGAGGCACTGTGTATTCTGACATAGCTATTCCATGTCTTGACAGCACGCCTGTTATTTCAAAATATTTTTTGAAATAACGGGCACACTATTCCGATGTCCCTGTAAACCTTGTTCCACGAGGATTAAGGGACATTTTGGAATAGCGGTTTATTGTGTAGACAGTGTCAAATTATGAAATAAGCTATTTTGAAATACACTCGAAATAAGCTATGCAAATTGTGTAGCTTATTTCGAGGTAAGGGTGCAGTGTAGGTGCACTCATAGGTACCCAAAGTCATTGTGTATTATTTATTGTGATAATTGAGTGAACATTGTTGATTTTAATATGTTTTTAAATTAAATGTAAATAAATTAAGTTTGTTCTGTATTTATCAAAATAATCTTGTTTCCGAAAAAGTAGGCAAGATGAGGATAGCGGGTGCAGTTTTAAACCCCTTTCAAATGCTATAGGTTTTTGCCTAAATAGGTTGCCAAAATCCTGTTTCATTTCTTGCTTTCATTGCTGGTGCTGCTTTGAAGTCTAGTCCTATTCTCTTGTTGGCTGTGGCCCAGTGGCCACTCGCAATACAGCTTCTCTAGCAAATGGGCCATTTTGAACTTTCATTTTTCTTAAAATAATTGGGGGGGGGGGGGGAGAGACTCAAGAGACTGCTGATTTAAAAAAACAGTCATGATTCCAAATTCAGACCATTTTTGTTGGAAACCCAAGATTATTCGCCCTCCCCTCCTCCCCCATTTGATAACTGTTTGGTTTGGTGGTCTTTATGAAATGTGTTGGTAGTGTCAATCCAATTCCTATTAGACTGAATTGACATGGAAAACAAACTACCCCCTCTCCACAATAGATTGCCCCTCTGTGAGGGTTTTAGGTACACTTCTGGTATAGTTTGAGGAAGTTTGCTCTGAAGCAGCACATACTTGTACTGTTCCATGGATAACAGAGAATTCATTATGCAGGGTGGCCAGTTCAACAGTAAATTCAGTTACAGGAAGGGAAAAGCGGGTCTAGAGTGTTTAATACTCCCAATGTATTTTTTAATAGAAACTGAAAGATCAAAACAGCTCAGCTGCCAGTGAACTGAGATAAAAATGGCATTTGGGCAGACAGACTTCAAAATGTGCTTCTCCTGCTTTTTTATTTCTTCAGTGGTTTAGACCCGATGGGCACATCCACTGCAATTTTTCTAATAGTTGAGCTGTGTTTTCTTTTTCAGGCTCTTTAAAAATGAGAGAGAGAGAGAGATGAGGAGTAATAAGTGCATCTGATTTGTCCTTTGTAATAAGTTAGGAAAGATCCCAAAAGCCCACTTGCCCAAAGAAGTCTGTTCAAAGTGGTGGGTGGAAGACACTAAAGAATGATTCTATGCAGAAAGATACAGCAGTGATCCAAGGCATTATTAGAAGATAATTGAGTAGCCTTAACATGAATAAAATATACTTACCAGTTTTTCCTAGTAATCATGCATCTGCTGTATTATTACAGTGAAATAAAATACCATATTTTATTTATTTATGTGGAAACCATAGACCCCCTGTTGGCATTATGTTCCCCTGGGGTCTTCAGGGTGAGGATAGCCTGTGCTGTTGAAGATACTATCTTAACTTCCACCCAGTACTGCAGCAGCATCTCGGTGGATCTGCAGGATTTCACCATTATGCAGTCGGAAGAGGCAGAACAGGGACTGGGCTCTTCTGGAGTCTTCTAATGATAAAAACTCTGAAAGTTAACGCACCCTACATTGTCACTTGGTAAATGGAACCTCTTGTAGGGGGTCCCATAGGCAGCAGAGGCTGATTAGTTGCTTGCAGTGTGACTCCAATATAGGTATACAAAGGTAAGGGCTACTGGATCCAGTGCAGAGGCATAGGACTTCTGTGTAGATGTCTCTATCTCTGGCTATGTCTAGACTGCAGGCTTCTTTTGGAAGAAGCTTTTCCAGAAAAGATCTTCCAGAAAAACTTCTTTCGAAAGAAAACATCCACATAGCAAAAGCGCATCAAAAAAGCAATCTGCTTTTTCGAAAGATAGGGTATGTCTAGTCTACATGGCTCCGTCGACGGAGCCATGTAGATGAGTTTACTAGACATAGCAAAATGAAGCGGCGATTTAAATAATCGCCGCTTCATTTACATCAAAATGGCTGCTGCGCTGTGCTGACGATCAGGCAGAGCGGGGCAGTCTAGACGCGCCACGGTCGACAAGGGAAGCCTTTGTCGACCGCTCTGGTAAACCTCATTTCACGTGGCATGCCTTTCACGAGGCATACCGGAGCGGTCGACAAAGGCTTCCCTTGTTGACTGCGGTGCGTCTAGACTGCCCCGCTGTGCCGATCAGCTGAGCGTTGGCACAGCGCGGCAGCCATTTTGATGTAAATGAAGTGGTGATTATTTAAATCGCCGCTTCATTTAGCTATGTCTAGTAAACTCATCTACATGGCTCCGTCGACGGAGCCATGTAGTCTAGACATACCCATAGTGTCCACATTGATAGGACGCTATCGTGCATTTAAGTTGTGATTACTGTGGATGGAGGGGCCACCAGGGCACCTGTGCTTTTTCCTGGAGTTCTCTCCTTCTGGAAAAAAAACCCTTTTCCCCATTCACACATGCCTTTTTCTGAAAGAGCTCTTTTGAAAAAAGGCTTCTTCTTCATAGAAAGAGGTTTACCGCTGCCAGAAAACCCTGTGCATTCTTTAGACTTTCTGTTGAAAGGATGCAATTGCAGTGTGGACGTAAGTGTAGTTTTCAGAATTTTTTCAGAAACTTGGCAAGTTTCTTCTTCCCTTTTGTAGGTTATTCCCATGTGGGGGAGTCCTAAAATGGCACCAGTGGTCATCACTTTAAAGTTTTTTTTTTTCACGGTTCTACAGAAAATTTTCCATGTATAGTAATGTGAATTTGAGTTGGAAGAAAATAGATTTAAAACAGTGAAGATATCCTAAACAATTCTGTCTTGTTTTATTACTGGCATCTGGATATAAAAGGGCATAATTTAAGTGCTAGATCTAACTTACATTTTTGATGCATTTTATTTTACATGCTTACCCCAATAATCACCTTTCATGCTGCACCCCATTCCAGACTTATGTGTACCATATGATACTGTATGTCTTATCTTGATCCCAGATGGTCTTAATTTTATTTCTGATGCTTACAAGTGCTTTGTGTTAGCTCACTGTACATGTTAAACATAGGATCCTAGGAAAACGTCATTGGTGGACACATGCTGCAGGTTGGACCTCCTTGGTCCTGGTCCTGGTCCACCCTTGGGACCTGAGTGACCCTGAATGAGGGATTTTTCTGGACCAGGAGAGGTCATTTCTCTCTCCCTCCCGCCCTCCCCCGGCTGCTGCCCTGCCCCCCCAACCAGGCTTCCTGGTTTCTCCCCCATCTGAGCTGATGTCTCCTCCTCCCCGCACCCCAGCTGAGCCACGTGCCAGGCTTTCCAGCTCCTGCCCCCCCCCCCCAGCCCAGTGTTGGATTCCTGGCTCCCTCACCCCTGCGCAGTGCACTGGTACTCTCTGATCCTGGAGCATCACTGGTCCTTCTGGACCACAGATGTTGCTGACAAGAGAGTTCCAGTTTATAGAGGTGCAACCTGTACTTATATGCTCATAGTTTATTCCACATTTAAAACTGCTGTGTTAGCAGGCATCCGAACCACAAATACACCTTTGCAATCTGCTGATTGGGGGGTGGGGATTAAAGGGGTCAGTTGCCATGGGACCCAGTGCTTCTAAATGGCACAGAGCCCTGGCCCCAGGCAGCTCTAAGGGCTGGGCGTGCCAGCCTGGTGTGCTTGGGTGGCACGTAAGGCTGGTTGCCCTCAGCCCCACCTCTTCTGGAAGCATGGAGCTAGGCCCCTCCCCACCTGACCCAGGGCCCCGTTGTGGCTCTCAGCTCCTGTGAGTACAGTTGAAAATTTGTGGTGATGTTGTTTTTAAGTGAAGCCTACAGGAAAAGTGACAGCTGCCAATGTTTCTCAGTCCAAGTTAGTCTATAGGAAGTGGCAGAAAGAGGACTCTGAGTGGCTCCATGTGGGACTCTGAGTGGCTCCATGTGGAACTGGTGCTGTTTTATTAGTCCTCCTGCAAACTGAGATGGTCATAGGCGTCCCGCAGTAAATAGTCAGTGTCCGTTTCCATCCATGCCTTCCCAGAGGCTATAAACGTAGGCGGAAGAGATGCTTCTGGGGATGTCATGTCTGGTGTCTGAGCCCTTGGTAGGGTGTGGGCAGAGCAGGCTGTGGCCCTAGCTGGACTGCTCTTCCCGCTTGCTCCAGTGATGAAGCCATGGAGCTGCTGGTGGTACAATTTGATTCACAAGAAGTTCTTTCTGTTTTAGCTTGGCCAGGGAAGCAGGCTGCCATTCGAGCCTTGGTTGCAGTGAGATGTGCTCTCCATCACTGGTATCTAGGACCGGCTCTCTTCCCTGCCCTCTACGGTTGCCAGCTCTCCAGGATTGTCCTGGAGTTTCCAGGAATTAAAGATTAATCTTTAACTAAAGATTGTCATGTGGTTAAATCTCCTGAAGTCCTCTCCGCTACCCAAGCAGAAGTTTTTATGAGGAGTACCCAGGGGTTTGGGATTTGGGGGATAAGGGGTGCAGACTCTGGGAAGAAGTTTGGGTACAGGAAGGTACTCCAGGAATATGTCCAGCCAAAACTGGGAACCTTGGGGGTTCAGGAGCCTAGTTCACGGGTGCTGACCTTACCCATGGGAAAATTTCCTGTTGTCTCCTGTCTATATTCTTACCATGGTGAGTAACTAATGGCCTACTCTGCAGTTCACATTCGGGGAAAACTGATTGAGGGCACTTATACACTAAGATGATAAGTATCTTAAGGATGGTTAAGGCAGACAGAACTCTGCATATAGACTACAAGATCAGTCCTTTAGAGAGTGACAGAAGTGATCTGTCACAAGGAAACATAAAAGCCTGCTACTTTATTTATTGTTAATCAGAGATGTGCTGTAAAATGTGTCATCCTGCGCTCATTTTGTACTCATTACGAGGCTACACCCTAAGATGACTCAGAAATATAAGCTACTGCTCAACAGGCCTGCCTGTATTCACAGTGTGTAGTGCATTGAGCGCATTATACTACGATCTGTATTGGCGTCCATTTTGCTTGTCAGGGAAGTGTATAGTGCTTTTTTAGTCTTATACTGTAAGTGGTTTTGGACCTAGCTGCCTCTCCATATGCGATTCCACAACCACTGAAATCAGCTCAGTGGCAGCAAACTACCAATTTTACTGGGAACGGGGCATTATCAGGCAAGAATCCTCAGCAAAGGTCCTTCTACAGAGCCAAATGTCAAATCCACCTTTTCAGCCATGCTTTCCTGTAGAAGCACCCTTGCTTTCATTCTTGTATATCAAAAACAAACCCCTTAAACCAAGCCTACTTCTTGTCAGCGGAGAAGGGCGAGACATATTAATGTTGGTCCTTTTACTTGTGGAAGGCCCTCAGACCCTAACATTGCCAACTTTCTAAATGCACAAAACCAAACTCCCTTGCCCCACTCCCTCTACTTCTCTGCTGCCACCCCCCCCCCCATTCACTGCATCCCCCCCTTTCTCCTTCCCTCATTCTCCCCCACCCTCACTCACTTTCACCGGGCTGGTGCAAGGGTTTGAGGTACCAGAGGAAAGTGAGGGCTACAGTTGGGGATTCTGGCGTTGGGATAGGACTGAGGATAAGAGGTTTGGGGTGCAGATGTGGGCTCATGGCTGGCACAGGGGTTTGGGGGATGAGAGGGTGCAGCCTATGGAGAGAGTTTGGGTACAGGAGTGGACTCCAGGCTGGGACACAGAGTTGGAGATACGGTGTCCCAGCAGCACTTACTTAAGCTCCCAAAAAGTGGCCAACAGGTATTAGCAGACCCGAGGCACAGAGTGGCTCCATAGGGCTGCCACCATTGCAGCTCCCATTAGTTGCAGATCCCAGGATTTGGGAACTATTGAGCTGACATTCCGTGTGATGTCTCTTCTCCTGGATGATGGCTCCTCAGCTCCCATGGCCCAGGAACTGTGACCAGGGCAAGAGGCAACACAAGGACACAGCTTTGCTGTGCCTACGGATCTCAGGAATCTGACGGATATTTCTAAGAGTTGCACGGAGCCCAGGCAGGTAGGGAGCCAAAGTCTGTCTTAGCCTTGTGGCCCTCCTGTGCTGTTGTCTAGACTTTTAATAGCCCAGTTGGCAGTGCCAACCAGAGCTTCAGAGTTCCCTTTTGACTAAGTGTTCTGATTAAAACCTGGACACCTGGCAACCCTATCAGACACTATAATGTCAGGCACCATGTAAAAATCCAGATTTGTAATATCTGTAATACCTCCCAATATCAGAGAATTATCAGGGCTAATATCAGAGAATTGCCATCAAATCTGGAAATTAATCTGCCCCTGGGATCAAGAGAGTCCAGACTTGTTGACCTTAAGGGCTCAATGCTTGGCCTATTTATTTCTCCATCTTTTTCTGATGGTGCAGGCCAACTGAGGTAGAAATGTTTAGAAAGGGAGGGGGCTAAGATATGGTGGTTTGGGGGTTTAATGAATATTAGTCCATTCGAGTTTAGTGTGATTATTTTTCATAGAATACTAGAACTGGACAGGACCTTGAGAGCTCATGGCAGGAATTTTTTTAGCAGAGGTGAAAGTGCGTTGGTATGGGCTGGTATGGCATATAAACAAGAAGCAGACACCGGTACCAGGCTGTACATGACCAGTGTTAAAATGCAGTTGCTGTACCATTAACTTACCACCACTCCCAACCCCCAGTCGATGGCCCTGCTGGTAGGGCTCGGCAGCACTGCCAGACCCTACCAGCAGGGCCAACAACAGGGGAGTAAATAGGAGGAAGCAAAAGGGGCAGCTGCCTTGGGGCTCAGCGATTTAAAAGGACTGAGGGCCCCCAGATGCTGCTGTAGCACTGGCTATAGCTGACGGGGGGAGTTGAGTCTGGTTCCCTAGTCCCACCTCTGAGCTGCCACCCTACCTTGCTCAGAACCCCTGCAAACTGGTAAGTACTACTTTCACCCCCTGCTTTTTAGTAAAAATGGCATGAGCGCCTAGCATTTGGAATTAAGTCTTTTTGGTAAAACAAAGCAAATAAAAAAAATTACTAGAGTAATTGCTTGTAGGGCTTATGGTTTCTGTATAAATTGGCACTTCTAGCCTTTGCTCATGGAGGTGGGTGGAGGTAGAAGAGAGAAGGCTGTTTGCATACTGATAGGGCAGGAAGCAGCTGGGAGGAAGCTAGCAACTGTCATAAGGTCTGCAAACAATCTAGTGACATCAAATGGATGCCAGTGCTTGCTTAAAATCAGTGTAACGGGGAAGATAATGGAAGGAAGATGAAATAAGGGAAAAGAGTTTTTTCAGCATGCTGCCCTTTCTTTGACACATACCAGGTTCCTGTGTGCTTGCGTGTATGCACACGCACATATGTTTTTACCCAATTTAGCTGTGTGTCAGCTTCTTACCAAGCCCCAGAAAGCACCCCTTGGCTGGCCTCATTTTTTAACTCAGTAACTTATTACAGTAAAGTTGTAGTTAATAGTTTCTGGAAAGATGATAGCTGTCTGCATTTAAGTGTACACACTTTGGGCTAAATGTTGAGAAATTACAGGTATGTAATATAAATCCTGGGTGTGCCAGCCAAGCCTGTAGAGAAGGGGAAGGGGAGAAAGCACATTAGGATTAATCTCTTGCAGGGTGACTAATGCAAAGAGAATGAGGTACTTTCCTCCCTGAAACTGCAGAGATTTTGACATAACTTTCAAAGGGGTACCACTGGAATGTAGCTGGTCATTTGTGGAGCAGGTATGTGATTTAGTACAAAAACCCTTATGTTAGAATATCATAGTAAATTAGAGAGACATATGACAGCACATTCCATACCAGGGCTTAAAACACAACCTCACACCCAGTTTGGATAAATTAAGTTACCTAATTATCCAATGTACTTTAAGAGCATTAAGAGCAGCAGCATCTGAGAACTGATTTACATCCTGTTCAGCTTCTTGAGCTTTGTCAGATTTTCATGTTTGAAGACCTGTGTGTATGAAGCAATACATTTGTTACATCTCATCTCAGTCTTGATTCCACAGTGACTTTCACATCTAATATTAGCAAATGACTTGCTGCCCAAGCTTATTAATGCCATGCATATGTTAGAAAGGAGTAACTGAATAGATAGATCTATGCAGTCTTGGGTAGAATACTATGTGGTGCTAAAGTTTGTATAGAAAAATAGGATTTTATTTTATTTATTGCAAGTGTTGTAATCAGCTAATAGGCAGCAAAATTCAGTGGTATGTAATTGTTAGCTTCATTTTAAAAAATGTCTTATCAATAAACTCCAGAACTGACTACTGACACAAAGAAAATCTCACCGTAATTTATGGTATTTCATCACACGGCACTGCATTCCAAGTAATTTACTATGGCACTTGTAGTTTCAGATTGAAAATCTTTCTATTTTTCTTTTCTCCACCAAATATTTTTTTTAATATTTCATCTACATTACACACTTTATTCTAAGTATTTTATCAATCCTAGTGAGGATATTAGCAGATCCTTCTAAAACTTTTGCCAATTTTCAAAGAGAATTAAAGGAAAGGGTAGATTTTCCTGATAATCCTTTTAAAATTAAAATGTAACACCAAAATATTGTTTAAGTGACATTCAGGTCTGACCTAAAGCTGGGAAATTCAAAGTGAATAGCTGACACTTGCTAGTTAAGTGCTCATTGTGCTTACGTATTGAAGCCAGAGACTGTGAAACCTCAAAAGATTCTGAGGTCAGTTTAGTTCAGATAATATCCAAACTTTTGGATGCTTATCTGAACCCCAGTGGTCTGCAGAATGGGCTAGAAATCTTGATGATCAGGCTTTTGTGTAAGAAAGGTAGTATTTCCTCACTGATCTGAACATGGCAGCAAAATGAGGACTGACAGATACATTAATGGATGTTATGCAGCTGGCTTACACTTAAACTTGGAGAACAAGCGTTACCCTCCCATCATCCATACTCACCTATTCTAGGCATGAAGTGGTTCCAAATGTGGGGTTTATAGCACTCTTACAATGTCACCCGTAACTCTGGGTAGCTTGACTCACTTCACTTGGGATATGTCTACACTATGGGACAAGGTCAAATTAAGATACCCAACTTCATGTTAATGGTGTAGCTGAAGTTGAAGTGCCTTAACTCAGTTTTGGCGCTGTCCCCACTGCAGGAAGTCGAAGGGAGCACATGCTCCCTTCAACTTCCCTTACTCCTCATGGAAGCAGGACTACTGGCATTGACCGGAGTGCCCCTCTGAGTTCAAATTAGTGTGTCTTCACTAAACCCACTAATTCGAACTCTGGAAGACCGACAGAGGCATCTTCAGTCTTCCCTGTACTGTAGATATACCGTTGGGCAGGCCTGGGCAAAATACGGCCAGTGGGTCGCATCCGGCCTGCCAAGCTACCGGATCCGGCCCATGGAGGCAATGCGGAGCCCCAGGTAGGCTCCTTTGCTTGCCCCGCATGTCGCTCAGATCCTCAACCACTTTCCAAAATCTTGGGTGTGCCCCTCCCCCCATCAAAAATTATTGCCCACCTCTGCCCTTGGGTATTAAGCACATTTCTTTGGAGTCCAAATGTGTGGTTTATAGTGCTTACACAATGTCATCTGTAACTCTGGGTGGCTTGACTCACTTCACTCAGAGTCTTACCATCCTGTGCTGAGCTAAAACAACTGTGGCTCATACATGCTGCAAAGAAAGTACAAATTCCCAGGCCTCTGCCAATTGGTCATAGGTCAGAAAAAATTCCTGTCCTCCCTAAGCAGGCAGTTTGGCTAGACCTGCAGCGTTTGTAAGGCTGAATATCCACTGCCCCCATCTCTTTACTGCCAGCCCTATCATATTCCTTCCCCCGACTGAGGTGGGTGGACTTTTTGGTCAATTCATGATGACAATGGCTCTGCTTGTCTTTATTTCGCTGCTTTGCAGAAAAAAAAAGTTATGTGGTATTTTTAACCAGTAGAAATGGACCTGAGCTACAAAGTTGGGATCAATGTCTGGTCTTCCCTAAAATTTGAAGTGCTCTGGTCCCCCATTTTCTTTTTGACCCATCTTTATTTAAAAAATAATTTTACTACACTTTTTAAAATATCAAAAGTTCAAGCTCTATCCTCTTTTAGTTTTGATCCAAATTGTGCTGATTCTACTTTAATCCAAGCCAGTTCATCATACCAACATATCCAATGTACTACTGTATTAGCGTCATACACTTATCTGATATACTGGCAATATTTGGGCATGGCAGGACTTGTAAAAAAGTCTCTCTTCTTATACCTCCGTAATTCATCTGCTTTGTATATCATTCTAGGAGCTGATGTTAAAACTCACTAAATATTCATTCTGACTTATATAAGAAATATCCTGTGATGTTTCACAGTGCTAGTCCTTTAAAATGGATGGCAGATTTTTGTACAGAAAAAGGAACGTTGTATTCCCATAGCATTTACATTTTTCTTGAATAAGCTAAAACTCCAGTTAATTTGAGACAGAAGAAAAGCTTTGCTTCTCAGCCACAAGCACTAAGGTTAGTCCATATTTTACTCAACTGTTGTAAGCAGAGCCTGGAATCACTGATTAATGCCAGAATCTCCTTTTAGTTCTTCTCTTCATGCATTACTTTAAAATTTGCATAATTGTTTAAAGTTGCACATTTTGCGGATACTGTCCCTGTTAAATGGTACAAGAAAACACATTACATTACGTTACTGACAGAATCAAAACAGAAAGTGACACTTTTATGCAGTGGTGTATTTTGTGAATCAGGCCTGTAATTGGAATGCATTAATGATTTCCTTGACTCTGCCCTATACTGCTCCCTGCTTCCAGCCCCCAAAATAATCCACGCAAACTCTAAGGATATTTAACACATTTTAAGCTATCCAGTTCTATGTAGTTCCTTGTAAAAGTAACTTGGAATAATGATTCCAGTTCTGTAAGACATGTTCAGACAGAAACTCTCACATACACATAGCAACACACAAAGCACGAACCTGTTAAGGATTTCACCTTTTAAGAAATGACAGAATAATTACAGGACAGCATGTCCTTCGTGACTAAAAACAACCAAGTTAAAGTGCTTTCAAGGCTGGTGTGGCCCATTTCCTTATTGGCAAGCTGCATAATTCACAAACTATTAAGGGATTGATTCATGCAATATGTGATAGGAATCAATGTAGTATGTGTGTGTATAGATATAGATATAGACAGGGCTCGACAAATAATGCAATCTACTTGCTCGTGGCGAGTAGATTGCAACCTGGAAGAGCCGGGTTCGGGCGATCTGCGCCTGCGCAGATCTCCAGTCAGTGCGGCTGGCGAGCAGGGCTCGCCGCAGTTCGGCGAGCCCTGGATATAGATATAGATATATGTGTGTGTGTGTGTGTGTGTGTGTATAATAAATATAATGCATACAGGTTCTGATCTAAATTCAGTTCTTATTTATATATACATGAAAGAGAGAGTATACTAATAAATAAATACAGTATTATTAATATAAAATATCCAGGATACCCAGTCATGCTTTTGTAATGAAGGATACATAAGTGCTTTCATTTTAAATCCTCTTCATTAAATGTTTCAGTTCAACCTCAGGCTGAAACTTGGTATATAAGAAGTCCTCAGCCCTTTGAAAATGATTCTGGCTTTGTAAAAGAGAAGAATCTGCTTTTTTTATTTTACGTTTTTTTGGGGGTGGATCAAGATTAAAATATGGTTTATAGTGTTTTAATATATTTTTATCACTCAGGGTTGGTACTTTGAGGTTCATGAATGTCCCTTGCAGGGTCAGCTTAGGTGGATCCATGGATAAGTGCTACATTTTCTTTCATGCATCTATGATCTGATATACAGGTTGAACCTCTCTAGCCCATCACTCTCTAGTCTGGCAACATCCATGGTCTGGCATGATTTTAGTTAGCCAGATGTCTACTTACCATGGGTGTGGCCAAGTTTCCCACGGTTCCATAAAATTTGTTTACAGCCATCAGTCTGGCTCTCAGTTTTCTGTGCTGTTACTTAACTCTAAATGTCGTCTCAGACCCCAGTAAGCAGTGGAAGTGCTGGTAATGCTCCTACACATTATTGATCTCCTGTGATCTGCCAAATTCTCTGGTTTATTCATTCTCTGGTCAGGTCTCGAGGGTGCCAGAGTAGAGTGGTTCAACCTGTAACTGACATTGTCTTTCAGATACCGTGCATAGTCTATACTTGTGAGATGGGGTTTCTCTTTTTGTATATTCTACTGTTCAGACTGCTCTTGTTTTAACTAAGGCCAAAGGAATCCTGATGGATCTGGATGCCAGGATGGCCCAACCTTTGTAGGTTTGTTCGGAGGTTAAAGTTGTCTAGAAATCAAACCTACTAGAAAACTGTACTTCCTCCAGTCCCTGGGGACTTCTTCTCCCCAGACTTTGATGGACAAAGGGCCCTTTATAGATCTTTATAGGTCTGTTTGTGCGTGAACAAGGACACACGGACTGTTTTTAAGCACTGTCACCAGCATGTGCAGGTGTTAGAGTCTGCAATTAATAGAATTTACACGCATAAAACTCATTTGGGCTCAGTGTCAGTAGAGCTTGGGAGGGCGGGTACTGAAGATGCACAGTATGGGACTAGTGGGATACATGGTAGCAGAGTTTGGACTATTGAAATAGAGATGCTACAAAGTGAAGATAATGGTACAATTCGCATCTGAGTCTGAACTTCACCGAGCAGGAAAGTAATTTAAATACAAAGAGCAAAGAAAAATAGTATTAAAGATATGTAATGGGATTGGCACCCACTTCTCATGAGCACCCTCTCTGGTTGGATGTGTCTGCATCCTTTCAGATCTGGTGATCCCTTTCATTGGTTTGCAGGTGTATGTTTCAGTGACTCAGCCCTCTGTACTTGCTGCACATGAACCAGGGCAGACCCCTTTTGGGGCCCATCTTAGTACATCTCTGGTGGTGTCGCTCTAGTCCATCCAGGGAACAGTCTCTGGGGGTATGTCTACATTACCTTCCTAATTTGAACTAGGAGGGTAATGTAGGCATACCGCACTTGCAAATGAAGCCCGGGATTTGAATTTCTCGGGCTTCATTTGCATGAAGCCGGCCGGCGCCATTTTTAAATGCCAGGAGTTCGAACCCCGTGCCGCGCGGCTACACGCGGCATGGAGTAGCTAGTTCGGATTAGGCTTCCTAATCCGAACTAGCTGTACTCCTCATTCCATTAGGAAGCCTAATCCGAACTAGCTACTCCGTGCCGCGTGTAGCCGCGCGGCACGGGGTTCGAACTGCCGGCATTTAAAAATGGCGCCGGCCGGCTTCATGCAAATGAAGCCCGGGAAATTCAAATCCCGGGCTTCATTTGCAAGTGCGGTATGACTACATTACCCTCCTAGTTTGAATTAGGAGGGTAGTGTAGACATACCCTAAGTGAGCAATGGGAAACCAAGACGAGTGAGTGGGCACATGAATAGCCCTCTTCCACAGCAGTGGGCTGCAATGGTGGGCAACCTGCAGCCCAGCCCAGTGGGGTTCCATCTGTGGCCCATGCATTCTCTTTCTGTCCCTTTCTCCCATGCCTCTCACATGTGCCACTGGAGGAGCCCCCCAACCTCCCTACCTTCAGGGCCCCCCTTATCCGTCCTATGTCCCAAGGCTGCCAGGTCCACTGGAGCCCCATGCTTTCTACTCCTCCCCCTCCCTCCCAGCACTTTCGGAGCACCATGAATATGCTGATTCATGCTCCATATCTGCTTTTCTGCCTCCCTCCCAGAGCTTTAACATCTGCTAACTGCTGATTCACAGGGTTCAAGCTCTGGAAGGGAGGGGGAGCAGTAGGAAGTGCGGGGATGGAGCATGAATCAGCATATTCATGGCATCTAAAAAGTGCTGGGAGTGAGGCAGGGGAGTAGGAAGTGTGAGGACAGACAGGGAGTATGCTGGCTGCAGGGTGTCCATCACTGCTCTAGGTAATCCTGGTCCTAGTATGTGGCTATATCCCTAGGCTTCCACCTACCCTCCTAATCAATCCTTACACAGTCTCAGTAGCCAGCCAGGAGCTCCTTCATTGCTCCCCTGATCACTGCTAACAAACTTGTCTTTGGCTCAGTCCTAGCCACCAACTAGGAGCCTCTTACTCCCCTATAACTCACCACATTGAGCAGGGCTCCCTGCTGCTCTGCCAGCCAGGCACGCAGCCCTTTCTTTCCAGTTCTATGCTGCAACTAACTGCTGCTCTGTTCTGCAACTCCTTTTATTTGAACCACCTAGACCCCAATTGGCCGTTCTGCACTCCCTCTAATTACTTCCTCACAACCACTCTAGGCCTCGTGGAGGACCTTTCCACCTCTCCTTTTCTGGGGTGGCTGTGGTAGAATCCAGAGGTCTCCAGCAGGGAACCTTTGGGCCTAGTCCACCCCATCGCAAGGTAATTTTCCATTACAAAGCATAATGAAAAAGGATTATTAAAGACCAAAATATTTCTCTTCTTACACATACTAGTCATTTTCTCCTGTTGGTTCCAGTTCAGTGACCACCTTTCCGCTACCTTTCAGGTGGCTGCGAATATGTCACCTAACTTAAATTATTCAGTGTTGACTGTAGATCATAATTGGCCGGATCCTCAACTGGTATAAATCTATGTAGTCCACCGATGTCAAAAGAGTTACATCGATGCAGGTTAGCTGAGAATCTTGCCCTATAGATTTATACACTTAAAAGGGAACCTATATCACTTCAAAATCCTTAGTCTCCTATTTACCATGAACACCATCATATTTAGGGTAATTTGCATCCAGATAAAAACTTTGCAATTTACAACTTCTTCTAATTTCAAACACAGCCCGTTACCCAAACTGGAGCCATTGTAGGTTGAGAATTATTATCGAGGGTCCAATTTAAATTGGCTGAACTCCATAAATTATTATATCAGGCTGATTACTAGGCCCAGTTCTACATTCCCCACTCAGACAAATTCTTTGAAATCAGTAGGGGTCTTCTTGGTGTCAATGGGAGGTTTTCCCGAGTAAGGACTTGGGACTTTATTTCAGCGTTCAGCTTGATTAATATCAGGACCGCTACAGCAATGCACTTATGCACCATGGGGTGAAATATGGATGGTGTAGAAGCCTTAATTCTGAATTCCTTGGCTTGTCAGTTCTCTTTATGTGTCATCAAATTGTTCTGTGAAGGTGTTTGCCTCATGAGTCCCATTACAGTCATTGGGCCATGCTCACACCTGGTATAAACCAATGTTCCACCACTGAAGTAAATAGAACATGGCTGATTTTCAGGAGCTAAGGATCCAGCCCAGTAGGAGGACTGCGGCTGTAAAACCTTACACAGCACTTTGGAAGCGGTACACTTTCCGTGCTGCTGCAATGTGGTTTTTATGATATTTATGGGAAACCCACTTCATCTGTGTGGTTCAAAAGCACTAACTCACTCCCATCAACTTTATACCATTTCCACTCCATAACTATTAATACTAATAATAACTAATGTACAGAGCTATGGCTGTCCTCTGCACCTTCCAGCATATGTTTGTCTGATTTTTTGGCCTGTTTCTTAGATTGTGTACGTATACAGAACAAAACAAATACAGTTAAAAACATACAATGAATGTTAGTAGCAGGTATTGTCTTGTACAGTTCAATATCCATGCTTAATAAATACTCTTCTGTTTGTGTGTTTAACACATGGAATACATTATTAGTGAGAGCTGTCTTTATTTGTTTTGTATGACATGTGTAATCCAGGTGCTTAATAAATAATATACACACATGAATAATTTTCCTAAATGTCTTGAAACACTCTCATTCCTAACTAATGAAATTTTTCTTAGGCAAGAACATATTGTGTTAGCAGCTCCAGTGTCTAGACTGAACTCCGTTGCACTATTGGCTGTGCCAGTGATTTGGCATAAACAGTTGAGGTCATTTTTCAGACAGGCAAGTCATTGGAAAGTGTGTTACAATAATTTCCTTCCAATTACCTTCTTGGTGTGGAGGGTGGGGACTCATACTTAGTGAGATGTGGCTGTAAGTATGTGTGTGCTTTTCTGTTATACTCTGGCAATGTCTTTGGTAAGCATAGGAAGAATATAGAGACATCCATTTTTCCAGCTGCACAAACAATGGCAAGACAGAGCTGTGACAAAGTGGTTTCTAGCCATTTTTTTAAAATAATCCTTGGTAATGGAATCTGCCCCCAACCCAAATGAATCTTTTATTTGACATATGTCTCCATTCGACAAATAAAATATGTGGATGGTCCAAACTGCGAGACGCTGTCACGAAACATACTGCATGTATACTCCACTACAGTTTCAAAATACATAATGGCACTCTGTTCACTTATCATATGTAGCTAGTGATTTGTATGCAATTTTTTGTTGTTTTTAAATCCATGAAGGGGGAGATTTTCAGACTGGCTCTTAGAAAGAAGGAAAGAGTGGGCAGTCAATAAGGCTACATCTACACTGCCGGCTTCTTGCGCAAGAAGCCTTTTGTGCAAGAGTTTTTCCACAAAAACTTCTTGTGCAAGAGAATGTCCACACATTCAAAATGATGTGCTTTTGTGCAAGAGAGCGTCCACACTGCATGGATGCTCTTGCGCAAGAAAACTCTGATGGCCATTCACAGAATGGCCATCAGAGCACCTGTGCTTTTTCCCATAGGGGTTTCTTCTGTAAGAAACCCCTCTGGAGCGTCCACACTTATCTTTTTGCACAATAGCTGTAGCGTAAAAGGGAGTTATGCCTCGTAGAAGGAGATTTACCTACACCAGCAAATGCCCTCTGTTCTGCCGTTTTACTGCTGATTTACTTGCGCAAAAGTGCATTTGAGGTGTGGATGTTCTGCAGCTTTTTGTGCAAAAACCTTGCAGTGTAGATGTAGCCTAAAAGATGAGGGACTTTTTAGTATGGAGTGAGTGACAGTTGCCATATACTGCATGTCACCACAGTAAATCCATACCTTCCATACTACCTTCTAGAAGTTCTGACACTGGGAAATTTATTTATCGTAGTGACCAAGTGCCTAAGCGGAGGAAACCAGTGAAACTTCAGATTGTAGTGTGCCTCAGTTCTAGTGAATAAAAGTTAAGTAGCATGCATCATCCAGTCTGAACAGTTTCTTGCTAGTTTCTGATGGGTCATTGCAGATCCAGTCAGTGCAAAATCTCACGCTTTAGAAATCTTGCAAGATTGCATGAAGAATGAATGGAAACATCCATGTTTGTTTTGGGATCCCTGCCCATGGTTTATTTAATTACTATGGCTAAAAACAGCAATAGGAAAAGGCATAGTTTAATCTTTGGAGAGATGTTCAGGAAATGGAGGGTAGGGAGACTTTGATGATAGTCCTAATCTATGTTTGCTATAAGCAGGAAGGGGTTGACAGGGAATGGGTCACTTGATGATTACCTGTTGTGTTCACTTCCTCAGGAGCACTTGGCATTAGCATCTGTCATAAGACGGGATACTGGGCTAGATATTGTCAGAAGATGGGATTTGGTCTGACCCAGAATGGCCATTCTTATGTTCTTTATATAGCAATTTCCCTTTATGTTGAACTCTACGCACCTATAAAAACTGGTGATATCCTATCCTTGTGTGCAGCTGGTACATGATATGCTAATTACACTAGAATAAACTTAAAAAACAACAAATTGTGTAGTAGCACTTTAAAGATTTACAAAACATGTAGATGGTATCAGAGCTTTTAAAGTAGTGGGTAGTGCCCACGAAAGCTCATGATACCATTTACATGTTCTGTTAGGCTACGTCTACACTGGCCCCTTCTTCGGAAGGGGCATGCTAATTTTGAAAGTGGGAATAGGGAAATCCGTGGGGGATTTAAATATCCCCCGCGGGATTTAAATAAACATGTCCGCCGCTTTTTTTCCTGCTTGGGGAAAAGCTGGAAAAAAGCGTCTAGACTGGCCCGATGCTCCGGAATAAAGCCCTATTCCAGAGGATCTCTTATTCCTACTTCAAAGGAAGATTGGGCCAGTCTAGACGCTTTTTTCCGGCTTTTCCCCAAGCCGGAAAAAAAGCGGCGGACATGTTTATTTAAATCCCACGGGGGATATTTAAATCCCCCGCGGATTTCCCTATTCCCACTTTCAAAATTAGCATGCCCTTCCGAAGAAGGGGCCAGTGTAGATGTAGCCTTAGTCTTTAAGGTGCTACTACACTATTTATTGTTTTTTTTAAGTTTTTCCTGTAACAGACTAACTCAGCTACCCCTCTGAAGCTTTTAAACCAGAATAGTTTATCTTAATTTTTTTATACATGTTTTTGGTCATTGCATTTTAGATCATAATCCTCACCTAATTGGTTAAAATTTCTTTACATACTTATGCTAAATTCATGATGATGTGTAATTTGGATTTCCATGCACTCACTTAGACTCTTCTATGCCTTATTCAAGTTGGGGGTATCTGAGTATGTTGATAAACAGGTACGAATCTAGAAAGTGTTACCATTTGAGTAAAAGGGGGTAAATTATATTAACTTTGATTTTCTCTAATTAGCTCTAATTTAAAATCAACTATACATTCTTGAAACCCTATTAGCTCTAATTTAAAATCATCTATACATTCTTGAAACCCTATTCCATGTTTTTTCCCTAAGTATAATTCCTCAGACCAAGGATAGAAAAGGATTCAGGTGGTCTGCACAGATTATGAAAGGAATTCTTACTCCCCCTTTCTTCCTCAGGATCAATGGCCAAGTCTTGGATGACTAAGGAATTTTTCTCTGAATTGAGTTGCCCATTCCTACACTTGTTTAAATTTACATTCAGGAATCAATATTAAGTTATATTTTCATCCTTAGATGTGGATATATAGCTCAAAAATATTCTGGAAGCTCAAAGAGGTGATGCATTTCCAAAAGGTGGCAGACCTTGTAGAAAGGGAAAGGAAATGGCTCCAGTGAGAATGTAATCTATATCTACTGGTCAAAAAGAAAATTCTTAGTGCAAGACAAAAGTAATGTTTAATGCCAGGCAGCTTTAATTTTGCATGACCAGTATTTAGCACAGTACTGCAGATGCTGGACACCTTGCACTATTAAATGGGTCATGTTTATTCTTGAACAACTGATCCTCTGTATTAGGCATATAAAGACTTTTTATCAGACATCAGGTATCATGACTCTGCTTTTCACTGTATTTTCTTTGATAAATATATATTCATTGTGAAGAAAGGGGTGTTGGGTGATATCATTTATTGTAATGACTTACTGAAAGAGACAAGCTTTCAAGCAAAGCACATATATTCATTGTGGCCATTGCAAGGAAAGTTCCACTTGCAAATAGGGTCAGGATTTCCCCTATGCCATGCAAGTATAGGTGCATATTCTGTACTTCTCTCCTGTTTCTTTTTTCACAAATGATTGTTCTTTAAATTCCAAATTGCCCTCACAGGGGTACATGTGGCTCCTTGAAAGTGGTGAGAGCTGAGTACTTATGTCAGAGAAAAAAATGTGGCCCTTAGATGCCAACATTGCAGTACAAACCATAATGCATTTTTTAAAAAGGTGTTTGAGTAGATAGAAATCGATTATCCTTATTTTGTCATGTAAATCCACAATGCCTTTGTCCTGCTGCCTCAGGAGCAGCATCAGGGGATGTGAGGGACAGCAGTTTTTCGGAAACCAGAAAAGGCAAAATTATAAGCAGCCTTCAGTGCAAATAAAGATGGCAGGGTACTTTTAGCATCCATTTCATAAAAATCCAAGTATTTCCTCTGTGATATTCACTGGGGCGTTTCTTTGTTATACATTACATATTAAGAATTGTTTTGTTCCCTTTTGTTTCTCGGAAAGAGATCCATTTCCCAGTGCTCAAAATCTTTATTTAAATAGCATCAAGAAAACCTAGTTTAGAAAGTAGTGCCTGATTTTGCACTTAGGATGTTCTTTAGTTGAATTCCATGAATTCCACCTATTGCCAAATACAAGAGCTGCAGTTTAAAAAACAAAAAAACTGGCTTAAGAATAGAAAGCTTGACACAGTCATCAGAGTACACTAACATACTTTAATCATCCTGTCATTAAAATTATGCATTGCAACAAAATTCAAACCTGTAACATACTTGGAAGAAAGTCATAAAGAGCCAGATTTCCATTAAATTAAAACTGCGGGTGAAATTTTGTGTACATTTGGATTTGCACCAAGATTTTGCATGTGCAAAAATAATTAATTTAAGCTTGCAAGTGCAGTTGGCATACATGAATCCTAGTTTTTGTGGGTGCAAAAATTTGCGTTAAAAAAAGAGGATCAAATTCTTTGTGGATGTAATAGACCAGTCTGCTGACATTAACAGAGCTAATTTGCACCAGCTAAAATTTTGACTGGTTGGGTGCAAAAATGTAAAGCACAGAAAAGACTCAATCATGGAAAGAGCAGAGGGCTCCTAAAAAATGTTGTGTGTGCCAACTCCCAGTGATGTGAGTGCAGGTTTAAGGCCTCATCATCTTGCAGGACTGAAGTCTGAATTACCCCTTCGATATCATCAAAGACTGTGTTGATGCACCTTTGAAAATAAGGCTCCAAATGTTCATTCTTTTTTAAAACAAAAAGCACTAAGATGCACAATGCACATTCTTTATAAGGGGGTTTCATGGAACAAAAATGTATTTTTCCTTTGCCTTTAAGGACCTTTTGAACATATTATCTCAACAATGTTGCTTAAATTTGACTGTTTAAAATAGAATAAGTTGGAAAACTCCCTTCAAATGTGTTTTCAATTGTAGACCATGGCACTTTCATCCAACAATTTTGAGGAGATAACTTTTAATTGCAATAATAAGAACCACATGGGCTGTGATTGATGCAAACCTGATGTGTTCTCTTACTTTATTAATCTTTTTAATTAGAGTCAAAAGAATGCTTTATCTGTCGAGAAGGAGACGAGATGGGTCGTGACGCTCTGCTGCACTTCTGTGACTGCAAAAACTTGATTGCTCACCAGAAGTGTGTGTTAACCTGGATACACAAGGTGAGGGGACTAATGTAGAATATTTTCTTCCAGCTTAGATGGTCTTTCACTCTGCACATATGTTGGTGTACTGTTATGATGAACTTTCATTGGTTTTATTTGTGTTCTATAAACATTTTACAAACATATGGTTACAAGCTCAAATGGCAGGTGAGAAAAGGTGGTGGTGTTTTAAAAACTTCCAGGTGTCAGAGCACTTACTGACCAAGGAATAAGTCCCACAAGATACTAAGAAAATCCTATAAGGTGCTATGTACCTCCATTCCCATTAGTTTCACTCTGAGTTCAGGGTGTTCATTCCTTCATAGCACCTTGTAAGATCAGATCCCAAGTGATCTTACAGTTTGAAGCCATTATGATTTTTGTGCATTGTGGACTACATAGTAAAAGCAAGATGCTGACTTAAAGGGGCTTCCACAGCTCTTGTTTAATTTGAAGCAGATATGGTGAATATTTTATGTCAGAAATGGTTAATGTGTTCACAAGCCCGAAACACATAAAGGGCTTAGGTTCAGTTTTTAGCAGGGTTCAAACAGTTGCAAACTTATAGGTAAAATTTAGGTTTCATATATCTGCTTCAGGACTTGCCAGAATTGTGAACAAGACTAGTAGCCACACCGGAAAACACATTGACTTTTCCCTTTTATTATAATTGTTTTATCATTCGTTTTATTAATATATTTTTTCTATATTAACAATAATGTACTAGGCAAGACTTCTGTCCCCAAAAGCTAGCATTCTAAAAGTATTATAATCAGGGCTTTAAAGAGGGGCATAAAGTGATAAAGTGTAAGTTAAAAGGAGAAAAAATGTAAAGGAAACCTATAAACTTAAGATCTTGAAAGGAAACCCAAAGTTACTGAGCTATACCTGGTTTTTGTGGTCAGAGCCACACATTTTGAATACTTCAATACAAAGCCCGTAAATTAGTCTAACTCAGCACGATAAATTAGCGATCCTTGGCAAAATGTTTTGCAAACCTGCACTCTGTTTCTCATTTGAAATGAAACAAAAGAGCCAGCAGTTTTCAGATTTGGGGAGTTTTGTGAATGTTGCACAGCTCTAGAACAACATATAAATTACATGGATTTCAGCCAGTGTTACAGAGTGGTATTGTGTGCTAGAATGTTAGTACGTTGACTTTGGGTCTGACCCAAAGCCCTTTGAAGTCAATGGTAGTCTTTTGAATTCATTGGGCTTTGGATCAGATCTCCGATCTGATCTCTGATTTGTGGTGCCAGAGTGAGGAAGAGAGATGTTCTGTTGCCTGTAGCAGTTGAAGGAATGCAATGAAGAGAGAACTGAATTGTAAAAGAAATATTTAAAAATTAAAATGGATTGGACTTTGGTGCAGGGAGGTGGACACAGAATGGCCTGTTGTTTCTTCTAACATCATGTGCCTGATACTTAAAATTGCTGCTGATGTAATTGGCTCCATCTTTGCAACTACAGTTAATTGCAGGCTGAAAATTACAAGTGCAATTAGTTGTTGGGGCAAATGCTAATACATTTGCCTTCCTGATGATGGGCTGATCTTGAGAGGGACTGAGCATCACTTCAGTGGGAGCTGCTGATGCTCAGCATCTTTTGGGATTAGGCTCTATTGGCTATAAATTAGGCAATAAGATTGCTGAAATGCTACTATTATGGGCAGCTGCGGAACTGGAGGACAGGTTGAGACCATTGTAAAAAATTGGTCTTTTATTAAACCGACTGATTAAATGACTGTTTTTAGCCAAGCAAATTCAGGCATCCCAAGCAAAAGGAACTCACTACACACAACTCCCTAGAACCACTCTTTAATGGAAAAAAGTGGTGCAAGGGAGTTAAAATACCCAGAAAGCCTGCATTTGTTTCAATCTGTCACACTCAGCATGGGGATATATGGTGAAAGCATTGAGGGGGTTATTGCAGCCTGGGATTCCTAGAAGGGTGCCCTGGCAAACATTACTACACACATGTTTGTCATATCTAAATTATTAAGCAATTGAATTTAGCAATAATGACCATGAATTAACCATCTGTCAAAAGATAAGAAATGTCTACTTTAACCCTCAGGCTGCCACAGATGCCTTTATATGGTGCCCACAACATTCCTTTGGTTGCCAAAATGGAAAGTGGCAGCAACCCAAAAGTTAACTGAGGGGGATACATTCCTTTCCACGTTCTGAGAAATGATTTGCTAGATTGTCTCAGCCAAGCTTTAGTAATAGACTAGGAGTAATTTCTGCAGATTGTTTTGATTGTGAAAAAGAATGACTTCTTTAGATTGCAAATAACTTGGAATATTTCTCCCTTTCTAAAAATTGGGGAGTTTATTTTTAATGTTACTTGAGATATGATATATGCTTCAGAATTGCTGAGGCCTACCCAGGTCCTCAGTATAAATTTTCCTTTCCTTCATTTCTACCCCTTGTCTAAATGAGGAAACTGGGGCTTTTAAAAGTAGAGTATCAGCAACTCCAAACAGCACTGGAGAGGTCCGGACCTAGACCATTTGAGTTTTGTGGACCTTTACTTGCTCATCTCTTTATTGCACCAAATCAGGAAGTCGAATCGCATACTCACTACCAGAAGAAAATTTCCATAGAAATGAATGGAGTAATTCATTCTAAAATAGATACCAAGTACAGGCAGATGACGTCAAGTCATTCATTCATTATATATCATTATTTTTATTCACTGTTTTTTACTCTGTGGGAATTTGCCTCCTCATACCTATTCTTTAACTTACTGTCTGTCACACAGAACCTTTCTTAAGGTTTTTCTACAGACATTACTTTTCAAAAAAAATGCAGTAATCATACCACAGATAAACTATGCACTCTGAACCGAATGCCTTCTGTATACACAATTGCTAGTTCTGGTAAAAATAAAACGGAACAGCCTTTTTATTGACATTTTCAACAAAGTTTCCTATGTTTTCTCAGAAAAGTTTTATCATGATTTGCTCAATTATTTTTAACCTATTTAGATAGCAAATGCCTGTAAAATAGTAAAAATACCCTTGGTCCCAAGTTAGGCATCATTTTTTTCTTGCAATCAAAGCTTGTTTACATTTTTCCATCTTCTAGTAAAATAATCAGGAAAACTTTAAAACCTTACAGCTTATAAGAACTTCCTTTATAAAATTTCAGAATATTTTTTTTAAAAAAATCTCTTGGCAGGAAAAATAAAAGTAGGAGCTATAGGTGGCTGCTGTCTCTAAAATTGTTTCACGTATTTCTGTGTTCCCTGAAATTACAGTGGGTTGTTTACTTATTGCTGATACCTAAAATAAATGGATTCTTCTCACCCATCTCTTGTAATATTTAAATATAGGATCATCATCTGCACTAAGGAGACAAGGGGGGAAGGTGGAACTTTTCTTTTTCTCCCAATTGTGAGGCTGTCAGAGTCTGAAACAGCCTTACTAACTTAAAGCTGCCAAGTAACTGCTCTAAGTTACACCAGCGGGAGTGATTACATAAAATTTCCCACTCTGTATGCCTTTATTGGGGGAATTCTCAGCTGCCTGTTTGAGATAACCAAATTCCCTTTGCACACCTGGAATAAGGTTGAGGATTTAGCTCAAGGTAAGGAAACAGGATGGAGCAGCTAAGATTACTCATGAAATTCTCCTCTCCCATCTTGAATCTTTGTTTTGTGGATACACAAGAGGAACTCTGTGTCTGCATCTATTTATCTAGACAAATGTTCAGAAGATACTCCTTCAAATTCAGAGTTTCTTTTTTCTTCATCTCATTTTTACATGGTTGCTTCTCTGCTGCTCCATGACAGAGCAGAGATAGATCATGTGTACAGTGTAAAAAGACTTTTCCTCTCTAGTTTGTAAAGTGTATAGAGGGATCATGCTGTTAGTATTTTAAAGATGCCCCGTATTTGGTACATAAAGTCAATATAGGGTGGACATTTTTATGTATTTCTGCAATATTTATGTAATGAATCCACTGGGAGACCAATATAGGATTTTGTACTCTGTATGATTTTTGTACCAAAAGTATTGATTGATTCAGTCCCTTAAAAAATTTCCTTTCCTTGTATTTTTCATACAGTTGTCCTATTTCCTTGAAATGTAGGTGGTCACCATAAGTGAACAGCATTCTTTCTACTCTCCCTACATCTGTTTTGTATTATCTGGTACTCACCTCTGACCCTGATATTCAGCACAAGAATAAGAAGAACTGCATCCTATTCAGCTGGGCTGCTTGCACTTTAACTCCAAATGTTCAGTGGCTATTGAATTAGCATGTGCCAGGAGTTTAAGTTGCTAGCATCAGGGCTATTCAAACAGAACTCTTCCACCTTCTTTTTACATTTGGGGTAATTAAGCAGGCCTCCAGGAATAAGCATGTCAGCAGAGTATATTTAGGGGGAAATTTTTATATGGACCAGGGTTGGGCTTTCCTGAAACACAAAAAGTCTAAGATTGATTCAAAACAGGAGGAAATTTGACAACAAAATACTATTTTCTTACTCACTGGGGGTATGTCTACACTACCCCGCTAGTTCGAACTAGCGGGGTAGTGTAGACATACCCTTAGTCAGTACATTGTGAATCTGCATAGAGAACCTGTAATCATTCCCTGCAGAAACAGTAGTGTCTAAAATATTGGAGACCCAGACTCTTGCTTAGTAGCATCTTACTTCAAGACTAATCTTATTGACTTCAGTGGAGCTATTCATAGAATATCAGAATCTAAACCTAAATGTACAAATCTGCTCTATTTGACCTTGTCACATCAAAACCTTTTTGATATTTTCCCTACCCACAAGGAAGAATTAGAATTGCTTATTTGGACCCTGCTGTGGAAGAAACAGGACTGCTGACTTGCCTGCCAAGAATAGAATGATTAAAACTTTGGGAACTGCCCAAAATAGAACAGAATCTGTTTGTTTGCGTCTCAGACTTTTTGTCCTTTCTTCTTCCATTGATTGGTAGGGTGTGAGGGAGTAGCTTCCAACAGTCCAATAATCCTCAAACCCACAATTTGAATTATGGCTCTCATCATACAGTGCTATTTGCTGAACAATCAGGTTGACCTATGGAATAATCTGTGATGTTCTGTAATGTTCTACAAGACCCTCAGACTTTCATCTGCCATATTTGATTCCCCTTGCAGCTGCTTTTGGAGTATTAAAATGCATATTTGAGAGCTGGCAGTGAGGCAAGAAGTGTGTCTTACTGTTTATGACTGCCAAGACATATCTATCCCTTGGAGGTTGACAGTAAAGCATATGGTATTTATGCAGGTCCCAAGTGCAAGAACACATTGTACCAATGAGTCTGCCACAATTTTATAGTGATGGACTCACACCAGGAAAAGCTGTTCTGATGGTGGTGATAGATAAGTGCATCTAGGTACAAGACCATCATCTGGGCTACAAATGTGGGAATACTCAATCCCTCAAGGGTTTTTTTTTCTAAAATGGCCATGCTTCTTCAAATATATATTTTTATGCATATCTGTATTTATATTTCACACCCTTGACCAGGGAACAAATATGTGTTGAAGATGCTAATTATATAATTACAAGAATATAGTAAAACCATGTGAAGGTTAGTGAGGAAAAAGTCAGTAGAATTCAAATTAGGAAATAAAAATGTATGGATTGCTTTTTAGTCCTCAGGCTATTCAAAGGTGAATTCAGATGACAATGTGAAGGGAATTTGATATCCTGTTCCTTATGTGCACATGTATATCTAGTATACTAGAAAACTTACCCAGCGTTGCCCAGGTCCTTTAGGGCAAGGGGCTGGAGGTGCGGGGGGGAGTGCAGGAGTCAGGGCAGGGGCCTTTGGGAGGTGGGGGCAGAGCAGGAGTCTGAGGGTTTGTGGAGGGTGCAAAAGTGAGGGTTTGGGGGGTGGGGAGAGGATCATGGCAGGAGGTCCCATCTGGCAGGCCTTTTATCTTCCCCACAGCCCACCCAGCCACCAGGGACCTTCTGTCTTCTCCCCAGCCCATCTGGCCACCAGAGGCCTTTTCTCTCTTCCCTCTCCCTCTAGTGCTGTGGCCAAGGTCTGGGGGGGAGGAGGGAGAAAAGAGAAGGGTTTGGGGCAGGTGGGCTACTTACACTATCTTGCCTACCACCAGACTGGATAACCCCAACACTACTGGCCACTCTCTTGGTGGTCTGGCTGCCCCCCAGTGGCCACTCTCAGTATCATGTTCTTCCTTTCTCTGGACCCTCCCTGTCCATGTTATGGAAAACAGTCCCATTCCAAACACTTCCCATTTTCTTGGCACAACCAAACCCTGTCCTTGCATTTAGTTAGCACAAGAGGAAGCTGCATGCCAAAATTGGTGGTCTTAGCTTTCCTCTGATTAGTTCTTGAATAAACTGTTCCTCTGCGAATCTGACAGAAAGACTAAAATATATAGATAGATGTAAGTTTACAGTAGCTCCCTCGGGTTTTGGGCACACTTGGGTTTTAGGCATCACTACAAAATTGTATGTGCTTAGGGAAAACTCCTAAACTATATGGGGGCTTGGGGGTTGGCATTTTTTTCTTCAGAGATCGAAAATTATTTGTGGTAGAATTCTTCTACTTGCAAGTTATTTTTTACAATAAGGAAATAAATAAATAGTATGCGCTGATTCAGCATAAAATAGCCTATATCCACTTTTTCTTTCTGAAAGAGTGTTGCAAGTACCCAAATACAGTAATTGTTCCATTTGTTTGTCATGCTTGTTTTTGAATATGGGTTACTCAGTGGATGTCTAAAATGTTCTGTAACCCCCTTTTTTCTCCCCGGGTTACTGGAGAACAGGTCACACTCACAGGTGTGCCTGGGCGCTTGATGTTTTAACCTAAAAGAGATCCTGAGCACCCCAGTGGTGATGATGTTTAGTTGGGGAAAACCCTATCAACCCCCTTGCTGCAGTCCCTTGCTCGTAATGAATGTACAATGGCGGTGCCTCCACCTGGCTGGCCTTGTACACACTCACTGGTGTGCCTTGAAAGCCTCCAGAAATATACTCATTCCAGCTATAATATGGATCCAAAACAACAACTACAAATCATATACATCTAATAGAATACTTTAAAATAAACAATCTTTACTTCACTTAAATAAATAGGGATTAACAGAATTAGCAATGAATAGCATTAACAAAACACATAACAATAATTGAAGCTTATACAGCTAACATTTGTACTACCAGTGACCCCACCCCAGAGTGTGCACACCCCGGGACTCACAGTCCCAGACACTTGCTTGCGTTGGCGCGCTGATGTTGCAGCTGTAGTGGGGCTTTGGTCCAGGCTAAACAGCAGCTCTGTGCCAGGCAGCACTTTTCCAACAAGGCCTAAACTTACGGCCTCATGCTGTGCCTATGGGAAGCAGCCTGCGAACTCCCAGTTCCAACAGGCATCTAGTCCTGGTCTGTAGCTGCATCCAACAGTCCCTGGACTGGATCAATGTCCTTGGCAGCAGCCTGTCTCCCCTTCGGTTCCAAACTTCAAGGCAGAGTCCCAGACTGCTAGGCCTCTTTCCTTCATGCACAGGGAGAGCAAACCCTCTCCCACACCAGAGTCCTTCCTTCCTGTTTTTTCCCAAGGGCTCATGGGAATTGTAGTCTGGATTGTAGCACACAGGGTCTTCTTAGAATAAAACAGAGGCCTCTTTAGTAAGGGGACTACAGTTCCTTAACCACATTTTATAATGCCCAAAACTGTCATACTAAAACAATTATCCTGGAAAGTGCTTCTCTGTTGCCACCCACCAATAACTGCATCCCTGCCTTCTTAAAAGGAGCTTAACCTGAAGACACAAATTTTATATTCATATTTAATTTTGTTGAGAATAAACTAAGAAAATAATATATTAAACAATTGCATTCTGGCCCCTGTGAGATATCAGCATAATTATACATAGGCTACCTTTATTTACTATGCATTTATTGATTAATAAAGAAACACATTCTGTTTGTAAACCAAATGATTGGTCCAGTGGCACAAAACAATAATGCAATAAAGCTGCAAATTCATTAAATTGGAATATAGGGATTGAATTACTAATTTATGTTGGTTTTAATATCATGTTATAAATTATACTATTCTAAAATGTAGGAGGAAAATATTCCCCATGATGGTGGTTAACTGTAGTTCCAACTAGTAAGGTCATATATGACTCCAGGGAGATGAAGTAGGGGGAGGCACTGGAGATTTTGCAGACTGGCATGGTTCCACAGGAATGTAGTGTAGTGTGTGTTCAATAACCACAACTTTAAAAAATAAATAACAACCCATTTTAAAAACCTGGCAGTTCTGTACAGAGGTCATTGTTGAAAACAGGTAGATACTGGAATACTGGCTTGTGAGATAAATGAACAAGAAGGTCAAGTAGAAATTAACAGGGAGAGAGTTTAAGACTTCATAAATCTTAAGTGGTTTCAATTCATTTCTATCCACCTTAGCGTTTTATTCAGGAAAAACATGCCTTAAAACCCTTGCCCTCATTAATTCTGAACCCGTTGTTCACTTCTCCCCTTTTGTGGGCTTTTTAGCTTAAGAGTCCCCTTCTTACATACTCCATAAACTCCTTGGAGAAATGAGCAGAAAGCCAACATGAACACACATGCACACACAAGCTTCCATATTGCTCTCAGGTCTCAGTTCTCTAGTGCAGCGATTCTCAAAGTGTGGTCCATAGACCAGTAGTGGTCCTTAGCCATCTTGCAGGTGGGCCATGGGTTTGCACCCCCCCACACACACACACAGTGGGGAGCCTGCGCTGACGCTCCAGCCCCACAACAGTCTCCGCCTCCAGCACTGGCTTCTCACTGCAGGGGGTAGAGTGGCGAACTTTTCAGGCTGGATCCAGTTTTCAGGGGAAGGAAATGACTTTGCACATCCCTTCCCATGGCTGGTGTAATGGCTGCTCACCTAGAGGCTTTTCCTGCTGTTCCCATTAGCTGGAATCACAGCCAATGGAAGCAGTGGGGAGTGGTGCCAGGGAGTGGGGGGGCATGGCGCTGGGTAAGTGCCCCCCATTCCCAGTATGACCCAGACCCCACACCCTCACCCTGCTCCTGCAGCCTCCTTCCCTCCCAGACCATCTCACCCAAACCCCTCAACCCCCAATCCACTCCTGCACCCTCTTTCCCAGCCAGACCCCCTCATCCACTCCTACAGCCTACCTCCCTCCCAAGCCCCCTATCTACTCTTCACTCCTGCACCCTACCTCCCACCCAAACCCCATCATCTGCAGCCTGCTACTGCATCCAAACTCCTAAACAGACTCCCACTGCCAACCCGCTCTTACACCCTACCTACTGGCCAGACTCCCACCTCCCCACCCCCTTCTGAACCTCTTTTGTCATCATGGAGGATTGGCTGGTGGTCCATGGAAAGGTCTGCATTTAGTATGGTGGGCTATTGGCCAAAAAGTTTGAGAACAACTACTTTAGTGCGAGAGAGGCTGGAACAACCTAGATCTCAGACCAGCTCTTTGAGACACAGGCAAACCAATTTCCTTCTGAGAACTGCTGGGGTATGTCTAGACTACATGGCTCCGTCGACGGAGCCATGTAGATTTGTTTATTGGGCAAAGGGAAATGAAGCAGCGATTTAAATAATCGCCACTTCATTTAAATTTAAATGGCTGCCGTGCTGAGCCGACAAACAGCTGATCAGCTGTTTGTCGGCTCAGCGTGGCAGCCATTTAAATTTAAATGAAGTAGCGATTATTTAAATCGCCGCTTCATTTCCCTTTGCCTATAACCCTAATCTACATGGCTCCGTTGATGGAGCCATGTAGCCTAGACACAGCCATTGTGTCTCACTGCCTCACTCTTTCAAAAATCTACTGTTTGTTACTGATGAACAAAGAGAAGCTTCCTGAGCAAGAGGAATATTTAATGGAATCCTTTCTCAGATCCACCAGTGCTTAGTCATTCCAGTGATCTATGGGGGAATGTGAGGTGGTCTTCCCCTTTGTTGGATCACTCCTTAGCCCTGTGTTGGGGCTCCCCTTTGGAAATCAATCATGAATGTTCAATTATGGCATAGCAATTATATGCAATAAGGCAAAATTTGAAAGATTTTAAGTCTGTCCAAAAATATTAAAAGAGATGGGCACCCCCAATATAAATGGACAGGAGTTAACAAGAATCTAGGAAATGACTTGTGCATGTTGATAAAACAAGAAGATCAACAGTAAAATGGCACCATAGCAAGGATACCTCTATGATAAGACTATTTCAAATGGCAGAATGGCGTGCACTTTCTCTCTGTAGCATACATATTCATTTCCGTCTTTTGATTTCTAATTGTATGTTAGGTCATCTCTCATCTCATTCACAAAAGAAAAGAGCAAGATTGTAGTTTAACTACCCAGGCTTAAATTTGCAATTGTTTCACTCCTTCATAGGCAGAGGAAATGAAAACTTCCTTTCAAAGCTAGAGGAAGCTAGAGCCTTGCCAGGATCACGGCACTGCCAGAGAGTTGCTGAGCTTTCTCAAGTCCCAGTGAAGTCAGTGGGGACTGAGGATGCTCATCACACCTCAGGAGCAGTCCATTACCTGGAACCTGAGATTGATTATTTTTAAAATGGGGTTTACGTGAAGCATTAGCCCCTAGTGACACCGGTTTAGAAAATGTGCCAATGGAGACACAGCATACAGCCCACACACTGATCCAGGGTTCACTGATCACAGGAACATTTTTGGGTCTAAAATTCAAAGAGGACACGACTCCCCGGAAGGAAATGTCTGTGCTGGTTCAGAACTACAATGATGCACTCGAGTTGGTCCCAGAACAGTCAGAATCTAAGAGAGACAGACACAACTGACTTTTGCTACAACACCGCTTTTTGCCTGCCAGACAGAACTTTTAATAGTAAACATATGATGTATAATGCATTGCCCTTTTTGTGCCCAGTTTTTCAGTTTTAGTGAGAGAGGCAGTGGCCTGGAACCGTATTTTCAAACATGTTAACTTGCTCCATTGCTGATCAAACTCTAAGCAGATTTTGCACTCAGGTGGGGTGACATGCCTGGGTTTTCTTCTGTGTATACATCTTGGCTACGTCTACACTGGCCACAATTTCCGGAAAAGCCATGCAAATCAGGTAAGTCAGGATAGGGAAATCCGCGGGAGATTTAAATATCCCCCGCGGATTTAAATAAACATGTCCGCCGCTTTTTTTCCGGCTTGGGGAAAAGCCGGAAAAAAGGCGTCTAGACTGGCGCGATCCTCCGGAATAAAGCCCTTTCAAGTAGGAATAAGAGATCCTCCGGAAAAGGGCTTTATTCCGGAGGATCGCGCCAGTCTAGACGCCTTTTTTCCAGCTTTTCCCCAAGCCGGAAAAAAAGCGGTGGACATCTTTATTTAAATCCGCGGGGGATATTTAAATCCCCCGTGGATTTCCCTATCCTGACTTACCTGATTTGCATGGCTTTTCCGGAAATTGTGGCCAGTGTAGACGTAGCCCTTGGGTTCATGGGGGAGGAGGGTTGAAGCCATTGTTTTGTAAAGGATAATCATTTTTCACTCCAAAGTCCTATCTAGCACTATGAAAATGCATGTTGCGTTTTTGAGTGCTTTATCTCACCAATGCTGCACATTATGTATTTTCTCATGAGAATGATGGTTAAACCCCATATACCTTGATTATTTCTGAAGGCTCAGTGAGGCTCTATGATCTTGAGCCCCAGTTTAAGCTGATTGCCCATAGTATATTTGAAGCTTATCTTTTTCTGCCTTATAGACTTGTGGAGCATTTACGAGTGTATTCAAAAAATAAATACTATAAATGCAAGAAATATGCCACTTATCAAATGTGAACCAGATTCTGAAGTAATAAAGCATTAATTTTTCTTAATATATTTGGCTCTATTAGTCTTTAATTCTGCTGGGAGATGAAGCTAATATGTTTTATATTTATTTTCCCAGTCAGTATTGTTTTAATCAGTTTTCATTAATGTCTTTTTCCTTTAGGGTTCTGATAATAAGGATAGACCAAGATGCAAAGTATGTACAGCTGAGGTAAGTCACTCAACTGTTCTTTTCCATGTTTTCAGAAAGAAATTGCTAATCTCCTCATTAACCCATTAATAACCCATGTGTGAAAGGGATTTTAGTCTAAGTCGTCGCCTTTGTGTGTACTGAACTGCATGTCTAAAAGTATGGTATATACATACTTATTAGTGCTTCTTGAATATTTCCAATCTACACATCCATATTAAAAATGTAAATAACTTTGTGACAATCTGCCTCCATCTTCTCTCCACTGAAGGACAAAACTGCTGGTCTTTACTTGTCATCCCAACACACCCAATATATTTCAATCTATCCCTTACCTCTGCTACAGTTCTATGTATGAGACCCCCTCCCCGCCACACACAACCTTTTGTGGTTGTGCATGCTACTACTCCCCACTCAAGTCTGCCACATCCTTTCATAGACAAACAGCTGTGGTAGAATTCCATAAAGTAAGACAGGTGCCTTTGTACCACTGGAATAAACTCTCATTGAATGTTTGTTTCAGGCCCAATCCTCTGGGGGCGTCTGTTGAAATTAGTTGGATCAAGCATATCTTTAGGAAATGACGCTATTGCTAGCCTCTTGTAATTACACCAATTAACACTTTCATGTCTGTCACACACAAACCATTATCCCCCCCAGCCCACACATCATTCCCACCTCCAGCCAGTACTCTAAAGTGGACTGCTCCTTTTCAATTTAGCCACACGCAGGCCTGTGTATTCAGAGCCCAGATGTCTGAGAGTCCTCAATCCCCAATTCCACTTAGGATCAAACCAGGCGCTATTATGTATGGCATAAGGTACTGAAAGCTCCAAGTGCCTCGATCTCTCCCTGATAATATACGGGTTCAGTTCTGGGGTGCTGTTAGATGCTATGGCCAGATTGTAGTGCAGGGTTCTGCAACCTTTCCAAAGTGTCATGCCAAGATTTAACCCTCCAGCCCTGGGCCACCACTCTCCCAGGAGGAGGAAGAGGGGCTGTCTCCACCACGTGCCCTGCTTGGTCTCCTGCCTTGGGCTCTGGCTTTTCCTGTGGGGTGGGGAGGAGCAGTGTGTGCGCTTCCTCACTTACCGGATTCCGCATGGAGTCTTGGGGCTTCCCAGGCCAGCCTGAGTTGCTAGACTTTGACCTTCAGTGCACATGCATGCCGCCTCCTTCCCTCCCCCACCACTGGCTGTGATTGGCTCCTGTCCCAGGTCTGTGATGGAGCCATGAAGTCGCCACCCCAGGTGGAGAAGGGGATGGGGCCAAACTGCCGCGAGGGACGGCTCAGCTGACGTATGTCATTTCCGCTTCTGCAAGCAGAGACAATGCACCTGTAATGCCACGTTACTCACTCTGCAGTGGCGGTGGTGGCATGCAAATGTACCTAGACTCTCCTCCGCCTCATCCACCCCTGAGCCCAGTCTCACATCTGTGGGGCATACGCAATGAATGGGCTCCCATTTGCTTCCCCCCTCCCTCCCACTGGAAGCTGGCACTGGCTCTGGCTCCAATCGTGCCGGGGCATGATGCTGGATTGCCAGCACAGGCTCTCCGTTGTGGGGGGGGGGGGGCAGGAGAGGGGGAGGGAGGCCGGGGGGGGGGGGGGGACTCATTTATTGCTTGTGCCACTGAAAATCGTCTTGCGTGCTACTTATGGCACACGAGCTGGACATTGCTGACCTCTGCCTTGGTACATGTACTTTGTAGTCCTTCAGCCTTCTTGCCTGACATCCACTCTGCTTCTGTTATATCAGATATTATGGTAACAAGAATGAAAATATTGTTTTTGCCCTTCCCCTCCCCTTCAGGAATCCTCTGTTATGGACTGGACAGCTATAATTGAAAAAAATTGAACTTGGATCTCTATTACTACAGACACTATCATTTCTCAGATCTCCCTCTCATTCCCACATCATTCTGCATAGTAGGTTATAGACTTCAATCAGGGTTCCATAAACCAACAGTTTTTAGATGAGCCTTTGTATAATGGAACTTGAAATCAAAATCCACGTGCTGCATCTACAATCCTCTAAGGAAAGAAGCTTATTGCTATTGCTCTCCCTCACTCCTTTATATTCAGTAGTCCTGAGTGAATACAAACAATAGGAAGTAAGAAAAAAGTCTTACATGCAGGGTCAGGGTCAAACCACTTAGGAACTGGTTCAGAGCAATAAAAGATGTTGACAGCTAATATACAAAAATTGGAGTGAGGAACGTACAATGAAAACATGGGGTAAGCTTGTGATTCCCCAGTAAAGTTCCAGGAGCCCTTTAGGGGGCCAGTTGCAAGCAACCACAGTCAAAAAAACAGCTATCTTGAGATGTACATATGAAGATGTTTTGATGACGATAAATATGGGGGGGAATAAAGCTCAAGTGGTTTCTGAAGTCATAGCACCCTTGAAATGGATGTACAGAATTGAAGTTTTCTTGTATTCAATAAGCTTGAATAATATCACAATATTATTAAAAAATCGTATGTTGAATACCCCTCTGCACTTCTATTTTTATAAAAATCTTCTTTTTTGTAGATTTTTGCTCTTGCTATTTTAGCTCCAGAGGCTTATGACCATCTCAAGATTTTGACATGTGATGTCTCAGCCACTGAATAGCCATTTCATTCATATAATGCAAACCTATCAGATAAAATGCTGTCACGTATCCAATAACATTTTTCCTCACATTAAAAAAATATATAAATAAGGACCTCAGTATCCCAGCTTTGAAATCTAGCTTTTTGGTGCATTATATTTATTAAATTCTGTTACTTTACACTAATTGGCAGTAGCTGTTTTACTATCAAAAGCCATCAAAGGCTCCTTTCCTGGTTACATCAGGTGAAACAATCCTTTTGACAGTTACAGGTAATGGTATTTGGAGGGTATGGCTCAAGGGTTCATTCTTTTGTAGAATGTTTACCTCACCTGACATATCTATCTTGGGTGCCATTGTGATTATTCATCTGTATCTTATTTAAATAGAACCAAGAAATAAAATCAGAAGAATGGCCATACTGCATCAGACAAATGGTCCATATAGCCCAATATCCTGTCTTCTGACAAAGGCCAGTTTTTCAGAGGGAATGAACAGAACAGGGCAAGTACTGATCCATCCCCTGTCATCCAGGCTCAGTTTCTGGCAGTCAGAGGGCTGAGCTGAGAAGAGGATGCAGTCTTGGGAGCTGAGATAGGAGCTATATTCAGGAGTAGGGACAGAGTGCCAGTGTACAGACTCTCCAACATGAGTAGGAAGAGATGCCAGTCTGGTGATGAAGCCTGAAACCCATGACAGGTGACCAGAAAAGCATGTAGTATTCAAATTGTGCGTGTACTATGGATTGATATAGCGGCAGTATGATGTTTTCTGTCATCTTATCTGTTTCTTAGTGGTTCCTAACATTCTGTTAGCTTTTTTTGACTGCACATTGAGTGGCTGATTTCAGAAAATTGTCCACTATATATCCAGGATCTTTTTCTTGGATTGTAACAGCTAATTTAGACCCCCATCATATTATATGTATAGTTTGGATTATGTTTTCTAATATTCATTACTTCACATTTATTGTTGAATTTCATCTGCCATTTTGTTCCCTAGTCATTCAGTTTGTGAGCTCTCTTTGTAACCCTTTGCAGTTAGCATTGAACTTGAATAATTTTGTACTGTTTGAAAACTGTAGCACTTGTGTTTACCCCTTTCTCCAGATCATTTATGAATATGTTGAACAGATGTGGTCCATTAAAGAGCCTTGGGGGACCTTGTTGTTTACTTTTCTCCACTGTAAAAACTGACCATGTATTCCTACCCTTTCCTTTTTTACAACCCAATTACTGATGCATGAAAGGACTTTTTTACCCTCCCCCCACCAACTCCCTACTTTCTTGTGAGCCTTTTGTATGGGTCCTTGTCAAAGACTTTCTGAAAGTTCAAGTACATTTGCTGACATGTTTGATCTCTCAAAGAAATCTAATAGATTAGTGATGCATGATTTCTCTTTAAAAAGCCATGTTGACTCTTTCCCAACATATTATGTTTATTCATGAGTTTTGGTCATTCTATGTGGGTATCATTACAATGCTACTTAATGGAATTACTGTCTTTTCAGTTTGCATTTTTAAAAGCGTAGGAAAGTACATGCCAGAACAATATTAAAAGAATTTCATTAAGATTGCAATGTCAAGCAGTCAGTGAAAAAATACCAGATTTTAGGATGCCTGTATGGCCCCCTTGTGTGTATGCATTATAATGCAATCCTTAGTTAAACAATCCCATTGAGTTTTTTCCCTGCAGAACCCTTGCTTCGATCAGTCCACCGTATAGTTGGTGCTCACATAATAAGCAGCTATTCAGTATTTTGTTTTCCCTTCACTGTGCAGTGTGTGGCCCCAGGCTTTATTTACTGCATGCTGTTAAACCCTTCTGTAAGGACAACTATTAATTTCTTCATAGGTGTTTGTATGGTCCCAATACTGTTGTATGAGTGCTTTGTAAATATTCATAAATTTATTTTCATAATGCTCCTGTGAGATGAGGAAACCTTATCTCCCATTTTATAGGTGAGGCGTGGAAACAGATATTAAGCTTATATGTACCCATTTAACCATGGATACCAATTGGAGATTGCACTGGTGGGATAGAATCCAGTTCTCTAGAGTGCAATTCAGCTGCTTTAATCTATCTCTTATTTCACCCCCTACCACTAACAACAACAGCTCCCAATTTCTGTAACAACCAAAACAGTGGTTGTCTATGGGACATCAATCTTCTTCACTACCCAAACTTGATATACTCCCCACCCACATACGGTGGTCCGTCCTGTGCACTGATTGAGGCAGGGATGCTGTGAAATAAATTGTATATGTTAATGTGATTAAAGATGATATATTAATTAATCATACAAGGATATGAATTAAGGTTGCACAACTAACCTTAATTTTGGCATTTCCTTACTTTTTGAGTGCTTGATTTTGCAACCTTAAGGTTATTTTAATGTAGGTTTTTTTTGTCTGTAATATAGTAATAGGAGTTTAGTAGACTAGATTGTGTCTTGTCGTAACATGTATGAATGGGGGCATCTGAAGTGAAAAAGAAACCTTCTCCAAACAATGGCCAGAAACTGCAACAGCCTCGACATGCGCCTGTCACCACAGAGATGAAGGGAAGTAGACAGGGCCTTCTGTCTCAACCTTCTTCACCAGCCACAAAGCAGGCAATGTTTTGGAGAAGCAGATTGTCTAATCTAAGCAGGGTGGTGCCTCATGCATATTTTCATGAAATACTCTTTGAATGTTTGTGTAAACAGACAAATATGACTTAATAATGTTTACATCCTTTGGTGACCAATTCTGTCTCATTGTTTCTTTGTGCATCCTTATCTGTCTGTCTACCTGTGCATCTGTTATTTCATCTTATATTTGGATTGTAAACGCTTTGGGGCAGAGACTGTCTTGTTGTTCTGTGCTTTTATAGAGCCTAGTATGATGGGGCCCTGGTTCATGACTGTTGGCTCCCAAGTATTGTAGTAATGCAAAGAACAAATTGTAATAGTAATATGAAGAAAAAATAGAAATGGTCACTAAGGGTGCAGCTACATTGCACTGTAACTCAAAACAAGATGCGCAATTTGAGCGACACAAATTGCGAATCTTATTTCAATGCTATTTCAAAATAGCTTATTTTGTCATTTGGCGCTGTCTACACAGCACCAGATTTTGAAATAAAGCACTATTCTGAAGCATCCCCTATGCCTCATAGAACGAGGTTTACAGGGACATTGGAATAACAAGCCCAAAATAACAGGCTTGCTGTGAAGATGTGAGAGAGCTGTTTCAGGATACTCCGGTATCCTGATATAGCATTGCAGTGTAGATGTACCCTAAAAGATGAATTCAATATCTGTAGGAAACAAGCCTTTCTTAAATATTGAATTGAACTATTAGTTACATAGATTATAGTTTTCTATAAGCCTGGGATTTGGTAATAACTATGACAGTTTACTCTGTGTATTGCCCATTTAGCATGCAACAGAAGAATGCAATTTGTTCACTAACTTTGCTTCTTTTAAGTGAATTTAATTTTTTTTGTATTTTGCAATTTACTAAAGTGCTAGTAGTTTATTAAAACAGAACATTAAATTGACCTATATACCTATGTCATGAAGCTGTTGTGAAGATTAATAATTAGATAATGTTTGTAAAGCACTTTTTATAAGTGAAAAGTGCCATAAAGTGCTAAGTATTATTATTACAGCATGATAGAGATCACAAAACACAAGTGAATTAGCTCTAAGTTTAATCCTTATAAGGCGAAGTGTACCAGGGGCAAAATAACATTGCAGTTATTTTTCTAACATCCAGCACTTCATTAACTACCACACAGGGTTATATAACTCTGTGAGAATCTAACTTTGTAAAGTTTAGACTCCTAGCAGGAAAAGTTCTCACGGGTTTTGTAGGCAAAACTTGTATGTGCGGTCTTTAAGGTCACTCAGAGTTCCTCCAAGCTATAAGGAGCTAACCCCTCCAGTCGCATGTGAGGATGCTGCTGTCTGCTTTGGCTCTCCCAAAGCTAATTCCTCTGACAGGGTTGCTGCTGTCTAGGCCAGATTGTGAGCACTGCTAAATGCACAGTGCCAGATCCTCAGCTGCTGTAAATCAGCATAATTCCACTGAGTTTTCATACAGTTGTGTTGACTTATACCTGCTGAGGATCTGGGCCCCATTGCAATCTAAAGCTTTTGCAGAGCTTTCTTACAAAACGTCCTTCCCACCAAAACAGCCTCTATTAAATCTGCAAATTCTAACATAGGTGGAAAAATAAGAACCACCCTGCAAGTTTGTCACTCCTTCCTTGGTCTGAACTCAGATCTTTTCTGGCCCTTGAGACAATTCAGTTAACTCCTCCCTCCCTTCTTGTTCTTCACTATCTGTAGTTGGCAACCTAATGCAGCAGTCTTGGGCTTTCCTGATAGCGAGGACCCAGAGGACAGACTGTTTTCTTAAATTCAGTTCTGCTAATCTTCTGTGCACTATTGTCCTCTGCACCTTCCCATGTAGAAGAATTCAGAGGCACAAAATCCAAAAGCAGAGTCAGTGGCTCAGAAAGGTTATTCACTGTTTTAGGACGGAGGGCAATGGAGTCATCACTCCCAAGAATGTTGAGAGGGGGAGCAGGGGTGTACATGTGTCTCAGCCACCTAATTAAGAAATGTAATGTAGGTGTGTGTGTGTTGGATGGGCATGGAGCCTCCTTTCCAAGAACAGTGAGAAGTCAGAGCACCATTCCCAAGGTTAGGGCTGTAGGGGCTGAAATTCTTCCCACAGACGTTCGGGTGGAGTCCAGAGCTGCGAAGACTTCTCAGAAGTGTCCTTCTGCTGCTACAGAATAGGAAGGGGAATGTCCTCCCCACCACAGCAGGGACAGAATATGTTCAGAGTGCCTCAAAAGATTTTCTATTCTCATAAGTTCAAGATTTGCATCTGAATCAAACCAGTCTTCCCAACATTTTGAGGTTTGGCCATCACTTGCTCTGCGCTGCTGTGTCTCTTCCCTCTGGAATTCTCTGCTCTCCGGCTGCTTGGCTTTTCCACTCCTCCAGGAGCAATTAATACTAGGTCTGACTCTGCTGGAGGTTCCCTTTATGGAATCTTACCCTCTGCAGAGCAGTAACAACTCTCTTACCGTTGTCTGGGCTAGCTTGAGGCATGCCCTTTTTTCTCTTTCTGCCACAAAAATAAAAAGCAGCAGTCACTGCTGCATTACAGAAGCAGCTTACACACACATATGTGCATGCAAGCACACATGCGCGCACACCATTTTTAAAAAAGAAACCATTTACCATGGCTTCGTGTGCCTCACTGCAATGCATGCTCCAAATATGGGGGAAATGGTAATTTTAGAAAGGAACGTTGTTGTTGTTGTTGTTTTCCTTTTTAAAGGTGTTCTGCGTGTGGTTTGCCTGGTAGGTGTGAAGATATCAGATCTCATACAACAACTAGACTGGTTTCGAGTGACCACTGGAGAGGAGCCAATGATCATAGCACATGTTGGCCCCAATGATATAGGGAGAGGAATGTGAAAAAGTCTAGAATCTAAATTTAGGTGAATAAATTAACTGAGTCCAGGGATTTTATGGTAGTTTTCTGTTAAATACTTCCATTTTCATGTCCAGCTAGATGGAGAGAACTTCAGAGTCTACATGTGTAGCTAAGAAAATGAAAAATCCTCTAGAGAAGAAATAAGCTATGCCTAACTAAACTGAAACCAGTCGATACCTAAAACTGAGAAATATTTTGGGAGATTACTTAGAACCAGGGGAAAGTGGACAGGTGCTCAGGATCATTCAGATTGTATGAAAACATCTGGAAGGGATGCTAGTAACAGAAAGGTAACTCTATCAAGTAGTAAATAATAGAACAGAAATTACAGCCAGCTAGGAGGATGGGTCACAAAGACATTCAGCTACACCAGACTAACACGGCTACATTTCTATCAACATTCTGGAAAGTAAGTGTCAGAGAAAGGAATTAAACAAAGCCATGCAGTCAAAAGTAAAATATATAAATGTCTATTTACCAATAAAAGAACCTTAAAAAGCAAAAATAGGGGACCCAGAATGCCTGGCAATAGAAGATGAGCAATCTTGACATAATAGGCATAACTGAAATGTTGTGGAAAGAATGGAAAACTAATACATAGGTATAACCTAGAACAGAATGGATCAGTCAGTGGAGTACTCTCATACCAGCCTATAAATTATGTAGCATAGATCTTATGGGTAAGAGACTGGTGCTGCATCTAAAGATTTCATAGAATCTAATAAGAAAACATTTCTGAGTGGAGAGAGCCATTCCGTAGTTTGGCTACAACTTAAATTGTCATTCTTCTAGTACTGTGATCTTAAATACATGTCAAGGTTGCACAGAGCTTTGGATGAGTGCCCCTTGGTCTGAAGTTATTTTTAAACCAAAATAAGTTACAGTGTCCCAAGACGTACATATACAAAAATATAGTGATTAATTATATTACATGTCTCCTGGTCAAAAAAATTATACTGATTACATTACGGTACTCTTCCATTGCTTTGGCACTTACGCATATTTATTGCCAGTATAAAAGGGCCCTGGTGTAAATGAGAATCAGGCTCTGAATGTGCTGTTCTGAAGGAGATCAAAGGGATACCTGAGTCCAATAAAGCTGTAATAGGTTTCAACTACCCTCATGTAAATTGGTTATATGTCACATCAGGGCAAGGTTTAGAGAATCAATTTCTTGACACTCAAATGATTGTTTCTTGGACCAGCTAATTCTAGAACACACAAGAGAAAAGTATTCTCATTTTAGTCCTAAATTACACACAGGCATTGGTTGAAGAGTAAATACAGTCAGCAATAGTGGGCACAATATAATTAAGTTCCATGTCTTTAGGGGAGGGATTGTACAAAAAACTATGCCTCTTAAAAACTGCCTAACACTGGTGGAATCTACCACTAGCTTTAAGCCAGTTATAGGCCTGAATGTGCCATTTAAGTGGTGTTGAGCAGATTTAACAGGCTGGAAAATCTACCCCAGTGTCTTCAGTTTCAGTAGCATTATAATTAAAAAAAGATATAGCAGAAATAAAAGTAGTTGAGAGAAGGGCAATGAAAATGAGTAATGGAAAGACTTCCATGTGAGCAGAGCCTGGAAAGATTTAGTCTGCTTAATTCAAAGTGGAGAAAGGTATATGCAGAATGATGATGAATTGCATAGAAAACATAAATATTTAAGGAGGGACATATAATGAAACTGATGAGCAACAAATTTAAAATGCATAAAATGCAATACTTGTTTATGCAACATGCAGAACTCAAGGCCACAAGATTTCATGGAAGCCAAAAGACTCACTTAAGACTCCAGCAAATTGGGCTACTGCCTGCATTCTTCATGCTTGCTTATCAGCTGCCATGTTACCTAAGTCCTCCCATTTCAAGTTATATATTTCTATGTTGTTGATAAACATATGCTTCCAAGCCATCCTAGGTCTACACTTCTTTCATGTTGGATTCTCTGGCTTCCAACTGAGAGTCCTAATCGGTACTCCATTACAATCCATTCGTAACACACATGCCATATATTGTCTTCTCTTAGCAAGTTTTTGTGATTAGGACTTTGTGTTAGCCATTTTTCTGACCTCGTCATTCATTTTTCTTTCTTCATAGCTTGCTCCTAATATTCTCCAAAAGCACTTATGATGGAACACATCTAACTTCTGAGCATCCGTTTTCTTAAACTTCCAGGTTTCACTGAGCTGAGCTGAGCCAAGCCGAGCCAAGCCAAGAGCAGGGGACTCAAAAAAAAAAGACATTAGAATGGCTAATGAGAGGCTCCATAAATACACTGAATAGGATAAAAAATAAAATAGTGATCTAAATCTTCATATCTCTGGGCATGGGCCAGGCACTGAAGCCTAAATTATCAAAGGTATTTAGGCTCCTAACTTCAACTGAAATGAATGGAAGTTAAATGCTTAGGCACCTTTTGAAGTTTGGAAGAAACTTCATTTATAAGCTGACTATTCTATCATCTTCCAATATGGAGTTTTTGGACCTTCTTCTGGAGTAGCAGATACTGGCCTGGTCTAACCCAATATGGCAAGTCCTGCATTCTGTTGTATCTGTGTGGCTGCCATTGGGCCAAGAGAGGAGGTGGCAAGAGTGCACCAGTGCTCCTGTGCCAGCAAAATGGGCCTTAAGCTGGCATATGTCCGGGTAGCCATGTGACTGCTCTAACTTGCAGGAGGAGCTGGTTCAGCTCCAAGAAAGATCTATAATAGCCATCTTTGCTTCCATTCCCCTTCATCTTTGCTGAATGTATACTCAGTGCCATGGTTCCTGCCATCCTGTCACATTTTCTGTCTTCATCTTGTCCTTAGCTGCTTTTTAACTAGTAAGATCATGTCACAATATACATCTTCCAAGTCAAAGCAGGGCACTTGCCTTTTAAAATGTACAGAATGTTCTTTAGCATTGCTTTAACCCTCTGACTGCTGTAGCTATTGCTCTACTATATGCATTTTGGCTGGCAAAGTGGAGAAACAGTAGCAGCTACATTGAATTCATTATCCATGAGATAGAAAAGAAGAAGCTGCTTCTGCAAAGCCTTCTTTTCATACTTTGTATCACTAAAAGTAGCCAGTTAATTAGATTCCATGGTTACTGCTATTGTAATATGTGCTTATTTGAAGTGCACAGATAATAATCAATTGTATGCTCTTGACTACACTGTTAATAGTTTTAATACTCACATTTTGTTTACATTTTGCATTATAATGAACACTTAGCCATCGTGGTTTTTAACATGGACTAATTCAGTGAATACTATCTCCATGTAATGCCCTTGCCATTTCATTCTGCGGTATTCAGTGTTGTTTTTCTAGCAAGGTCTTGAAATGTGGGGCATTATGTATGAGTTATGCTAATTTGTTAGGGCAATGAATACATTAATTTCATTAGTAAATGGCCTTAAAGCAATAATTACCAGCGTAGGTGTGTCAGAAACGATCATGTTCAGTTTTGCCAGTTAATTATTAAGATTTTGTTCTGAGGGACCCAGATTTGACATCCAGCTTCAATTTAGCCATAAATAAAACTTAGAAGTATATAGGGATGAAGAAATCAAGCCAAGAAGTCATTTTGCTCTTACACATTACTACTTTTGTCCAATTCTGACTGCCATGATAATTAGTGTCAGTGATACGAGGTTTATGCTATTTCTCCCCAAAAAGGCACATCATAATGAAAATAGCAATTCCACTTTCTCATTCCTCTCATCTCATCTTATGTTACCGTATGCTGAATTATTCAAGGTAGCATTGCTTTTTAGTGAGGCATTAAACATAAAATGGCTAAAGTTATTGTGAAAGCTCATATTGTGAAAGCTCATTTCTGCTTTTTTTAATGGTGCTTACTTCTAATGCCTTAATTGGATTTCTAAGTTACATATTTGCACTTCTTGAACCTTGCATGGCTAACACCACACAAAAAAAGACTAATAGTGGCACCTGTGCACCTGGATTAGTTTCTGTAAGTGTGACACTTTTAATTAAAATGGACCTATTGGGGCCATCTAGTAAATCTGTTTACTAATAGTTATATGCTTTTAGGCATCTTATAACTGAATTATTTCCCAGAACATTTTGGGAAGCCTATTGTATTGTGATGTTGTTGTGCATTCATTGGTTAATTAAAATGACAGAAATAATGGTTCTTCGGTTCTTTATTTTGAGGGCCACTTGCTAAGAGAACCCTTCTCATTGACTATCAATCCTCATCAGATCCACTTGTGTACTTGCTCCACAAAATATTTTACTCTACAGACCACTGTGGAATAAAACTGCAAAGATAGAGTTGACCAGCTAATGGGTCATGCTCCCCATTAGATCTGTCTAATTAGTTGTACTCTTCATAGCTTTCTCCAACCCTGCATCATCATTTCAAGTAAGATCAGTGTGCCCTGTATCTTGATATTTCATCCAGTTTCTTGTATTTACATATAAATGATTGGATTTCTAATTATTGCTTCACAATTTTGCACAATAGCCTCCATTTGGGCTAGTTGGTTTGCAGTGGCTGTTTATTCTCAGACAGATGTAACATTCAAATACAGCTGAAAACATGATGAGTTCTGGCACCGGCATCTGAGCAGCCTGATCATATTTCTTGTTCTCTCTGGTCCTGACCCTGTGAAGAACAGAAAACATTCTACACCAGTGCTGAGCTGCCTCATCCCCCATTGATTTTGTTGAGAGTTGAGGAATTGGCACCTGACAGTAATGGACTTCTCTCTGGAAAGGTGGATGTAACTAGGTGATCTGCCTTACCCTTTAAAAGTGCTTACCCTTTCTTTCTGCCCCTTCCCACCTTTGGTATGATCTCATGAATATTAAAAATAAAACACAAACAAAATAATAGTGCAAGTCAGAAGGATAGCCATCTGGCGATATTATAGTATGTGCAGCCTCAGGCACAGGAGTTTGCTATTACAGAGTTTCTGCCCTCTTTGTGACAACATGTATTCTGTACATTTTTTTTTTTCTTGCTACAATATTTGGTCTTACATGCTTAAGTGGTAAGATTTCTTAAATATCTCAAATTGTGCCTCATTTGCCAATTACCCACCCAGAGGAAAAAATGGGTCATCTTGGTGTTAATCCAGCAATGAAAATTGAATGTATTTTAAGGCCGTGTTTGGGCAAAACTAGAGTGGCACGGATCTAGCAAAGTAATTTAGGATACACAACAGGAAATTTGGAATATATAGCAAAAAGTAGACAGAAATTCCCTCTTACATTTTAAAGCCCAAAGTATAAGACCAATGGGAAATGAGAGGTTTTGTAAAAAGTTGTCAGTATCAGAATATTTTTTCCACAATCAATTTCAAATATTTTAGTTTCCCCAATTAATCTGTTTACCAGCTAGTTAGTTGGTTACCTGCATATTCTTATTCTTGTCATCCCAGGATGAAATGTACACTTTCTAAGCTTTAACTTAATATTTATGGCAACTTTAATAAAAGTTTAGTAATGTCAAGGAGCTGGTTGCAAAGATGTACTTTGCATTAAGCCTCGCTAGAAATTCATTTACTTACAGAATCCAATGTTAAGTAAAATAAACAGCTTTGGTTTCTACTGACATTTTATAGCCACCTTAAGGGAAAGGTGGGGAGGGGGGTTGTATTGCCATGTGGGTTTAATTCATGAACTTCCCTGCAAAGTACTCAAAGGCAATACGGTAGTTGAGCCAACTTTCTCTGTTAAGTCACAAAAAGAGAGATTTTACCAAATGCAGGGGATCAACTGCAGCTGCAAAGAGGAAATTTAGAATTATCATCATACCAGTATCAGAAGGTTCTTTATATTTATAGCTTCATAAAAGTTCACAGCTAGCGCATTCGCTGCCAACTAATAAAAGAACTAATGAAAATTTTTGCAGATTTTTTTTTGTGTAGACAGTGGTTACCTAATCCCTAAATCCTGATGAATTCTTATATTCAAAACATTTTAAAGGGATGGGGAAAGGACTTTCTTTTTGATCCTTTTAACACGAGAGTTCTCAGTTAACCTCCTTGTGGGCTAGATTGTGATACTGTTGTATTTGGACAATAGTGCCTTACTCTGAAAGTTTTTCCATTGACATCAAGGGGACTATTTATGACATAAGCATAAATAAAAATATCACAGCTTAGTTCTATGTGACAATAAACTGATGTATTGTTTTGTCAAACATTATAATTCACAACAACTACTTTATTGCCTTAACATTCCAAAAACTGTAATTAAACAATAAGGCATTTTATGATTATTGTCAATAGGTAATAAGGAAAGCTTATATGTTAATGCACCTCCAAGAATATAAATCAGTCACCCACAGTCTTCATGTATTGTTATGACTATAAAATAGACTATTTTAATTGACATTTTCCTAAAAATTATTTCAGTTTTTCTACATCTATCCAAACTCTGTGAAAAATAGTTCCAAGGGAAAGAGAAAAAACAAGTAATAAAAAAATGCAATTTTCCTCATTTGAATGTGTTATTTTTATAGCATTTTTGTTGATTAATTTTTGTGGCGTACCCATGTTTTCAGTATTACTGTAAAGCCCTCATTATTACACTGTTACTTGCTCTCTCCTTCCTTCAAGTTCACAGAGCTGATGCTACAAGAGAGCTTTTCTCAGGAGTCTTTAATTGTCCTATTTTAACTTATTATGCATTCTTTAAAATCTCAAGTGGAAGGTGTTTCAAGCTAGTGAGAAATGAAAGTTACTTTTTGCTCCAGTATGTCTTTATCACTATCAAAAGCTATAGCCTGGTGGCACCAGAAAAGATTACTGTGTTTTAACAGAGAAGCTTCTAATTCAGTCACCACCTCGAACAGTATTTTACTCCATTTGTGTAGAGAAGGCCAATGTTTTCTTTTACTCCTTGGATGTAGGGGAGGAGATCACCTATCTCCAAAACTTATTTTGGGGACTACTTGCTAAGAGAACCCCTCTCATTGACTGTCAACCCTCATCAGGTCCAGTTGCATACTCCTAGCTCCTCAAAGTATTTTACTCAGCAGACCACTGTGGAATAAAACTACAAAGATAGAGCTGACCAGCTGATGGGTCATACTCCCCATTAGATCTGTCTAATAAGTTGTACTCTGTATAGCTTACTCCAACCCTGTACCATCATTTCAAGCAGAATTAGTGTGCCCTGTGTCTTGATATTTTATTCAGTTTCTTGTATTTACATATAAATGATTGGATTTCTAATTATTGCTTCACAATTTTGCACAATAGCCTACACTGGGCTAGTTGGTTTGCAGTAGCTGTTTATTCTCAGACAGATGTAACATTCAAATGCAGCTGAAAACATGACGAGTTCTGGCACAGGCATCTCTGCACCGATGGAGTAAAATGCTCTTCTATGACATTTGCAATGAAGGTATGGCTTAGCAACAATCTTGGTTTATAATTAACCATACCTTTTTTAAAAATATGAAGGCCTGTAGAGAGCTGCTACTGTGTGGGAGGAAGGGACCAGCCGTCAGAAAAAGTAAAAGAAAAGCATACCACTTCAGGCTTAAGATTGTAACAGCATTATGTCATGAGTTAGACAGGGGGATAGGGAGGTACACTGAAAGGAGCTTTTTTGTATTTTCCCATTTAGTCTTTCAACGTGCATATGCAGCAGTGGATGGTATCCAAATTGTTTTCTCTCAACATTACTCTGAACGCTAGTGAGAATATTTTTCTCTCCTAGAATGATAGTGCAGTGAAAAGTAGTCCATTTCATACAACTGTTTGTGAAATAGTAGTGCCCAGACAGTCAGCCCATATGCCCTTTTATCGATTTCCATACTGTGAGCCTGGAGCTGTGAAACTAGTTGTTGAACTGCTCCATGTTACTCTAGAACTCCAAGTGAAACGTGTTCCATATTACCTTTAATTTCCATAAAAATGCTTTAATCTTTGCCTTATAATAAATGTATACAACTGCACTGGGCTCCCTTTGTTTTGTATTGTAGGTGTCTCTCTTAGATTTCAGGCAGGATGGAAATGCTCAGGATTGCGTTCTTGTTCCCCTCACCTGAGGTTCTCACAACACAAACATCGAGTACATAAATAAATAAAGTTAATTCAGCCTCATCCTCCAACTCAGAGCTCGACAGCCATGTATGAAATTGAGAGAAGCTGCATTTTCCATCCTTGTTCTCTGGATATATTTAGCAAATCAGATCAGGACAGCTGGCAGATTTTGCTTGACAGTGGGTTTCCTGTTAGTTGCAGAAAACTTTTCACTATCTTTACCTCTTCCATTTTAGAGGGACAGGAAGGGATATCTAACCTGCACCTTGCACAGTCTTGTCTTTTAACTCTTGTCACTCAGCTGCATGCTCTTTTAAAGATATACTGGCATTAGAAAAGGTTCAGAGAAGTGCAACTAAAATGATTAGGGGTTTGGAACGGGTCCCATATATGAGGAGAGATTGAAGAGACTGGAACACGGCTACATTTCTATCACTATTTTGAAGAGATTGGGACTTTCCTCTTTTCCAAGCTGAAGACTAAGGGGGAATATGATAGAGGTCTATAAAATCATGAGTGGTGTGGAGAAAGTGAATAATAAAAGTTATTTACTTGTTCCCATAATATAAGAACTAGGGGCCACCAAATGAAACTAAAGGGCAGCAGGTTTAAAACAAATAAAAGGAAGTTCTTCTTCACACAGCGCATAGTCAGTCTGTGGAACTCCTTGCCTGAGGAGGTTGTGAAGGCTAGGACTATACCAGGGTTTAAAAGAGAACTAGATAAATTCATGGAGGTTAAGTCCATAAATGGCTATTAGCCAGTATGGGTAAGGAATGGTGTCCCTAGTCTCTGTTTGTCAGAGAGTGGAGATGCATGGCAGGAGAGAGATCACTTGATCATTACCTGTTCGATTCACTCCCTCTGGGACATCTGGCATTGGCCACCGTTGGCAGACAGGGTACTGGGCTAGATGGAACTTTGGTCTGACCCAGTATGGCCATCCTTATGTTCTTATGAGTGTCAATGGGACTGTAATAAAGGATGATAATGGTCTCAAAATATATATTGCATCGAATTCAACAGGGAAATGTATAGGAGTCCTATACAGAGTGCCTTAGCACTTTTCATAGTCATTTCATGCCCAGCCAATGACAGCATCTCTTGCTTAGCAGCCATTCAGCCTTTGGGCCCATCTCTGCTGTCATCATTCTAGGGCTCCTCTTCTATGGAAATACTAACTTCTGCAGCTTTTTTCTTGTGATAATTCCATTGGTTTGGGGAATATGCTGCACAGAGTGATTCTGCCCCATCATGGATCAATTCTGCACTCTATTTTTCACAGAACTCCACTCATACAGAGTTCACGGGAAGGTGTCTATATGGTGAGGTTATCCCATCAAACAATAGCCACTCTCTTCTTCATGGCCTTCATGCTGACTTATCAAAAATTCCGGTAGAATTAATGATGGGTGAGGGTATGAAACAAACATGGCTCTGTGGGAATTAAATTGGGTCCAACAGAGTTTTCGCTTAACACTTTGAGACTGAATGGTAGCCTTTTTCTAGAATTTAGCAACGTATTACATTCCTAATAACTATAGAATTCTACAAGATGCTTTAAAAATCCTATAGAAAGTTTATCAGTTCATAGTAATTTTCAGTAAGAACATTTCTAATTTTTCTTCCCTTGTGTGCCTGCATAGATGAAGAGAGAAACATGGGAACTGTAAATACTTCCTTCCTACAATATTTTCAGCCTAATATAGGGTCTGTGTATAGGAAAAAAACATCCTTACCAGCTGTTAACCTTCAGTTCTGTGGTCCCTTTAATAACAGACCTGATGAAAAGGGGGGAAGTTGTATGAATACATTTTTTGACATTTTGTTTATTACCATTTTATCTAGGCTCATAGTAAATGGATAGACTTGTCAGCAGAAATCTCTCGGTGAAGCAAATAAAGAATCTTAATAGGCAGAGAGAATAGAACTAACAGCAAATTGCTCACAAAGAGCTCTAATTTATTGGTTTCTTTTTCACTAAGATTTTGTTCTGGACTCTGGCTTTGCCAGAAGAAACAGCTGAATGATGACATGGATTCTCAATGAGAAACTTCACTCTCTGGTAGGAAAGGGGGAAACTCAAGGGAAGAATCTGTATTTCTTAAACAGTGTTTTCCCAAAATTTAATACCATACAGTGGGTAAGTTTCAGTTTGTTGTTTGTGTGAAACAACTGGCCAAATATTCATTCCATGTAAGTTCTGTCATGCCAGATACACTGACATCAAAGTTGTTAGCTGAATATAATAAAAATGGGCACAAGTGGTACTGTAGGGCTAGATTGCATGACTGACATATAGCTTTAGGAGAGGGCTGTGCAGAACTGGCAGAGAATATGCCTTGGGTGATGTCTTCTCCATGTACACTAGTACTGGTCTCCAGGCCCATAGGGTATGTCTACACTACCCCGCTAGTTCGAACTAGCGGGGTAATGTATGCATACCGCACTTGCTAATGAAGCCCGGGATTTGAATTTCCCGGGCTTCATTAGCATAAGCGGGGAGCCGCCATTTTTAAATCCCCGCTGCTTCGAACCCCGTGTAGCGCGGCTACACGGGGCTCGAACTAGGTAGTTCGGACTAGGGTCCTATTCCGAACTACCGGTACTCCTCGTGAAACGAGGTGTACCGGTAGTTCGGAATAGGCACCCTAGTCCGAACTACCTAGTTCGAGCCCCGTGTAGCCCCGCTACACGGGGTTCGAAGCAGCGGGGATTTAAAAATGGCGGCTCCCCGCTTATGCTAATGAAGCCCGGGAAATTCAAATCCCGGGCTTCATTAGCAAGTGCGGTATGCATACATTACCCTCCTAGTTCGAACTAGGAGGGTAGTGTAGACATACCCATAGTGAGGATGGGTGTTGTGGTGATGTTTCTCCTTCATTCTCACCCATTTCAAAGGAATTGGTTCCCCAACACAAGGGATAACCAACCAGTTCTAGGGGTGGAGGGAGGGGTTGTTTCTAATTTAGATCTGTTTTTAGTTCATCTGTCTGTGAACGTGGGTATCTCCTACTTGCTTATAAAGTGAACAGGAAACTAGAATCCTAAATGTAGATCATATGAACAAGTGAGTCAATCTAATTCTCAGGGATGTGAACACAGTATTGTGTCCAGTGCCTTTACCCCCAAATACTTACTCATATCGTGTGTCTAGGCAGGCTACAAGCACAATACTTTCAAGATACTGAAAACAGGTGCTTTTAAAAATAGTCTAATCAAAAGGCATAAAGTGTTAGAGGGAGTGATGTATTAGCTAATTTGCTGTGTTAGCAAATGTCAAATGTCAAATAATCCACTCAAAGTGAGTCTTTGGCCAGTCTACACTACACCCGGATGGTCAACTTAAGGTATGCAACTTCAGCTACATAAGTAACGTAATTGTAGTCGATATACCTTAAGCTGAGCCTGGCTCCATTTCCACAGCAGGAGGTCAATGGGAGAAACGTTCCCATCCATTTCCCTTATTCCTCACGACAGCGAGGAGTGCTGGCATCGATAGGGTGCCCTCAGCATTTGATTTAGCCGGTCTTTACTAGATCAATAGCCAGATCCTCAATCCTCCGATAAGTGGAGAAGTGGCCTTTTTTGCCATTGTTATTAAAATGCTTGTATATCATTTATTCAACCACCTTCTTTATGTTGACAATGTTAAAATGGCTGCTGTTTTAAAAAAGAACCAACAATTCCTTAGGTCAAATTCATTCCTTTACATACTTAGGACAAGAAGAATTTTCAGGTGAATGGGCTGAGTGCTGTAGGAAAAAGCCAGGCAGCAGGGAGGAGGTAAGGGGCCAAGGAAGGTTCTAAAGAGAGTCCTTCAGGTAGACATAGTAACAGTTTTGACAAACCCAGAGGCTATGTCTACACTGCACCTCTCTTGTGCCAAAGTCTATGCAAATAAAGCATGGATTAGCATATTGCCACGCTTCATTTGCATAATTAATATGGGGGCGTTTTTGTGCAAGAGGCTTTTGTGCAAAAAGGAGCTGTGTACACAGCTCCTTTTTGCGCAAAACCCCCCTCTTGCGCAAGAGCTGTTCTTCCTGCACAAAACCACTCCTTATTAATTATGCAAATGAAGCATGACAATATGCTAATCTGCATTTCATTTGCATAGGCTTTTGCGCAAGAGAGGTGCAGTGTAGATGTAGCCTTAGTTATAAGCCCGAATGGAAAGAAGTTTTTGCCAGACTTCAGGCCACAATGAAGCTTACCACAGAGAGCAATAAAGTACAGCTTTCTCCTTCTTATTTTGCAAAGAAAAGTGAAGCTGAAATCATGTGTGAATCACTTATCTTTCCTGAGGAAGGAATAACTATAACATCACTTTTAAAAAGCTGAATTGCTAGGTCATTCCAAAAAAGGAAATAACACACAAATGTGTGTGCTTTTCCCAAAAGTTTCAGGGGACCAGTGAACGCTTTTCTAAGAGCTATTATATGGGCAACTACAGTAACTATGCCTTTGGTATTGATAAGGAGGAACATATTTGGATTTTAAATAGAAAGTTTAAGAAAAATTACAGCCTAAAGTTCAAGTGGCAGTTTATTTTGGTTGCCTTGGTTTTGGGGAACAGAAAGGTGTATGGTTTGGATAAGTGATGAGAACTTTCAGCTCTTGTTGCAGTCAGTGGTATGGGGAACTCAGAATTAATTGGGCTCTTTGTAAATAACGTGTGTCACTTTATTTGTACAGGTTGAACCTCTGTAGTTTGGAATTCCCTTGTCGAGCAACATCCCTAGTCTGGCATAGACACAGACTTCATTGGTTGTCTGGGCCTGGAGCACCCGCTGGTGCCAAATTCCTCCCTCTATCCCCTCGTCCCGTGTCTCTCACACACCTGTGGTCCCAGACTTGCTGACTCCTCCCCCTTCCTCCCAGCACTTCCAGAGCATTGTGAATCAGCTATTTGTGGCACTAAGGTCTGGGAGGGAGAGGAAGGAGCAGAGACAGGGCACGTTTGGGGAGGTGTGGTAGCTGCAGAGCCCCAGGCTGGGGCAGGAGCAGAGCCCCATAGCCAGTGGCTGGGACCTGTAGCTGGTGGCTGGGATGTGGGGCTCGAGACCCCGTGTGACAGCAGAGGGGCCAGTACCCAGGACCTGTTGTGGGCGACTGGGACCTGGGTCCAATGGCTGGGAACCCGGACAGCAGCAGAGGGGCCGGAGACCAGGACCTGGGGCCGGCATCAGAGCCCCTGGATGGGGGAGCAGCAGCGAGACCCTGGATGGCAGCTTGGCTCCCAGGTTTAGGGCCACACTGGGTGCAAAGTCCAGGGGTGCTGCAGCACTCCGTGCACCTATATTTCCCCACATATGGAGACCTCTGGTACTCTGCATTGACCTCCCTTAATCCTGCAAATTCTCTGGTTTGGTACCAATCAGGCCCTGAGAGTGCAGGAGAAGAGAGGTTCAATCTGTGCCAGACATTAGGAGCCCCAACCCCATTCCTTAATTTCTTTAGGGTATGTCTTCTCTTAATTGGCTTCTTATTTTAGTTTGTAAGGGAACCAGATTTCCTGTTGAATGAGTAGGTGCACTGGGCACATGCCAACTTGTGACAAAATGAATTTCATGACCAAATCTACCCAGCGGGTTTGTGAGCTTCTGAGAGAAAGATAAAAATTTCACGTTGCCCAAGTCAGACTGTCAGTGAGGAAGAAAATCCTTCCTATGCCCCAAAAAACAACTAGCATGATGCCCACATCAAGGCACTACTTCAGTGCCACTCTATTTTCAACAGGAGAGTGGGGAAGGAGCACTTCTTTCCAACAGAGAATAGCACCCTTGCACGGTATTTGACTTAAGGGACTCAAACTAGCAAACCCTCCCAAAAAGGTTTCCCTAGGCTATGTCTACATTGGCAAGATTTTGCGCAAATACTTTTAACGCAAGAGTTTTTGCGTTAAAAAATTTGCGCAAGAGAGCGTCTACACTGGCATGTGCTTTTGTGCAAGAGATGTGCTTTTGCGCAAAAGCATCCATGCCAGTGTAGACGCTCTCTTGTGCAAGAAAGCTCCAATGGCCATTTTAGCCATCGGGCTTTCTTGCGCAAGAAATTCATGTTGCCTGTCTACACTGGCCGCTTGTGCAAGAACAGTTGTGCAAGAGGGCTTCTTCCTGAGCGGGAGCATCATAGTTCTTGCGCAAGAAGCACTGATTTCACACATTAGAACGTCAGTGTTCTTGCGCAAGAATTCCCTGCCAGTGTAGACAGGCAGCATGTTTTTGTGCAAAATCATGCCAATGTAGACACAGCCTTGGTGTTTGAATGACTAAGGCTACGTCTAGACTGCAAGCCTCTTTTGAAAGAGGCTTTTTCAAAACATACTTTCGAAAAAGTTTCTTTAGAAAAAGAGCGTCTAAACTACAATCAGTACTTTCAAAATAGCAAGCCGCTTTTTTGAAATAGAGTACCCAGGCAGTCTGGATGCTCTCTTTTGAAAAAGCACGGTTTGCATTACATAGCGCCTTTTTTTGAAAGAGCACTTTCGAAAAAAGGCGTTATCCCTCATAAAATGTGGTTTTCTGTAGTTGAAAAAACTGCCACGTTCTTTCGATTTACTTTTGAACGTGGCAGCAGTCTAGATGCTGGGGAAGTTTTTTTTTTAAAAAAGGCCACTTTTTTCGAAAAAACCCTGAAATCTAGACACACCCTAAGTTTCTGTCTTTTAACCAAAGGAACACTCTGAGCTATTTTAAAAGACACCGTAGAATCAAAATCAAATGTCTGTATGTGTGTATGAGATAGGTATTCTTTGTCCTGCAAGTCTGTGAAGTGCAGTCCAATTAGCTCAGGAGATGTGTGATGTGTATAAACGGGGAACACTTTCTTAGAAATAGACTTCTACGATTAGAAATAGTTTTAATTTGAGCTGTATGGTAAGTGAGAGTCACATCCAGAAGATTTTAATCAAAGAGATGGAGAAAACATATATGTGTCTCTCTCTCTCCTTTTTTCACTTTATGAAGAGTCATTTCAAGAAAGATGTGGAGAAATTGGAAAGGGTACAGAGAAGAGCGACAAGAATGATTAAAGGTTTAGAGAACATGACCTATGAAGCCAGGCTTCATGAACTGGGCTTGTTTAGTTTGGAAAAAAGAAGATTAAGGGGGGACATGATAGCGGTTTTCAAATATCTAAAAGGGTGTCACAAGGAGGAAGGAGAAAATTTGTTCCTCTTGGTTTCTGAGGACAGGACAAGGAGTAATGGGCTTAAAGTGCAGCAAGGGAGGTTTAGATTGGACATTAGGAAAAAATTCCTAACTGTCAGGGTGGTCAAATATTGGAATAAATTGCCAAGGGAGGTGGTGGAATCTCCCTCTCTGGAGATATTTAAGAACAGGTTAGATAGACATCTGTCAGGGATGGTGTAGACGGAGCTTGATCCTGCCTTGAGGGCGGGGGGCTGGACTCGATGACCTCTCGAGGTCCCTTCCAGTCCTATTATTCTATGATTCTATGTACACCTGATTGCTGACAACATACAAGTTTTATTTAAATTATACAATCCAATGAGGACATGTGTACAAATGATACAATGAATAACTGTAGGATTTCATCATCTGCTATGTGAGAATTACTGCAAACAGCTAAGTACTTCCTGGTAGAATATAAGCTGCTGAAGTCAGATTTCACCTTTTTAGCCTCCTTCTTTTCACTTACTTTATTTCTAATGTGACCACCATTAACTTGGTTAAAACCTGCACAGAGGTGGAGCACTCCAACCCTGCTGTTGCACACAGTAATGACAAATCACATTTGGATCCTGACACTGTTGGTCCCTTTGGATGTCAGTAATCAGACTTGTTGACTTGAGCGGTTTTCTAAATTCCTCCTTGACAGTGATGTACTTTTCTCACCAGTTGCAACTGAGCTAGTTGCAAAGCTGCTCTGCATTCTCTGCTCTCTGAAATTAATTTTCTAACCTGGTTGCAATATGGGATGTATTCTGATGACTGGCTTTCAGCTAACATGAGCTGGTAATTACAATGCAACATACAAAAACAAGAGGTAACAATCTTTTAAAATCTGCCTCTCTAATCGCACATCCCATTCAACTGATATGTTTGGACCAGAAAACTCTGTTAATTTTACTTTCCCAGTATGCTGCAGGACACCCTTGTTGTGTCTGGCCTTTGCAGAGAAGTTAGCAGAATGAGCTTGTGTCAGTATATGTGGAGCTGATGCTTGAGTGTGTGTACTTGGGGGAAGGAGTGAGCTGATTGGACTGTATTGTGGTTTTATAACTTTTAAAGAATTCGGAACTTTTTTACTGCTGCTTCATATTCCAAGTTAAAACAAATACTTGAGACTGAACTGAGGAATGCAAACTGCAGGAGTCTTTTTAACATGGCTTGACTTTGTGTCTTTAACCAGCCAGTGTTTCAACCTAATCAGGCATAATCAAGTTTGCAAACCATTGTCAAACGTACTGAGTAGAAAGAGACTTGCTCAGCAATGACACCTTTCACATGTAAGAGTCACAAACCATACAGTGGAGGTGAAGTAGTTTTAGAATAGAGCAGAACCTGCAGAACCCAGAGGTTTCCCTTAGAAGCAGACTAGGACATCCCAAACAACTTTGTGAATAAGAAATAACTAAAACAATGAATGAATTGGTTATAGAGGTGAAAAGTGGAAGGATGCCCTAATTTCACAATTCTTAGATGTGAATGATGTAGGTCAGAAAGAAATAAAACATCACACTCCACTTTTATGAGCTGAGCTGCAATATTGGGATTGTATCAATTTCAGAGCTCATTAAGTTTTGATAATCAAGGTGGTTAATGACACACTGTAGCATTCTGACTGCCCCTCTCCTCCCAGCCCCTCCCTATTTGTGTTTTTGTACATGGCAGTGCTTTAAGGATTATAATTCAGATGGTAAATACTAAATGAAAAAATTAACATTTGTCTTCTAAAGCAAAGAGTAGGGAACTATTGTTATTTCAAGTGTAGCTTGACAAATGCCTTGTAATTTAACTTCTGTTTTATTTGCAATACTTGTTCTGTAAAACGTGACCTTAAAAGGTGCATTTCCATTTTCTCTGCCTCCCCCATATTGCTTTACATTGTTATAGTTCTCTGTTCAGTTTCAATTAGTCATGTCAGTGCAATTTTGTGTCCCTGACATCGAAAAGAGTATTGTAAGTAATATGGTTGGGAATTTGAATAAGATGTTCTATAACAGAAGCAGTTAAAAAAACTCCAACTAAACACTGATGAAATATTTTATATTTGTGCTGTCTTCCATAGGAAGATATGAAATAAAGCAGAGCTGTAAATTATAGGGATTTCAGACCTGCGTATGCTTATTCATATTAAATTGAAGTAAATTTACTTTATGTTATTCAGCGTGGGGTTTCAGCTTTAAAGCAAGATTTGTTTAAATTATATACCTTCCATATTTTTACATAAGATTTTGGATACTAACATAAGAACAGCCATATTGGGTCAAACCAAAGGTTCATCTAGCCCAGTATCCTGTCTTCCAACAATGGCCAATGCCAGGTACAGCAGAGGGAAGGAACAGAATAGGTAATCATCAAGGAATCCATCTCTTGTTGCCCATTCCCAGTTTCTGACAAGCAGAGGCTAGGGACACCATTCCTGCCCATCCTGGCTAATAGCCATTGATGGACTTATCTGCCATGAATTTATCTAACTCTTTTTTAAACCTTGTAATAGTTTTGGACTTCACAACATCCTCTGTCAAGGAGTACCACAGGTTGACTGTGCCTTGTGTGAAGAAATACTTCCTTTTGTTTGTTACCTATTAATTTAATTTGGTGACCCCTAGTTCTTGTATTATGGGAAGGAGTAAATAACTCTTCTTTATTAACTTTTTTGACACCAGTCATGATTTTATAGATCTCAGTCATATACCCCCTTAGTTGTCTCTTTTCCAAGCTAAGAAGTCCAACTATTATTAATCTCTCCTCATATTGTAGTCATTCCATATGCCTAATAATTTTTGTCGACCTTTTCTAAACTTTTTCTAATACCAAGGTATCATATATATATATGAGGCAACTATATCTGCACACTGTATTCAAGGTGTGGGTGTACAATGGATTTATATAGTGGCATTAAGATATTCTCAGTCTTATTCTTTATCACTTTATTACTGATTCCTAATAGTTTTTTTGCTTTTTTGACTGCCACGGCACATTGAGTGGAACTATTCACTATAATGCCAAGATCTCTTGCTTAAGTGATAACGGCTAATTTAGTCCCCAACATATCATACATATAGTTGGGATTATGTTTTCTAATATTCATTACTTTGCATTTATCAATATTAAAATTCATCTGCTACTAGTTGCAGCATAGGGTTAATTCTCCTGCTTTTCACCTTTGAAGTGATGGATGTAAATTGGGTAAAGGTTCTAAGGAAAAAAAATAGTAGGCAATGTCAACCTAGTCTTTGTCTACATCACACAACCACTGAACATTTGACAAAAATATGTGAATAACCTGGTCTATTAGTCTGATACATTTCAAATACTATTTGGTGTTTTCAGTTACTCATTCTAACACATTGTAAAAATTGTTTAATCAAAAAGGGAGATGCTTTAAAAATGGCTCTAAACATTAAAGAATGGCCCAAGTGTCTTAACTTTGAATTTGAATTCAGATGCAACCACAACAGAGTTTGTAAGTGCCCAGTTCTGGGGTTTTGGTTCAGTCCATGACTTGAATTAAACAAAGTACAGGCAGTCCCCGGGTTGCGTACAAGATAGGGACTGTAGGTTTGTTCTTAAGTTGAATTTGTATGTAAGTCGGAACTGGTACATATTGTAGAGGAAACTCTAGCCAAACATTTTTTTTTGTTTTGGATAGCATAGGGAAAGGTTAACTCCCCCTAATGTTTGTTTTGCTGTCTGTTCCCCTGTTCAGAAGATTTCACATCTATTTCTGTCCCTGTGACAAACTCAGGACTAAAGGAGTAACTCATCAAATACCAAACAGCTCTGCACCATGCTTTGAGCTAATAGCTTTATTTCCACACACCACCCAGGGTTGTAGGAGGAGGGTCCTTTTTTTGCTAACACAATGAGGCCAGCACTTTGTTTGTTTTGGTGGAGTCTTTGTTTGCCCAGGGAGCCCAGCATGTATAGGGGGAGGAGGGGCGGAGAGGCTGCTTTTGTCTGCTGTTCAGCAGCCTGTTGCTCAGGGGAGGGGGCAGCCTGTTGCTGGCAGGGGGGGAGGGGGGAGGCGTGCAGGATGCGAGGCCGCGGGGGGGGGGGGGGCAGAGGGCGTGGGGAGGCACTTTTCCTCTGCCCGGCAGCTCTGCGGGATCCCTGTCCCTGTGGCCAGCTGCTGCAGGCAGAGGCCAGTTGGAGCCGGCCGAAGAGGAGGAGGAGGTGGATTCTAGGACCCAGGTGAGCGAGCCCCGGGGACGCTGCTGCGCTCCGGGAGCCCGGCATGTATAGAGGGGAGGAGGGGCAGAGAGGCTGCTTTTGTCTGTTCAGCAGCCTGTTGCTCAGGGGAGGGGGCAGCCTGTTGCTGGCAGAGGGGTGGAGGGGGGCACTTTTCCTCTGCCCGGCAGCTCTGCGGGACCCCAGTCGGAGCCGGCCCGAGAAGGAGGAGGATCCTAGGACCCAGGTGAGCGAGCCCCGGGAATGCTGCTGCGCATGTGCGGGAGTTGCCTCACCCCGTTCGTATCTAGGGATCCGACGTAAGTCGGATCCACGTAAGTCGGGGACTGCCTGTATGAAGTTCAGATGTGGATTCAAACTATCTTATTAATTATATTAATTAATCCAACATGACCTCTCTGAAAATGAGAGGCAGGCTAATAAAAGAGCTGACTGGCCTAGAGATTAATTTCAACTTGTTTGAATTATGACATCATTTAGAAACAAACATAAATTGGGATCTACGTTTTTTCCCAATTATCTGTAATTCTTGTGTCTGCAAAGTGAGATGGATATCTAATGGGAGGGATGACATTCTGTGAGGCCCTCATAATTTCTTGTGTCCGTTACGGTTAGAAGTATTGCAAAGACAAGCTTTCTTCTATTCTTTCAGCACTTACGCATACAGTCACAGACAGAACATGAAAGTGCAAAGGAAAACAAAAATAAGTGATACAAGCCCCTTAACTTCATCTTTTTCAAGTATGCAAAAAATGGTTGAATCCTAGAAATGAGAAAAATTGCAAACACTTAATTTTTCTGAATTGTCTTGCTCATTTTTAATAGAAAATAGCATATTCACAGTCTGTTCAAAAGAGGCTCAGTGAAAGGACAGCTTTATGCTAATTTTTGTTACTTGGTGTTAGACCAAGAATATAGCTCCAGAATTCCTCTAAAACACCAGCTCTTAGAAATTTAAAAATGCATCATCCTGAAGTATAATCAACCAAAATTTCAACTCAGCCTCAATGTGGCCTCTAGATTTGCATGCACAAACTTCCATTTACACCTGCAATTTACCTGATTATGCCTATCTAACATGCTTGTAAATTGTTTGTCATATTCCCTTCTAAGCAGGTCTGTAGGTCCATTTAGAGGATGACAGTGTTCAACTGTTTCTATCAAATAGGATTATTTCTTTTGTTCAAGTGATTAGAGGTCTGTGTTTTAAGCCCCTTTTCAAATACAGGCAGTCCCCAGGTTACGTACAAGATAGGGACTGTAGGTTTGTTCTTAAGTTGAATTTGTATGTAAGTCAGAACTGGCGTCCAGATTCAGCAGCGGCTGAATCGGACACGCCTGGGGCAGAGCAGCTGGGGTGCTGCTGGGTTGGTCCCGCAGCGCTGCTCCTCAGTGCTACTGGACCAACCCGGCAGCACCCCAGCTGCTTTGCCCCAGGCATTCCCAAGTCAGCCGCTGCTGAAACTGACCAGTGGCTGACTACAGAAAGCCCGAGGCAGAGCTGCTCTGCCCCGGGCTTCCTGGAATCAGCCGCTGATCAGTTTCAACAGCGGCTGAATCTGGACGCCTGGGACAGAGCAGCTGGGGCGCTGCCGGGTAGGTCCCCGCAGCACCGCACCTCGGCGCTGCGGGACCACCCGGCAGCACCCCAGCTGCTCTACCCCAGGTATCCCCAAGTCAGCCGCTGCTGAAACTGATCAGCGGCTGATTCCAGGAAGCCCGGGCTTCCTGTAGTCAGCCGCTGATCAGTTTCAGCAGCGGCTGACTTGAGGACGCCTGGGGCAGAGCAGCTGGGGTGCTGCTGGGTTGGTCCAGTAGCGCTGCACCTCGGCGCTGTGGGGCCAACCCGGCAGCCCCCCAGCTGCTCTACCCCAGGCGTTGGCGAGAGAAGCTTGGTCTGCTGGGGGGAGGGGCGCACTAGCTGGGCCCCTCCCCCCCCCCCAGCAGACCAGGGAGATGCGGAGCGGCTTTTCTCGCTGCGTAGGATGCGGGTGGCGGGACCGCCGCGGCACGTCTCGGCAGTCTGCTGGGGGGGGGGGGCAGCTAGTTCGGGGTTCCCTCACCCCGTTCGTAAGTAGGGATCCAACATAAGTCGGATCCACGTAACCCGGGGACTGCCTGTACTGCTAACAATGTATGACACTTATACATTTTGGTAATTGCTTAAATCGCATTGTTTCTGTTCTCTGATTTGACGGGCATTACTCCTTAAATCAGATTCCAGTGTGAATAATTTTAATTTTGAGTTAGAAATTCACTTTCTCTGAGTATTTCCTAATCACTTAACATTTGCTGCTTTGGGGAACCCTTATGTTTCTGAACATGTTTTCTAGAATATTTGCAGAAAACAAACAAAAAGTGGTGAAAACATATCTGATGCAAATTAAGGATTTTATTTGAGAAAATGTACACAAACCATGTTTTGAGATGTTACGTAAACTCAGATTAGATCATTAAGTATCCAGCATGATGTGTCACAATGTGATTTCCAGTAATTAGTGCCCTATACATCTGTGTTTGTACAAAATACATGCCTTCTTTGTGTACTAACTATTGCATTGTCTATGCGCCTTGAGTTTGACCAAACAAAGCCATACACCCATGTAACACTATGTGTATACCCAGTAGGGGTTAGCACATGCAGATACCAGTAGTGTGTGTTCAAAGTAGAGTAGGCCATGCATGAACAATGAAAGAAAAGAGAACTTAAGAAATAGAGGGTAGCAATAGACAAGCCATGAGCAATAGGCAATGCGTATAATTTTAATTTTATAATTATGTATTTTGGGTGTTGTGATATACCTTCAGCAAGTCCCTTACACCTGATCCTGATCACCGCTGGTGAGCTTTATAAAAGGTCAGTAAAATCCCCCTTCAAGTGTTGAGTTCAGATTCAAACCACGTTTTTGGATTCCAGAGAATTGGGTGAAGTGTTCTGAATATGCAGAAAAGGTCTTGAAAGAAATCCCAGGAAGTAATTGCACCGTTTCCCATTGCACAAGCACTTTATTACCAAAATGTATTCCCTAATTTCCTATTAAGGAAGAACAAATCTCAGTAGAATGTATTTTATCACAGTATGCCCACTAGGGTTGAGAGTCTAGAGTGTTTTATCAGCATCACACAATTTCTGTGGAATGCTCCCCACATCTTGAAGTTTATAGTTATGAAAAATAAATCCATATTTCTAATATCAGTTTTTCTTTTAGCGTATTTGTAAATGATTTATTATAGTAGAAAGTTAGATGATGATAAGATGCTGTTTGGAGGTCATTAAAGAGTTTTTGGGAAGTTTCTACAAAGGTGCTGGTTTTACACTGTCAGTATGATAAGAAAACTAACAGTTTATGTCAAAGTTTGCAAAATATGTTTGTCTGATAAACAGTCTGCTCTGGGAGCATCAATCATACTTCTTTTGCACAGTAAGTTGTATTTTTCATGAAGTTAACTTTAGTGACTCTGCACATTCACAGGTTTGAGACTGCAGCATTTTAAATGGTGTCTTTATGCTTGTAGTGGGTATAATGTAATATGCGGTGTAGCAACTTCAGGTTGTAGCAGCCACTAATATCCAGAAGCTCTTGCTGCTGCAACAATCAATGATAGCATGAACTCCCTTGGCCTGGTAATACCATAAACACATTCTCTTCTCATGGCCAGAAATATATTTCACCACTGAAAGAAGAATGTTTCTTTAACATAAAAAGAGGAAGGAGGTTGAAGAAGGAGCTTCAACGTGTTAGGTTTTTTTAGGAGATGGTTTGTTTTCTGGGCAATCCAAAAAGTGTATTGTATTAAAAACAATAAAATTTAGTATCTAGAATCTCAAATCTTACTGTTTTTCTTAACAAGCATTTTCATCTTATTACAGTATAAATCACTTCTCAAAATTGCTTTCAGCTGAAACAATATATCTGAGCTTGGGTTAAAAGCCTATAAGTGCTTCAGTACTTGAACAGAGTGACATCAGGTTGCATTAATAGAAGTATTAATTAATTAGTCCTCATTTATTCAGCAGAATTAGCATTATTGAAAAGTCTTTACTATCTTTAAGTATGTTAAAGAGTGTGAAGCTTTAGTGATGGAGTTTCAGAGGTAACACCTACTGATATGCCAGCTAATGTAGAAAATTATTGTCCAATTTGGAAACCTGATACATTACTAGGAAATGCTGTGGGGTGCATTATAATGAAAATACCAATCCACATTAACCATGGTTGCCATAAGCAAAAATCTTGCTATCTTGGCCAAACCTACTTAAGGTTCATGTAATAAACTTACATTCCTAATTTTATTAGGGATGTGCCAAGTTAAGCACTTTGCTGGCCTTTGGACAGATTTATAGCTTGACTTCTGCTGAATTAGTGGTGACTGACAAGAGGACATTGTTTTATAGGATGCTATTTAAATAAAACCTGCAGGGTATTTCTGTAATGTTGTCACTTCAAGTCCAAACTGGAAAAAAGAAATGTGTATTAAGGAGGAATCTTCATTAGCTTTTGTGAATTTAATCTAGTGCTGTCATAAGCTTCCTTATAAGGTAAGACATTTTAATGTACAGGGACAAAGGCTCACCTTTGTTTCAGGTTTCAGTATGAAAACAATCTGTTGGACTTATTGGGGGAAAATGTGTGCTGTAGTCTATTTCTATTGAGTTTTATTCTGCAAATATGTGTAAAAAATGGAGTTTGGTCTTTCCTGGTGAATGCTACAATAGAATTTGCCGGTTGTTAGTCATTTTGCTTCCTTATTTTTTATTATGCATATCTCATTTGTTCCCAGCCTTTAGTGTCACCTTCTGTTTATTGATAAGCTACCATAGGCCAATAAGCGTTTGGCATTTTCATACATAAAGCAGTGTGTTTTTGGATAGGGAGAGATGATCCTGCCCTTGCCCCCATTTAGATATGAAACTGCTGGAAGAGTCCCATAGTTTAAGGATGAGTGTTTGGAGTAATAGACCATCCTATCTTTCAAAAATTGATTTTGGGGAGCTACTGTAGTATCCTCTCACTGTTAAAATTAGGCCATGTCTGTATGTTGTGACTCAGGACAAATTATCAACTTTTAAATATGTAATACATTATGAAGGGAGGTGGTGGAATCTCCCTTTCTGGAGATATTTAAGAACAGGTTGGATAGACATCTGTCAGGGATGGTGTAGACGGAGCTTGGTCCTGCCTTGAGGGCGGGGGGCAGGACTCGATGACCTCTCGAGGTCCCTTCCAGTCCTATGATTCTATGATTCTATGAATATGAATCTTCAGCCCTGTCTTTCCATACATTAAAAATATTCTATCACCTTCTTCTGGTTTTGAAGGAGTGATCATAGGCTACCTGATAAATATAGGACTTGAAACTGAAAAGACACAGGTTCCTAGAATTGATTCACTTATGCCATGTCCATGCTTACCAGTAGATCAGTACTTCTGTGATCAATGCTGAAGTGTCAGTTTAGCAGGTAGTGAAGACCTACTAAACTGATTGCAGAGTGCTCCCCAGTCAACTCTGGTACATCAGCTCCTCCCAATAAGGGTATGGGAAGTCGACAGAAGAACATCTCTCTTCGACATAGCACGGTGTGGACAGTGCAGAAAGTCAACCTAAACTACATTGACTTCAGTTATGTTATTCATGTGATGGGAGAAGCATAACTTATTTTGAAATTGGGAGCATCTACACAGCACTTATTTCAAAATAGAGCACTCTTTCTCCAACTTCCCTAACTCCTCATACAATGAGGGTTACAAAAGTCCAAGTAAGAAGTCCTCCAGCTTGACAGTATTTTGACATTATTTCAAAATAACTGTCTACTATGTAGATGTGGACTAAGTTGTTTCAAAATAGCTAATGTTATTTTGAAATAATGTTGCCGTGTAGACATACCCTTTCTGTGGTAGTATAGAATAGGCCTCAGTCGCTTGCCCAAAATTACACTGTGCCTCAGTTATTCATTTGTAAATTGGGCATGCCATAGGTCTAAAGACATGAATTTTAGTTGTGCTTTTTATGGTTCCTCCTAATGGCTGTCTGACTGGTACAGCCGGTCGTAAACGGCGGAACCCGAGTTACGAACGCAATCCGCGCTTACGAACAGCGCGGTTGTGTGTAACTCAGTGGAGTCCGACTTACGAACAAACCGAGTTATGACCAATTGCTCGTAACCGGTTCATAAGTCGGAGACAGGCTGTATAAGACATTACTTTTAACAGTTAAAGGAGGGCATGGTTAGCAAAACTATCCTGTGAATCTCCTTTGTTTTTATATAATGTACCACTTTAAAATTGAAAGGAGACCATTCTATTTGAAAAGGCAAAGGGACAAGGCAGGGAACTGAGTATTATTTTACCAGGAATATGTAATGGTTATATAGGAAGCACTACTCAGTAGATTTGTTGTAAATACTTCCTGAGATCTACCTGAGTCAATTTTGGAAATATGGCAGTCATCCCAAACAGTACAACTAATGCAGTAGGTCTCAACTTTGTCCCATTCTTTAAGTCTTTCTGTTTTCTGCTGAATGCTTTTATCCAAGTCACCCTTACAGTCCAGCAAGGGCAAGATGGGAGACTGAAGTAAATAGAGAATTTTAGCAACCTGCAGGATCTTAGGCTTCACTAGCATAACAATAGCATAGGCATAACTCAACTCAGTACAGGTTAGAGTCATGCCAATAACTTATTGGACTTTCTCCCATAATTTTAAATGTGGGTTTCCTAGATGTCCATATCTGCAGAAGACAAAGAGAATCCTTCATGTGTTTGAACATTATTATATATTACTTATATAGCACCATGGTTGTACATGGTGCTTTACCAAGAAGGTTCAATTAAAAAATTCTAGTCTGAATTGATTAATGTGTTAATGTATGAAATCACAGAGCCCAGTTCAACAAAGCACCTAAGTATGTGCTTAATTTTAGGTACATGAGTTAGCCCCACTAAAATTCCTAGAACGACTCATGCTTAGAGTTTTCTGATCTGAGTCCATAAACTGAAAATGGGAGGGAGCTGGGAGATAGTATCATCATTCTAGTATTAAAAATCTGATTTTGGAAATGACCAAAGAATCATTTTATGAATGTTACAAAATGAATGCTAATATAATTTATGTTTAATTAGTTTTGATCAAGAATTCATCTGCTTCATGAAGAAATAGCAGATACACATCTTAGCAAGAGCTGAAGTGAAAATAGGAACTGAAGGAGAAAAATCATTTTAGTTTTTTTTAATTTAATTATTGTATGGTTTGTTTTTGAGTTGTTTGTACTGTGTTCATCTTTCCATTCTATTGAATTTCTATATATGTCTGTATTGGGAGAAAAATCAATTACAATATTATTTAAATATCAAACAAACCTATGATCCAGGCAGCAACTAGTAGATGAGACATTAGATTTTATCTCCGGGGCTTTATCCTGCTCCCACTGAATTCAAGGGTAAAACTCTGTGGCAGCAGGACTGCATGGTTAATGTTAATATTTCCCCATCTGCCAGTAATCTGTGCCAGCAGGCCCATCTTGACGTGTGGTCCAGCATAAGTCGGAGCTTTGTCAGATAGCCTTGAGTCTGTTCATTGATTTCACTCTTGGAAGCACTGCACTCCAGATATATAGAGAGAGCAAACTTTGGTGATGACAGAGAAGCCACTTCTTCCTTGAGTAAGTCAGAGGGATAATATGGACTTCTTTGTTTGTATGCCAGTTAACATATTCCACTGGCAGAGATACCTCACTCCTCAGATTTGTAGCTGCCAATTCTGATCTAATTAATAAGCATTAAACTATCTCCCAGACTCACAAATCCTTTCCTGACAACTTTACACATTATTAAACCCTAAGTTACATGTGCCTTAAGAATACCTTTTCTCACAATACAGTTCTATTATGGATGTATGCATCACTGTTGGTTGCCTATCACTTAACCTGATCATGGTCTCTGGATTTTTGTTTCCCTATCCTTTTTACCTTAAACAAAATTCATAGACATTCAGCTTTTAAAGTAATTTAAAAACGTTGAATGATGTCCTCCGAATATGAGCATACATACATGTCAACACAGATGCATATACCCTCTCCCCCAAAAGCTGCGTACACAGTACTGTACTTGCACATTTAAATACATGGTTGCACATTGTTACCTTAGCTGTTTTGTTTTTAAAAGTTTGGCCTCTAGTATTTGTGCTCCATTCTCCGGTAAACAGCTTCCTATTTCTGTTCAGAGAGTTCTATTTTAGTTTAATTAACATTAAACAGGCACATATATGCTGCTTTTAAATGAGGTTGAACTATAAAGCTCACAGGGATTGGGAGATGCTGTGTGATGACTATATCCACCTCCCTGTGAAGTTAATGGGAGTCTTTCCATTGACTTTAATAGAGGTTGGATCAAGCACCATGTCCCTGAACCATCAAAACATTTTACAGTTAAGCACATGCTGCTGAAGTGCTTTGCTGGACTGGGGCCTAAGTGCACTGCATGTACAATTATAACAGTCACCTCTTTATTTAGAGATAAGCCGAGACAGCAACCCTAGATTTAATCACTCCCAAGCTTTGAGAAAGTTCAAATAATAATCCAAACTATATGGCAGCTCCCTTGGATCTCTGATGGACTGAACCAAAACCCTGAATCCAGTGCCACCACCCTTCAAGAAAAGATTGGTAAGTTTGAATCCTGATCCATATTTCCAGACATAATCAGCTATTGTAGCAAATTCACAATTTATTTCTTATTTTTGTAAGATATTTTAAATGTTTAAGTTTTAAACTTTGATTCTATTATTGTTGGTTATCATTGATCCAGCCTTCCCCATCATCTCTTGTTGTAAAGCTTTTATTTCCCAAACAGGTATTTGGCTTAGCTTTGTACATTGTGTTAACCTCACACTTCTTTCATCAAACCCATTACGTTTTTTTCCACCCTCAGCCTGCAGCAGCTCTAGTATAAGTAAAGTCACCTCTAATCCTAGTTTTCATTTGTATCATGGATGTTGTTAACTACTCTTTAAATAAAAATACAACATGATTCTAATGTGCTAAGGAGTTCCAGGGATAACCATATAATTTCAAAATGATACTGATTTTGTTTATATGCAGCATAATCTTTTACAGTCCTTAGTCTTTATTTGAAGCATTGCAAAGTGGATTTTTATGAAAGGTATTATAAAGGACTTCTTGTTTCTTCATAACAGATTTGAACGTTAACTGATCAGAGTTCAGATAAATAGTCTTTACTCTCCATTAAAATATTAAAAAGCCTTTGGTAAGAAACTGGCATAAAGATCCTTCATTCTTGTTTAATGAACACTTGTTGGCAAGTATAACACTTTAATAGCTTTGCAGAATGAATTTTGTGTGAGCATCCTCCATTTCCCTGTCAGACACTTGTCCAGGTGCTGGGAATTTATTGGAGGAAGCATATTTTTACTCATTAGTTTTGTATTTGATTACAGAACAGTAAAATATGAACCACCAAGTCCCTGAGGCATAGCTGTGTACATTGAGATTAGTAATTGCATGTCATCGTGTTTTCCATTGGAATTTATATGGACAGATAGGATAGGCGCCTCTTAAGTAGGTTTAAAAGCAAAGCAAATTTGTATTTAATCTTTTTTTGCAGGCATATTTTCCCTAATGGAGTAAAGGTTAGGCTACATGATACATTTTAAACCGTTTTAATTTATTTTTTCTTTCCTTTTTTCCCCTTGTTGAAGTAAGAGGTTTTCTCTTTAACACTAGTAACAGAAATATATTGCAGCTGAAAAATCTAACTCTATGTATGTGCTAATATTAACAGACAGAAGGAATTGTGTAGCAGTCATTCGGCTGTGTGTACATGTATTTGTATGCATCATATGTAGATAACATTTCTTTTTTTAACCAGTATTATAGTACAACAGAAATGGAAGGAAATCATGCACTGGTTTCAAAGAGAAACTCATTCTGTCTCTGAACTTTCAAGAGCATTTTTTTCCCTTTTATATTTCTAGTTCTTACCTTCAAGACAATTAAACAGAGGGGGTTATGGTTACAGTATTTACAGGGATGCACACATTCTCTAAGACAAGTAAAAGGGAAAAAAATATTTTATATGCAAAAAAGATACACGCTACATTATGTTAAAATGTGATTTTTGGTGGAGGCTATGCTGTAGAGTTATCCAATGCCAAGTATGCCATGCCCTTTAATATAAAAATGTTCATAAATGCAGTTGCCAAAGCAGAATCTAATGAAGTACTAATGAAGAATCTAATAGTTACAAAACTGGCACATTTGATATTTAATGTCCCTTACTGAATTTTTGCTGATGAAGCATAGTTTTGAATGGAGAGGAAAGTTAACTGAACATGTACTTGAACCAGCAGTTAGTAGCACTTTTTAATTGGATAGAGAGAATGGTCCTTTTAACTAAATTTCCTCCTCAAAGTGGAAACTTAGGAAATGTAAAAGAGTTTCTGTTCTATAAGGCAGATATCCTTGTACAAGTCACTGAATATTATGGACCTCTTTGTTTGTATGCCAATTATTGCATCCCATTGGCAAAGGCAGAGGTACTTCACTCCACAGGTTTCCAGCTGCCAATACTCCCTCTAATGAATAAGCATTAAATAAACTCCTGCTCTCATAGTACACATAGTTAATGCACACTGCATGCAATCTAGATATGAGATTTCAAAACAACACACAATGTTACAGTGGTGCCCATAGTACACTGTAGTTGAAAGCCCTATACTATGTCCAGTAGACCTGTTTTTAAAAAAGGATTACAAAAGCCATTTGAATTTGCATTTTGAGACCATAACCTGGCATACAAATTGCCAACTGGAGTTTAGCTTTTTAAGCAAAATTGATCAAAATTGAGTAAGAGAATGATGATGATGCAATTTCTAGTGCTTCCTTGCCTGGTATGCTCTAATAATGTACTTATATTTGAAACTGAAATTGTGAAGGCAATCATTTTAAAATGTCAGCTAAAACCAGTAAAAACCGATGGGATACACACGTCTGAAAAATTGTTACTAAGAGAGCATAGTAAGCACTTAACATTAATTTTTTAAATTGCATTAATGTTCTATGGCAGACATAACATGTTATTTTTCAACTGCATATTCCCACTGATTTTGTTGGTACATATGCTAAGAAAACTGTATGTTACATAGCTTAGATCCAGGGGATTTAAAGGACACAGAAAAGTTGACAGATAATTGGAGCCACATAGGGGAAGCAGAAAAAGGATCAGAGCAGCAAAAGGAAACTCAGGGAGGATTGGAGGGGTTCTAGAGAGTCTAAAAGTGGATCAAAACAGTACAAATGGAAGAAGAAAGGATCAAAGTGGCATGGATGGGCAAGAAAAGAGCACTGGAGCTGCACAAAGGAAGGAGAAGGGGTTTAAGCAGAATGGCTAAGTGTAAGGATGTTCAGCTCAATATTGTGATTGCTGAGGTAAGAATGGGAGAGCAGGAAATTAGGGTTGTGGAGAGAGGTGTTTGGAAGTATTAAAGAAGCAGAGAAACAATGAGTGCCAAATGGGAAGGCTTGAAGTATGCTTAGAGAAGCATGAGGAATACAGTTTGGGTTAGAACAGCTTTAGGAGAACTGAGTGAGGATCAGAGTGGAATTACATGAAGGTCAGGAGTAGGCCAGAGCAGTTCACAGTGATTTGGTCCAAGTGATCAGAGAGACTAAATCTTGTTTCTTATTAGCATGCTACATCAAATATTGCAATTAGTTCATAAACTCTGGAAGGGCATCCAAAAGAGCAAAAGTATCTAGACTATCTGCACATTGTTTTGTAGAGACCTGTACATTTTCTATGTAATTGGATTGTTTAACAACAGTCTACACAGCTCTGGGAGTGAGTCTTGCATCCCAGGTTGACAGATGGGTGTTAGTGGGACTGGGGCTAGCATACTAAAAATAGTAATGTGAACTTTCCAGTTGAAGCTGGAGCTCCTGCTCTGAAGCTCACACCATCCATAGGTCTTCAGAGCCCTAGCTGCAGGCCAAACCAAAACACCAAATCAATGTATGTATAGTTATTTTCAGTGTGCTGACTCAAGCCCTGCTAGCGTGATGCTGTTGTCCTTGGAACATACATATCTTTCAGGATTGGGCCAGTGTGTTATCCAGTTGAGGTTTCAGAACCCACCAGTAAACTCTCAGGACAGTTGCAATAATGAAGTACAATGATATGGAAGTAGAGACTGAGAAACAGGTTTAATTCTGAACTACCCTGTCTTTGGTGCTTATGTTAGGCCCTTAACATTATATTAACAATTTATATAAAAAATATCCTGAAGTCCTTACTCAAGCATATCTCCTGTTGAAAAATCCAGTTTAACCAAGGTGAATTTCACCCTAAGAACATCCATTGACAAACTGTTACTGCTATTCTATTTTGTATAAAAATGGCACAGAGGTTATCCAATCAGCCTCAATACAGTAAATCTGTCGGTGTCTGTTCTGGCTCCACTCACACTTTCTGTGTCTTTCTGGTGTTGTCATGGAGGATATTCAGTTGGTATGGAATAGGTTATACTGGCAGTTTCTATCACCTACCACTGCTGACTGTATGGGTTTGCCCACCCTTCAAGCCCATAGGAAAAGGCCTTCTGAGAGTAGTGCATTTTGTGAACGCATGTTCTCGTCTTGTGCTATTCATCTCCATTTGAAACCAAACTGAATGGTGTTAATTATCACTTCAGATACTAAATCAGTTTCTCATTTGTGAAAAGAATGTTTTGTCTTGAGTCCTCTTTTTGTTTTGGATCACCGGAGGGTTATTGCAGATGGTATTGAACTCAAATAATAATTCTAGAAATACTCCAGCAACAAAGCATTTTGTAAACGTATAACCTTGTTTTCTTTTAAAAAATCATGAATAACTGTGGAGTCACATTGTTTCATTTAATGTGGTGATTTTCCTCTTTTCCCCTCCCTCCAACTTTAAAAGCATGTATTCAGACTCTTGCTTTAAAGTCAAGGCAATGTGCTGATTGACTATACTGACATAATTGTGTTAATGACAAGACACTGAGGCTGCATTGTTAGATATGTCGCATATCATCACTATTTATTTGGTTCCGTTCTGCCAAGCTTGAGTTATATTTTTTGTATATTGTGGTTTGAATCAGTCTCTTAAAGCGCTTCAGTGTTGAAATAACATTTTTTACAAGTCTTTTAGCTGTTGTTCAAGAGAAGAAAGTCTTACAGCATCATTAAACAGGGTTCAAAGTTTGTCCTTGCTGAAAGGCTCCAAGTTTGAACACTTAGAAAATAATTTCTTTGATCCATAAAATGATTAGTGAATTAAAAAACAGGTCCATTTTTATCTCAAGTTAACAACAATAATCCATTTTTAATCTTCATAATACCTCTCCTCTTACTGTTGAAATGTCTTTCCTGTGTACTGGAAAAGAATATAATTGGAAATTCAGGTAAACTTTAAGGGCATTTGAGCTGTTTCTGCGAGTGGCCAAGGTTTTTGCATGTAGGCTATTTACAATCAGTAGTTTCATTTGAAATTATGATACTCTTGTGAAGGTCCTTAAGCTCTTTCAGAGGCTGCTTATGGAAATGTATTACAGAAAACTCCAGCTTTTAAATAGTACTATGGTTGTAACAGAAATCAACACAAGATAGGAAATTCAAAGTTAAGGTTGACACTCCCTCTCTTACTCCATTGTGAGAAGAAGCATCTTAAAGGTGAGCTGAAAAAAAAATAAGAAATTTTCATCCACTTCATAAATATGTACAGAGCATACCCATTAGCCAGGCTCAGGGAGGTATAATCTAACACATTGTCCCAAAAAGGTTCACCTTTTATTTATTTATTTTCAAGATTGTCTTGAACCAAAACCCCAGATCTGAACACTTCTCAGAATTTGGATTCTGATCCCCACTTTAAGGCATTAGGTTAGCTTTTAATTTTCTTTTTCTTTCTGGTCCTTCGCTGTCCACATCCAATCAAAATAGCAAATCTTTCTTTGTCATGGGATGGTTACAGCCAGCAGACTTGAAATAATAAAAAGGATGGACAAAACTGGATCATTATAATAAAATAATAATTGCCAACTAGGCCAGTTTTAGTGGTGTTTCATAGTAGCCGTAATTTGCGCAATGAGTGCTACGTAGCCAGTTATTGTGCAATAATGCACTTATTTGCATAGGCATTTGTAATCTAATTTATTAACATTGTTCTAAAATTCAGTATATCTGACTTGTCAGTAAGTTTCTACTACATTATTTCATACATGTTACTTAACTCTTTTCAGCCAATCATGAGGCAGTTTTATTTTCTTGTGTCACATTTTGAGTTTGTGTTTATCTACTAAATTGTGCAAAAATGTCAAGAAAGTTAAGCAACCAAGGCACAAAATATTCTTGTTCATCCTATCCCATGAGAATAATGAAAAAAATTATACCTTCCCTTCAAAAGAAATTGCTCACCCTGTGAAAGACGAAAGAAAAATAATTGTTTGTAAGCCATATTAAGTATTGGTCACTAAAAAGGAAATTGGAACATGTCATGACAAATATATTGAGAGGGAGAAAAAGAAAGGTAGAAAGATGAGGCTACATAAGGAACATTCCTTGAAGTAACTAAAAAAGAGTCTCCTGGAGAAATGGAGGTATCATGAGGATCACAAGCTTTAATTATGTAGAAATGATCAAGGTACAGGGTACTTCTGGGGGATTAATGACTGGCTGGGAGACTTCATGGCCTCAGGCAAAGTTGTAGGCCATTAACCCCAGCTGGTCTTTCGTTTTTCAGGAAATACCCAGTACCAAGGTCATTTTTCTATTATAATCAAAGATGAATCTCTGTCATGGACTCAAGAGGATCGTGGAATCCATGACTGATTCTTTTAAAAAAGAAACTGACTTTTGACAGGTAGGGATATCTGCTGTAGAGCAGTTGGGTGACTGAACAGGCTAATATAGTAGCAGTCTAAATTACATGGAGATTGTTATAGGAACAGGCTATTTGCATATTAGTCAAGTAGGTGTCAGACAATCAGTTTCAGCTGTGTAAGGATTAGACTGCCTTATTTAAGATCTGGCCCTGAGCGCTAGAACACAGGTCCTTCTAAAACAATATGATATTAGTAGAAACAGTGTGAGAAATGGGGATTGGGGGAGTAGAGGAAATATTACCAGAAGTCATCATGTGGGAACTTGGTTGTACTCCCCCCACTGTGTAGAACAGTGGACCATGGGAAGTTGTTCAGTGGCTTTCTGCTCCACTCCCCTCTTAGCATCTGCTTCTGTCAGTGAATGTGGGAAATGTCATTGACTGGATCCCAGATATCTCACCCCACAGCCACATCTTTCATTTTGCTCAAGGAGCCATGAAGTAGCTTTTATCACTGTCATTAGTATTTCTTCTGGGCTCTTCTGCTCTTAGAGGTTGATTATCCCTTTCTCACAGAGCTGTTTTTGCCCTAGCAATATACCTATTAATAGAGCTCCTATTTTTAAGCTGCTGTGAGCATAACTAGGGAGTAGAGAGAAAGAGAAGTCCAAGAGACTGAGACAAATCTTGAGGTGAAGAAAAGTTCTGGTTGGAAGCCAGGCCTTGGTTGTCCGCCTACAATGAGTTCCCTCATGGAGCGAGACTCAGAGATGTCATGAGAAAAATAATTTATCTACTGTGAGTCCTTCAGAGTGTGGTAATAGGGTAATGTAAGTACTTCAGTTCTATTGATACTACCCTAGCTGCCCACAACCCAGTGAATGAATCTGGTCCTTACTGAAGAAGACTGGAAACAGAAACTCCTCCTATCAAACAGATTTATGGGCGGTAAACCAGATTGTGAAGTACTACTATAAAAAACACAGTTTATTGGAGATGCATCTTAAAAACCATCAAGAATTATATTTAAAAATAGTTTTAAAATATAATTTTCAGTCATAGATTTAAGACTCTTTGGCTTTACAAAGTAAAGGTAAAGTATTTAGAAGCTGTCCACTTAGTATTTTTCATACAGAATACGATTGCAGCCATATATAATTGTTAATGCTTATCTATAGAGGTCAGAAGCAAGGAATGTTCCTTTTCTAGTTTAAACACTCTAGCTTCAGCAGCTGCTGTTATTCCATCTTATCTTGAATAACTCATGCTGAAATCAATTTATAACATTTTGGTTGTTATAGTTAGAGACATTATCACCTACAAAGCATGCCTTAGCTAGTAAGTTAAAAACTTAAGCCAGCCAGCTATACAACATACATTTGTCTTTAGCTCAAAAAGCAGTTTGCTTCCCTGGACAGTAGCCATCCGAGTTAGGGATTCTGTTGCAGTAGGCAGGCTGACAAATGTCTCCCTTTACCAACCTTCAGCAGATGCCCCACCTGCCTACCCACCATTTACTGCATTTTCCCCTATGTTATATTTGTCTAACCGTAGATGTTTAAAAAAATCTCTGCGGGGTAGCCATGTTAGTCTGACACAATTCATCTGACGAAGTGGGTTTTGCCCATGAAAGCTCATGATTCTATATATTTTGGTTAGTCTTTAAGTTGCCACAGGACCATTCGTTGTTTCTAACTTTAGAGATCACTTTTTCTCTAGGCTAGTTATTGGCTTCCTTCATAGGGTCAGCTCAAACTCTTATTTCTCTGTATCCCTTACATATGTAACCCCTCTGCCAGGAGGGCTGGCAGCAACCAGAACCGGGTTCAATAGCTAGGGGTCCATTTCACACAGAACCGGCTTGAGCCCCCACCTAGTAGCCTGGGAAATTCACACCCTGGGCGCCTCTGAAAGGCAATGCTTCCCCACTCGCAAGCACAGAGTCAGCGGCTACATCTACACTGGCACCCTTTTCCGGAAATGCTTAAAACGGAACAGTTTTACGTTATAAGTATTTCCGGAAAAAGCGCGTCTACATTGGCAGGATGCTTTTCCGGAAAAGCACTTTTTCCGGAAAAGCGTCCATGGCCAATGTAGACGCGCTTTTCCGGAAAAAAGCCCTGATCGTCATTTTCGCGATCGGGGCTTTTTTGCGGAAAAGACTACTGTGCTGTTTACACTGGCCCTTTTCCGGAATATTTTTTCCGGAAAAGGACTTTTGCCCGAATGGGAGCAGCGTAGTTTTTCCGGAAAAACACTGACAATTTTACAGTAGATCGTCATTGCTTTTCCAGAAAAGCAAGCGGCCAGTGTAGACAGCTGGCAAGTTATTCCGGAAAAGCGGCTGCTTTTACGGAATAAGTGGCCCAAAGTAGACACAGCCAGTGTGTAGAAGGAAACTTTTAATGAAAGAGAGAGAGAGGGAAGTCACATGGCATTAACTTGGGAAAGTACCACACAGTTCATACCTCCCCCACCCCACGAGTGACCGTCCCAGCTCAAAAAAGATTAAGCATTGTGGATTAAGCATTGTCTTTTGCATCTCAGGCTCGCTAGTCCAACAAGGTCAGGGTTCCATTCACTTACGCAAACTTTCTTCGTACCCCACTTACAGCTCTGTCCAGTCAGTGCAGACCCTGACACATCATCCTCATGACTCCACTCCTTGAGCTTGAGGCTACGCCACCTTTGGGCTGCTCCTGTGGTCCGCTTGCTCCACCTGCCACCATTCCTGCCGGTCGCTCCCACCAGTCGCCTGCCACTGTCCTACCAGCTGCTCCTGCCAGCCGCTCCTCTGGCTGCAAGGAATCTGGCTCCAGCATAAACCAGTGACTTCAGCTCTTAGTGATTTCAGCTCTTTAGCCACCATCTAGGCAAAAGATTCCAGCTCCCACTGAACTAACAAGAAGACTCCTGCTGGAATCTGCTTTAGGTCTATCCTTAAAACAAGTGGAGGGGGGAGAGAGAAGGCAGGTTGAACCAGTCTTACAGCTCACACTTGGCAGGCATGAGCAGACTAGGTCAAGACCTTTTCCCCCAGCTCCATAAACTGAACTCTGGAAGGGGGAGGCTTGTTCCTCTGAGACCTCTTACAATGATGGTGTCTCTCCTGCAAGCACTTGTGTCATATTTTACAGTTCCCACATTTAGGGGTAGCATGACTGTGACCCCCACACCAGCCCCAAATTAGTTACAATACATCACATTCCATTCCAACACTGATCCTCCATCAGCCCTGGCTGAATTAGATTTACATAACCACACCTTGGATTCCTTCCCCCTCCTGGCATGAGCTGTATTTATATATCAACAGTTAACAGTTAATTATCTTGCAGGGCTAAACAATTGGAGTGAGCACACCCACCCCAGGGCAGCTCTCTCCTTTTATCTGGCTGATAGCAAGCAGTAATTCAGCCCCTGCTTACACATATAATAAATTAAGCAAATAAATAAATAAATAAATGATAGTATCCTGCCAGAGCAGTTTGAAAGAGAGCTATGTAGCATCTACACTGGGCAGTTGGAGTGCAACCCTTCAGTGCTCTCTGCAGTTCACATCCTTGAGGTCTGCACTATGGCATTCTGTTGATTTAGACTAATAGTGATTCTCCTATATGATTAATTTTCGAATTCCACCATTTTCTTGCTGACTGAAGCCTTGAATCAGTAAGCAAAAGCTTAAAGATGAGCACCTATTTAACTGAATTGTTGAACCATGGCCTGTGCCTATGGTATTCTACTTTCAACAGCTTTACAGGCTATTTTGTCACCCCTAGTATCAGCCCCATAGAACTTTGAGGGTGTACCTTGATGTTTATGTCCTAACATTGCATTGAGATGGGATACCCAGTGCCTTCATAGATTGGCACGTCATTACACCACATTATCATTTCCACTGTTCCCCTTCTACTATTTAAGATGGAAAAGGTTATGTCCAATTACTAGCAGAAAGAAGAGGTGCAAATTCATCTCCCATTTCCACTTCTTCTGTGAGGGAGAGGGTATCCCGCTTACTCCTTTTCTCTGACCCAATGAATTGAGCAATAGTAACACCTACAGACCTTGTAAGAAATCTAGTCAGTGCCTCAAATGGGTTTTTTTTACTATTGACCTAAAGAGTCTTGCCAGGACAGTAATTGTATTCCTTACCCTGGTTCCAGTCAAATCAGCATGATATTTTGCTTTCCAGTTCAGAGCTGTGGAAAATAACTCTTTCTTGGTTATAAGTGTAGCAGCAGAATAAATGTTTCCATTGCATTCCAAATGGTACAGAAAAACATTGCAAATCTGTAGTGAAATAAACTCCTAGGTTGATAAAGTTAGGAATAAAGCTTGAAAATTGTGAACAACAATGTATTATATGTATATTGTGTGTTTTAAATCCAAACGGATCCCAAAGCACTTCATATAGCAATCACTCACCCAGAACTGAAATGAAAACTCCTCAGGAACAGAAAGTGGCAGCCAGTCTGTGCCAAAACCACCACAAGATGCCTTTTAGGAGGGAAAGTGAAGAATAACTTCTTCAATTGAAACTACAGGGGGAATTTTAGGTATGCAGAATGTAATTACCAGAGCTGGAATTTGGCCAGATTGCCATGATTAATTTAACACCCTTACTTTTATAGAAAATTGCCATGGGATGTTAAGGATCAAAAGTGGTTAGGAATAGGACCTTGATTTTTTTATGTCTCTCATACACAAAAATAAATGTAAAATTGAAAGAAAGGAAGTTCTGTATTTGATTTATGCTATACCACTCACTGACAGAAAACTGGTGTAATAAACAATTCAAATTAAGAAGAAAAAAATCTAGCTATGGAACACTGTTTAACTTAACAAGGAATTACATTTCCTTAAAGTAAAAAGTTCTGATGATAGGTGTACTGTGAGAATTACATTGTGGTGACATTGCTGTGGAATCATATTGTTTTCAGTATTCAGTATAATTGCTAACATTTGTGGTATGGAGGTATATAGAATGAGTGTAAAATCAACTACATTGGTTGGGTTAGATTGTTTTGAATGGGTGAAATATAGCCCATCAGTAGCATTTCCTTCTTTATTTCTTCTTTCTTAGTCATAACATTTAATGGAAAAGGGCATAGTTTGAAGTCCTCCCACCATTGGTA